>NC_045434.1:117266378-117324586 GCF_002776525.5 Piliocolobus tephrosceles | reverse complement strand
CATATATTTTGAGTTATATGAATTTACTTTATTTAGAATTCCTGTTTGGGAATTATTATTAGACTATTAGAGTGTTCAATTACTTTTGCCCACCTTCTAATTGATGGGTCCTATAAATATTGAACGACATGAACTGCACTGATTTTGGACTCTGTGCTCAGAATTTTTATTCTTAATGAAGTGATGAGGATCATAAATTTTGGATCACAAATTGTCCAGGAAGACAAAGTTTAGAATATTTATCAACCAATCACATCTTTTAATTTATTTTCTTTTTTTATGAAATGAAATGTGGTTTCTATATGACTTTAAATGTGATAAATTCAGAGTGTTTGTTAGTTTGATCTTCTTTGTTTTTGTAAGCACTAATATTTGGAAAGATGAATAGTACTTGATGCTTCATTTACTTTGATTGTTTTTAATCTCAAGATACTTTGGAAAATTTATTATGCTGTAAAGCTTGAGTTAGCTATAGCTTTCCTATTCTGATCCAAATAAGCAACAATCATCAAAACTTCAGTAATTCAGAAACACTGTGTCATGGTTATTACAACAAAACCATTTCTGAGGAAACTAATTATTGATTATCCCTAGGGCTTCTGAGACCAAGTATGCCTCAATATAGTTAATTATGCCCTCAGCCCTGCAGTTTTTGCAATGGCAGGTTCAATTTATTTAGTAAAAGTATTGCCTTGCAAGATGTGCACATGAGTCAATTAGACAGTCATTAATTAGGTGGCCATTGGAAATGTGGTGTTACCCAGTTGGGAAATGGTCTACTCCAATGATTAATGTATATTAATGCCAGCATTAATGACCTTTGAGTCCTTCCCCATGTAACTATGGGTAAACAAATTAAAGAACCATTCAAGGAAACATAGATTTTGCTGAACTGCTATATTTTCCAGGAGAAACATTAAAATTGCTCATTAAGTGCATTAAAACCACAAGTTTTCAGAGTAACATAAACAGATATCTTTAACTGAATAAAACTAAATGCTAGAAATGCCATAATAAATTTTCATAGTGTTGTATTTTAAATATTTTTAGAGCAAGTTTTTTTTATTGCTAATAACCTTAAAATTATTAAAAACAGAACAATAGCATTTCCCAGCTTTAAACAAATTATATAAATAGTAATAAGGAGATTACTGAAATAAAACATCTAATTTCTTATGGGTTAATTGAAAAATTAGAGAATGCTTATTTTTCTTCTTGGAGCAAATAATAATTAAACTAATAGAATTATGCCATGCCGTTATTTATGAAACGTATCCCAAATTGCTAATATACTTTGCTGAGTAAATTGTAATCTCTATATTACCACTATTAATTTAAATTAGCGTGGAAATAGAATTACCTTACTTTCAAGAAAAATCTGTGTATTTAAGAAGTTTAATACAAAGATTTTTTGAAGAAAAACCTATGTATTAGTAAATCTATGTATTTAGTTTTGATTATATGGTTTGGATAAAAATATCATATAGTAAAAAAGAATTAGAAGAAAACACATCTAGATAAAAATTTGGCAGCCCGAAATACAGTAAAAATCGATTTAAAAAACCCACCCTGTGTGTCTCACAATCTGTTAGTACCTTGTTACATTGCTATAAAAAATACTAGAGACTGAGTAATTTATAAAGAAAAGATCTTTAAATGGCTCACGGTTCTGCAGGCTGTACAGCAAGTGTAATGCTAGTATCTGTTTAACTTCTGGGAAGGCCTCAGGAAACTTACAATCATGGTGGAAGACAAAGCAGGAGCAGACACATCATAGGGCCAGAATGGAAGCAAAAGAATGAAGTGGGGAGGTACTACACACTTTTAAACTACCAGATCTCAAGAGAACTCACTCACTATTGCAAGAACAGTCCCAAGGGGATGGTGCTAAACAGTTCATGAGAAATAACCCCCATGATCCAATCGCCTTCCAGCAGGCCCCACCTTCTTCAACATTGGGGATTACATTTCAATGTGAGATTTGGGCAGGGACACACATCAGGATCTTTATTCCTATTTCTTTGTGGAATGTAAAAGAAATAACTTTCATATATGTGATCCAGCAATGTAATAGAAATCTAATATGTGTTATGCCCTCACGTGGGTAAAAAAAAAAAGTTAGAAAATTTAAAGCATAATATATGATTGAGTCAATATTAATGTCCCATGAAAGTACATTTATGCTTCATGGACAGAGAATGCAGACACAATCTCCCTGCATAAAGAAGATCTACATAATTGGTCTGAAAGATTGTTCCTAACATCATTCATAATTTCTTTAATGTTTTATTTTTTCCTCATAGATTCCAAATCCATCAGATTTATGGCAATCCTGGTAAATTTTGCAGCAATATTTCCTGAAGTATGCTCTATTGAATGCTGATTCCAATAATAAATGATGGAAGAAAATGATATAGTCAAATAAGTCTGAGAAACATTTACTGTAAAATAATCAAACAAATTTGTGTACAGAAGGGCTTATTAAGGCCTATGCAGATGTGTATTGAAAATAATCAACAAGGAGATATGTTGGATAGTCTATCACAAAATGATTTGGTCCTGTAACTTTTTGTATTTATCATGTACATTTCTTTATAAAAAGTGTTCCAGGGAAGATATTTTGAAGACAACATGAGGTTAATTTTGAAGGCCTATTTTAACAGAATGTATAGAACTCAGCTCATGACATTAACCCATATCTCTAGAAGCTCTAAAAGTTTAAATTGTGGGTAATTTATAGAATGTTTGTTACATAGTAAATATTAAAAACAAAGTACAATGTGAGTTTTGAAATGTAATAGTAAAATGAACTTTTGTGAATTCACCAGTCAGATTTAGAATGCAAATACTGCCAAGGTACTGTAGCTGACAGCGTGCTCCATCCTTTTCCCATTTCCTGCTTAATCCTGGAGATTCATCTCCTGACTCTAATGCCACTTTTGTCTTTCCAAATTATTTTTTACTGTACATGAAGATAAATTCTCAGATGATATATTATTTTCCTTGTTTTTTTTTTGCTTTATTAAAAATATATGTGGACACTTAAGACATAATCCTTGCTCATTATTTTTAAGATATATAAATGCTACTGTTGTGTATCTATAATTTATTCCTTTTTCCTTGTTATATAGATTCCATTGTGAGAATGATTATTCTTATTTATCAATCTTCATATCTTTAAATCTTGAGCTATCCACATCTCTTTTAAGAATATTAAAGTCAGGATTATGTTTAATTACTTTATATTTCCTACTGTTCATAAATGACTTTATTGAGAGTACAATAGCAGATGGAATAACAAATATATCCTTCCTCAAGGATCCTATAATTTTGTAGACAATAATGTCATGCTGATAATTGGCATGATATAATGGAATTTCTCTCTTACTTGCATTACTATCATGGAAGAGTGAGTTATTCTAATTTAGGAAAAAATAAATAACAATATGGCAGGTGAGCTCAATCTTATAGAGAAGTTGCATTATACTAGATGGAAAAGGAAGAAATAAAAAGACGATAGGAAGAAATGAGATTAGTTCTGTTGAGTGGATAGCTAGGCAAATTGTGAAAGATAAACTGGAGTGGAGATAATTCAAAAGGGAAACTGTACTCATGAGAGAAAGCATATGTAAAACAACATTGAAGCCTTTAAAGCACTATAGAAATTAATATTTGTTGTGATTTTAATATAAACTAATTTTACTAATCTTTAAATTTAAATTTATCTTAGTCCGGAGTTTCAGCCTTGGCACTATCAACAATTTAGGTCAGACATTTTTTTTGAGGGGGGATATGAGAACCTATCTTGTTCATTATACTATTTTACAGAATGCTTTGCCTCTATCTACTGTATACCAGGAACACCCTTTTCCCTCAGTTGTGACAAGTAAATGTATCCACATATTGCTCAATATATACCATTCTTGAAAAGACATAATTGTCTCAGTTGATAACTGAGAAATATTTGAACGTAGCCTTGAAGGAAGGATGGAACTGACCAATTCATATACATAAATAGAGGGGTATTCCAGACAAAGCCAAAGCCAAAGTCAATACAGTCTAGAGCTAAAGTATACCTGACATATACTTGAGTCAATCATGCCTGTGAGACAGCAAGAGTGTGAAAAGGATAGTCGTTGAGACCACTGATGCCATGAGCGAAAACCACATAGGGCATTCAGGTCATTGCAATGACTTTGACTTTTACTCTGTAAGCAAGGAAATGTATTTGGAAGTTTTGAACAGAACAGTGTGATGAGCTGACATATTTTAATAGAAATTCAGTGATTGCTGTATCAAGAATACTATGGGATAGAAAAGAAACAACATGGATATAGAAACTTGTGGTAGTCTAGGTGAGAGTTGTTGATGAATCAAGCCTAGGTAGTAGCAGGGGAACAAATAAGGGATAGTTAAATTCTGAATAGATTTTTATCTTTCGGAAACTATCATTCCATTTTACACTTTAATTAATTGACTGGTTATACCTTTTAAATTATTTGTATTAATTTCAGTACAGATTACAATTTACATCTTTAGTTTATTAAAATCTACTATTAATTAGCAGTGTTGTCACTTCTCAGAACAAGGACTTAGAACTATTTAATTCCATATATTACCTCCTTTGTGTTATGTATTTATGTATTTTATTTTACAAATATTTTAAACTTTCAAAACATTATTATTGTTTTAATAGATGTTCTTTCTTTCTTTCTTTTTCTTTTTTTTTTTTTTTTTTGACACAGTTTCACTCTGTCTCCCAGGCTGCAGTGCAGTGGCACCATCTTTGTTCATTGCAACCTCTGCTTCTGGGGTTCAAGCAATTCTTGAGCCTCAGCCTCCTGAGTAGTTGGGATTACCAGTGCCTGGCACTATGCCCAACGAATTTTTGTATTATCAGTAGAAACAGGTTTTTGTCATGTTCGCCAAGCTGGTCTTGAACTCCTGACCTTAAGTAATCCACCTGCCCCAGCCTCCCAAAGTGTTGGGATTACAGGCATGAGCCACCATGTCCAGGCAATGTTACTTCTTGCTTGTGTCTTCTTTCCAGTACTCTTCCTCCCTTCCTGCGTTGCCATATTTTCACCTGGGATAATATTCCTTTTGTTGAAGAATTCCCTTAGATATTTCTATTAAGTCTGCTGTCAAAATAGTCTTTTGGGTTTTTTAAATTTGCAAACATCTTTACATAGTTATCATTTTTGAAGAATAATTTTCAAGAAATTTAGAATCTAAGTTGGTGAGTATTTTCTTTCAGGACTCGCTGTATTTGCTTTTGATTTCCATTGTTTCTATTAAACAGCCTCTAGTTTTACTCTTATTTAACAGTATTTTTCCTTTATTTTTTGGGGGCTGCTTTTAAGTTTTAACTTTGTCGTTTTTAGCAGTTTTGCTGATATATCCAGGAGTGGAAACCTCTTCATATCCATTTCCTGTTTCTATAGAGGTTTCTTAATTTGTAGTTTTATTTATGAAGTTTTGCCAGTTGTGACCATTCGTAGTTTCTTTTCTAATATTGCTCACGTCTTTCTCTTATCCCACTCAGACTGATATTACACATACGTATCTTAGAACATTTGCCCTTATCTCACATATTACTTGTTTCTCATACTTCTTTTTCTTACAGTGTTTCACATTACATATTTATACTGACTTGAAGACTAGTTTACAAATGCTAAATTTTACTATGACAAATGTATGGATAAATCTATTTTTTTTGAGTTACTTACTATAATTATTGTACTTTTTGTTCTAGAATATTGCATTTTATTTTTCAATGCAGGTTTTATTCTCTGGTGAGCTTCTCTATCCTGTCATCTACTTTATTGAAGATAAAAGTACAATCATAATCATTTTAAACTACAATTGTGATAATTCAAATACTCAAATCACCTGAAAACCTATTTGATTCATTTGGCTTTTGTCATTTGTTTCTGTTTTTTGTCATTTTTCTTGTGTGTGTTTTGTATGCGTATGTTTCATGCCTGGGAAGATTTTAATACAAACCAGACACTGTGGTTGAAAATTTTAGATTTAAGAAAATGTTATCTTCCTTTAGAAATAATGTAATTTTTGTTGGCTTGTTTGTTATGCAGTTAGAGAAGAGCAGATCATCTTCATCCAGTCAGGATTTAATATGACTGGAGACTGGTTTTCAGACATCCTGGGATTTGTCTGTTTTCAATGTAAGTTTCCTCTTACAGTACTTCAGGATTCTCAAATAAAAATCAGTGGTGTTTCTAAAATGTCTCTTATTGGTAGTCCTTAAACACATTTTTGCTTCCTTTTCTTAAACTCATGAAATTCTCCCAAATTCTGAACTGCTGTTTTCTGTTTGTTTCCTCAGTCTCTTGAAAGAGATGTAGACCTGAGCCATCCATGTAGATGGAGAATCAATATTCCAAGTAAAGCCAAACGTCAGTGCTAAGGCAGTAAAGCTTAAATGTGACTGTATTCTATCTGACTGTATTTTGTACCCGATAATCAATCCCTCTTTGTTACCCACTTTCCACTACACTTCCCAGCTTCTAGTAACCACCATTTTATTTACTACTTCCATGAGATCAAGTATTTTAGCTCCCATACAGGAATGAAAACTTGTAACATTTCTCTTTCTGTGCTTGTCTTATTTCATTTAACACAATGTCTTCCATTTCCATCCTGCAAATGACAGGATTTTATTCATTTTTAAGGCTAGATAATATTTCTGTGTGTTTGTGTGTGTGTGTGTGTGTGTGTGTATCATATTTTCTTTATCGATTAATTCGTTGATGAAGACTTAGGTTGATTTTATATCTTGGTTATTGTGAACAGTGATGCATTAAACATGACAGCACAGATATCTCTCCAATATCCTAATTTTCTTTATTTTGGATATGTGTCTAGTGGAATTGCCTGATCCTAAGGTTGTTCTATTCATAGGTTTTTGAGGAACCTAAATATTGTTTTCCATAGTTGCTGTACCAATTAGCATTCCCAACAACAATGTCTGAGTGTTCCTTTTTTTTTTTTGCATTCTCGCCATCAGTTGTTAATTTCTGTCCTTTTGATTGAAGCCACTTTAACTGGGGTGAGGTGTTAATGTCAATATGGTTTTGAATTGTGTTTCCCAGATGATTAGTGATGGTGAGCATATTTTCATATGCCCATTGGCCATCTGTATGTGATCTTTTGAGAAATGTCTATTCAGATGTTTTGCTCATCAATATTTAATTAAAATTTAGATAGAAAGGCAGATAGATAGATGCATTGCTGTTGAGTTGCTTGAGTTTCCTATTCTGTTATTCATCTCTTGTCGGTTGAATACTTTGCAAATATTATCCACTATTCTGGATTTTGTTATTCTGGATTTTGTAGATGTCCTCTTCTCTTGTTTGATTATTTCCTTTGTTATGCAGAAGCTGTTTAGCATGGTGTGATTCAATTTGTCCATTTTGATTTGATTTCCCATGCTTTTGAGGTCTTACTCAAGAAATCATTCTCAAACTAATGTCTTAAAGCACTTCTTGACTGTTTGTTTCCAGTATTTTTGCAGGTCTTACATCTTAAATTTAAGACTTTAATCCACTTTGATTTGATTTTTGTATATGGTAAAGAATAGGAGTTTGGCGATCTAGGGTGGTAAAATAGGGCAACTGTGGTTATCAATAATTTATTATAAAATTCAAAATAACTAGAAGAGTAGATATGGAATATTCCCAACACAACAAAATAATCATTCTTGTGAATATCCCAAGTACCCAAATTGATAATTACATAGTATATGTTTGTATGAAAATATCACATGTACCTCAAAGATACATACAATTATTATGTATCTATTAAATTAAAAACACAAAAGTAAAGCATGCATGACATGTACATGTGCCAGTCAGGACTATGAGGCAAGAAAAGATAAAAAAGAGTAGTGGATAAGACCATTATGGCAATGAGTGAAGATCACGTAGGAATTACAAACTGGCTTGTTATGTTTACAAACGTGCAGATTCCTCAAGATAAATAATGCGATATAATGTTTCCCTTTTTTGGGGGATCTTAACTTCTCCCTCAGATTCTAGCTAACCTACTTTGCTCTGATGCCTACTTGTGTATGTTTGTTTGTGAGTAAATTCTGTTTTTTAAAATAACGTGTTTAGTTGTTATTATAGGAAGCCATCATCTATTAAGTTGTTGTTACTGGAAAGGTTACTTTATGATATAAACTACTTTTTCATAGCTGGCAGAAGCCAGTTTGGGGAATATTCATAATGTAAATCCAATAAGGCTTGATATTGGTTTGGAGATAGAGTATCAGAAAGTAAAGGAGTCAAAGATGATTTTAAGATTTTTGGTTTCAGCCACTTAAAGAATGGATTTGCATGTAAGTGAGATGGGGGAAAACAGCACATGCTGAAAGTTTTGAGATAGAATTTATTATGTAAATTCCAAATCAATTTTGGAAACTGGAAAAGAGACATAAATAGAAGAGTCATTAACTTATACAAATATTTTAAAACATGTGGCTAGTCAAAGATCAGATGGGTACAGATGTGTGGCATTATTTCTGAGGCCTCGGTTCTGTTCCATTCTTAAATATATCTATTTTGGCACACCAATACCATGATGTTTTGGTTACTGTAGCCTTGTAGTATAGTCTGAAGTCAGGTAGTGTGATGACTCCAGTTTTGTTCTTTTTGATTAGGATTGTCTTGGCTATATGGGCTCTTTTTGGTTCCATATGAAATTTAAAGTAGTTTTTTTCTAATTCTGTGAAGAAAGTCAGTGTTAGCTTGATGGTGATAGCATTTAATCTGTAAATTACTTTGGGCAGTATGGCCATTTTCATGATATTGATTCTTCATATCCATGAACATGGAATGTTTTCCCATATGTTTGTGTCCTCTCTTATTTCCTTGCTCAGTGGTTTGTAGTTCTCCTTGAAGAGGTCCTTCACATTTCTTGTTAATTATAGTCCTAGGTATTTCATTCTCTTTGCAGCAATTGTGAATGGGAGTTCGCTCATGATAGAAGCAAGCAATAGTGAAAGGATTCCATATTTAATAAATAGTGTTTGGAAAACTGGCTAGCATGTGCAGAAAATTGAAACTGGACCCCTTCTTTACACTTTATACAAAAATTAACTCAAGATCTATTAAAGATTTAAATGGAAGACCTAAAACCACGGAAGCTCTAGAAGAAAACCTAGGCAATATCATTCAGGACATAGGCATGGGCAAAGACTTCATGACTAAAACACCAAAAGCAATGGCAATAAAAGTGAAAATTGACAAATGGGATCTAATTAAACTAAAGAGCTTCTGCACAGCAAAAGTAACTGTCATCAGAGTGAACAGGCAACCTACAGAACTGGAGACAGTTTTTGGAAATCTATCCATCTGACAAAGGGCTAATATCCAGAACCTACAAGGAACTTAAACAAATTTACAGGAAAAAAAAAAAAAAAAAAAAACAATCCATCGAAATGTGGTCGGAGGGTATGAATAGATACTTCTCAAAAGAAGACATTTATGCAGCCAATAAACTTATGAAAAAAAGCTCATCATCACTGGTCATTAGAGAAATGCAAATCAAAACCACAATGAGATACCATCTCACACCAGTTAGAATGGCAGTCGTTAAAATGTCAGGAAACAACAGATGCTGAAGAGGATGTCAAGAAATAGGAACACTCGTATACTGTTGATGGGAATGTAAATTAGTTCAACCATCATGGAAAACAGTGTGGCAACTCCTCAAGGATCTAGAACCAGAAATACCAGTTGACCCAGCAATCCCATTACTGGGTATATACACAAAGGATTATAAATCATTCTACGATGAAGACACATGCACATGTATGTTTATTGCAGCACGATTCACAATAGCAAAAGCTTGGAATCAACCCAAATACCCATCAATGATAGACTGGATAAAGAAAACGTGGCTAATATACATGATGGAATACTATGCAGTCATTAAAAAGGATGAGTTCATGTTCTTTGCAGGGACATGGATGAAGCTGAAAACCACCATTCTCAGAAAACTAACACAGGAACAGAAAACCAAACCCCACATGTTTTCACTCATAAGTGAGAATTGAACAATGAAGACACACGGATACAGGGAGGGGAACATCTCACACTGGGGCTTGTCGTGGGGCAGGAGCTTAGGTGAGGGATAGCATTAGGAGAAATACCTAGTGTAGATGACGGGTTGATGGGTGCAGCACACCACCACGGCACGTATATAACTATGTAATAAACCAGCACGTTCTGCACATGTATCTCAGAACTTAAAGTACAATAAATAAATAAATAAATAAATAAATAAATAAATAAATAAACAAACAAATGAAACATGTGGCTAGAACAGATCACAAACGATGTAAGTATAAATAGGGAAGGGAAGAGGAACACAGGCTGAATTCTGGGGCACCCCAATATTTATAGGTGAACGAGTAAAGGAGGTACCAGTAAAGATCATGAGAATGAGCACCACAATGAGGAGAAGATAAGTAGAATGCGGTGTCTATGACACTAAATGAGAAAATATTTCAAGAAGGAGAAAAGAATGAACAGGATTAAGGATTAATGAGCAGAATTAAGTGCTCTTTCTAGGTAACAATGATGAAAACTTTGTCATTGATTTAGAAACATAAAGAATATTGATGGCCTTGACAAAAGCAGTTTCAAGGAGAAAAAAAAATCTTTATTTGAAGTGGGTTTTAAAAAAAGAGAAATTATTTGGAGATAATAAGTATAGATGATCTTCTAGGAATTTTACCTGAAAAAGAAATGAAAGTAATCTAAGCTATGAAAAACAAATACAGATGGACTAGAAATAAAAATAATGGTAAAGTTGTATGTGGGCCAAAGGGGAACAGTTTGCTTTTTAAATGGAGGAAACAAAAACATGTATTGAAGCTAATAGTAGTATAGGAAAAAGATAACATTAGATAACAGAGAACTGCTGAAATAATTCCTTACACAGCTTTTTACAGATATTTACTTATTTAATGCTCAAATGAGGTTTTAATATCATTATTATTTTCTAATTAATAAAGATATCATTATTATTATTACTTCAATTTTATATATGGGAAAAGAGAACTTTTAGTAATTTATTCAAATTCTACAGGTTCATTTGGAAACTACATTTGAGCTTTGAGAGCCCAGCCTTCCTCCAGAGTCCACCATTTTAAACACCATGTCCACATTGAACTCACATTCACTGTTGTTTACATTCATTCCTGTCATAATTCTTGGAGGTTTTATGGCCACTTAATTAGTGCCTCCATGATCTTTTATTTTCTTGACGTCCTTTTCTGTAATGATCTTTTTCTAAAGAACACTTTAGTGACTTACTCCAATGGTCATGATCTAGACATCAATATTCTCAATCACCCTCCAGTCCATAATCTTACATTCAAGCTTTCTAGCCTCTGACAACCCCTCTTATCTCTCCAGCTCTCATTCTTAGAACTTTAACTCCCACAATTATCTAATATAAAGGTGACTTGCTCTTATTGTTCTAACCATTTTTTTTAAACTCTCTTTCAATTCTCATGTTATTCCTTCCCTCACTCCCCATCTTAGATTCAATGGTCCACTGTTTCAATTATGTCCACACACGCAGCCTCTATTTCCTTACATTTCTCAACTCAGTAAGAAAAATATGATTCATGATTAAATCCAGCTTTACAGCCCTTCATTTGTACCCTCATACCTATGTATGGCTGTAGAAAAAATGCAATCATAAAGATTAACGACACTTTAAATTACTGACAATTAAACTTAAGTGGAATCTCAAGTTTGTCCAGTAATACTATGGCAGTTTTCTATGACATTTTCTCCTTCATTCTCTGAGACAACCATTTCTTACTTTGTTTTTCCCCTCAAATGTTAAGCATGCCGTTCTTTCTCCTCATTTTTAGTTGATGATCTAATTTCCTATTTCACTGGGAAAAGTAATAGAAATCAAATAAAAACTTCCACACTTTCCTACCAACAATTACTTCCTCTGTTTGTGTTTGTACACCTGCAGTCCACAATCTCTTATCTTCCAACTAATGGATTACCCATGCTTTGAAATACAAAGGACTCTTTATTTGTGCACTGAATCCCAGCACTTCTAGTCTTTCCAAGAATATTCCTACAGAATTGTCACTGTAATATCTTATATCATCAGGGTTGTATTTTCTGTCTCTCATGTCTCATTTATCCTCACCATTATTCAAGTAAAATGATATTCCTTATCTTAAAAATTATCTCAACTCACACACTCCAGCAACTATCGTTCAATGTGTGATGTCCATTCTTCTTTATAACAAAATACCTTGGCAGAGCCCTCTATATTCATTGTCTACATTTCTCCTCCTATTCTTTCCTAAATGCTTTCTTTCCTTCAACATTTCATCAGAATTTTTTTTTTTTTTGAGAAGATCAGCAATAACTTGGAAATGTGATTTCAAAGATTAATTGTGAAATTCAAAGATTAATTCTCAGCCTCTGTGTTATTTGGCCTATCTGGAACATAGGTCCCAACTTTTTGAAGTCTATTTTTTTACCTGGCCTTTGGGATCTCATTCTCTCTTCATTATCCTCCACCTTCACTGGTTAGTGCTTGCCGTTTCTGTTGCTGACTCTTCATTTCTAATTAAAAGGTCTGGTCTTACTATTCATCCTTCTTCTCTTCTGTTCTCCCTTTTAAATCACTGCATACATCTAGGTGTAGGGAGCAGAATATTGCATTTAAACTTCATGGAATGCCGATGACACTGTTGAACTTGCTATTCATGATGGCTGACTCAGTACAGTACCACCACATTCTTGGTAGGCCTTTTGTCCACAGTCTGACTGGATGTGATCCTTTCTTCCTTTGAGTGGAAGTTACATGTCCCATGGTTCCCAAAGGCTTCTTTGAAAAATATTTTAATTGGCAACGAGGAACTGTTTTAAGAATGGAAATAAGGCAATAAGTTAATTTCCTCTCTGTCTACATTGTATCTTACTAAACTATGAAAATGGATATAGGAAAGAAATGTAAATTGGTAAGGTGAATTGAAGGCACTATTTAAGGTTCTTATTTATGGAATTTTCCTTTGAAGGTGCAGAAACATGAGCTTTCTGATTGCACTTTTTTGAAGGTAGGATGATGCGTACCTAGTCTATGAGAGATTGTGAAATAACTTTGAGTAAATCTTCTAGGGGTGTTATAATTTTTATACCTCATTGCTCACAGAAGTTGGTGCAGTTGTTTATTTTTTATGGCATTGTATTTACAGTGGCCCAGATTAAAATTTTCAGGCGTATATTTTCTCCAAGTGGAATTTTCTTTATAGCTTAGATTCTTAAATGCAATGCTCAATATTATAGTCATTTCCCATGCTTTGTTTTTTTTTTTTTTTTGACATATGAAATGTCTGGTATTGTAATCATATTTAACAGTTGTAAGTTTTCAGTTATTAACATCCTCCTTATTTAACCGTGTATAACGTAATAAACGGTTGGATGAAATTTGTGTGTTTTTAATATGTAGCTGTTTTCTTAACAATTTGTTTACCTTTGTATTTTGACTACGTCTTTACTTGGTTTTATAATAGGCACAGCTGAACAAGTATGCCCGAATGAACACAGGTACCAACTGATGAAAAAACTTTTCACAGCACACATGCCCAAACCATGCTAGTTTCAGTTAGATAGATTTGGCTATTCATGCAACAAGTCACAGTGCAGTTTAGAAGCAATTAAAAGGTAATGAATGTGCTGAACTGAAAACTCTGCCTAGAAGGGTTTTTCTGTGAATACTGAGAAAGCAGATTTGTGTCTCTGTCATCCCCTGCAGTAATATTTTTGGCAAAATTTCAATGTCAAGGGTCTACAGACACCTGCCTAAAATAAATGAAAGACAATCTTGATTTTTTTCTTCAATGATTATTACACAGAGAGTTGTGAATACTCCATTGGTGCAATAGCATGGATCATCCTACAAATAGTTATTGGGTGTAAGTTAATGTAAGAGTCAAATTTCCATTGTGCATATGTAATTTTTTGTTCTGAGAAATATTAGGACATTTATTCATCTACTGAGAAAACTTATCAGCTTTGCCTCTTAGAAAGTGTATCTTTGGACACATTAATTTTCACACAGTGATGAATACAGAGTAATATTTTTCTTCCTTTTGATATAATAAAAACAGTAGAATGCAATGCTTGAGAGCATTAACATTCATGATCTTGACAGAAATTAATTCATATACCAAGTATTTTAACCTCCCAAAACTGACTTTTTTCATATGAAAAATAGAGGCAATAATATTTATAACTCATAGGGGCATTAGAAGATTAGAGGATAAGTTAATAAGTTACTTATCTTGTTCCTGGTAACTTTTATTGTTACTTTGGTGTTATTATTTTCATGTGGAAATAAGGAGCAGCGGGGCATTTTGTTGTTGTTGTTGTTGACGATGATGTTGTTGTTGTTGTTTGACAGAGTTTTGCCCTGTCGTCCAGGCTGGAGTGCAGTGGTATGATCTCGGCTCACTGCAAACTCCAGCTCCCTGGTTCAAGCAATTCCCTTGCCTCAGCCTCCGGAGTAGCTGGGACTACAGGCGTGCACTACCAACCCCGGCTAATTTGGTGTATTTTTAGTAGAAACAGGGTTTCACCATGTTGGCCAGGAAGGTCTCAGTCTTCCGACCTTGTGATCTGCCCTCCTCAGCCCACCTCTCTTTTTTAATACTACATGCTGCACACCTCCTTCTATGCATATTACTTCATCAGACAAGGTACTATCCAATTGTCATGGGTATAGTTTTAAATACAATTGATCAGTGAGTTAATTTCCCCATATGTCACCTGCTCACCTGTTTTGTAATGTACAAATCTTCAAAATTATTCTACTAATTCCTGTGTAATATGGTTTGGGAAGAAGATATCTTCACCAGGGTGCGTAGTCAAAATAGAAATCCTTATCCAACTAAATTTGAAAAATTCAGAAGTTTATCCCTACTTTAGAATGCCACACAATGAATTAGCATAAAAATATTTGAAAAGTCTGGAAGTAAAGAAAGCTTTTTTTTATACTTTATTAAAATTTTTGATAATTATAAATGAGGGGGTTTGGGGATTATTGATCTAGATCGAATCATTGAAGTGTGCTTAACTTCTCTTGTCCTGAACACCAAATATTACTTAGTTGATGTCCTTTACTGAAATCCCAAGAATTATATATCTCTAAGTTAAGATATTATATTTCTTAAGAATATTAGTTAAAATGCAAATATTTACTTGAAATGTTTTCTTTAATAAGCATTTTTATTATTATTATTTTTTTTAGAAAGCAGCAAAGCCATTGAATATTAACACATTTGGTTTCTCAAGACGGAAATCTGGGATTTATATACAAATTTTTTCTATCAACACTGTATTCCATCAACCTCCACATTTTATTGATTACAACCCAGAAATGTCTAGTGGTGCTCTGGAGTTGGTTGGTATGAGCTTAGGAGAGCTGACTGTGCACATCTATTCCCAATTTTGCATTCAGTGATAAAACATTGGCGGTTTGAAATTGCCCATGGTAGGAGCATTCATATACCACAGATCTGGCAAATGGTACACATCAGATATTGTTTGTTTTGAGCTAGTTGTGAAATATTTACCAGCATATCACTATAAATACCTTTGCATGTTGATCCCCCTTTGTATTCTTCTAGCTCAACGTTAGTTCTGGCCACCTCATTTCTTGCCTGGAATATTGCAACTTGGATCTCATCACTTAAGTATATTCTCTACATCACTGTCATATGTTGCTTCACAAGAATGCAATAAATGACTGACTGAATAATTAAATAAATAAATAAATAATAAATAAAACATGTCTTTACATTTTTACATTCTGTTCAAAGTCCTCAATCTCCCTGTTGTCTACTGATAGTATGTAACTTGCTTTATAGGTCTTTAGAAGGCCCTTTATAGTCTGTTGATTCATTTACTTCCAGTTGTGTAATTTTCTTTATTGACTTTAAAATTCTCATCGTTCCTGAAATGACCCTGCTTGCTTTGAATATTTCTCCAACAGCAGGATTTTTATCTTTTTAAACATTTGAAATATCACTTTTCTGTGAAATATTTTCTAAATAGCCTGATTGCCTTAGTTAAAATTGCCTTTTTCTCTCTATAAATTTATATAGAAGTTTAACTCTCATATAAAATTGATTACACTGAATTGGACTTATCTGTTAATATAAAACAGTGCTCTTTACACGAGTTTCTGGGTTTACTGACACCTTGATAGGTGTTTGTTTTTAAATCGATGATTTCAAAAACAAGCAGAGGGTAGTAAGCTGAAGACTCAGAGAGGAAGTGCAGAGGACAAACCTGAGGGAGCTCTCTGCAGTTTCGTCCAGTACTATATCTTTACACCACATGATGGAACACAGAAACCGTGGGCCATCAAACATTCCTTCATAAAATAAGCAATCTCATTTAAAAGCACAGGCATTTAAACATAGTTTATGACAGAATGTGAAGTGAAAGTTATTAATGCAGAACCAAATTACTTTAGAGCAGGCAAAACAGTGGATGCTTATAATGAATTCTTCCACTCATATGTCATTTGAAAAACTCATATTTTCAAGAGGAGAAGGGAAAATGGGATGGAAGGAAAATTAGGAGTGGATTTCTCTTTTTAATCCAGAATTAAATCCATTGTATGGCTAGGGTATATATTATAGCACATGGATATTGATTCATAACCCCATTTAATGTGATACGACACACATGTTTTTAAAAGCCATTTATTTCAGCTGTTTCCACAAGCAGCCTGAAATCCTATTAAGAAAGGGACCTCTGAAGAAATACATCTTACTTGTTGTTAAGGGCTTACAAATACAGATATCTCAGAGTAATCCTGCCTTTACAACAAATGTTATCTCTAATGTAATGTTATGCTGAATAGTCATAAGCTTTTTTACCTCCAGTTCTACAGAAGCTATATTAAAAGAAATGCAGTATACCTGTATCTGTGATACTTTTGACTAAATACAAAATTGTATATGAAGAGAAGAAAGATCGTTATCTACAGTTATGCTCATTCATCCAGTAAATGTTTATTTGACACTCCTGTTAAGCCTGATAATGTTTCAGGCCCTTAGGAAAAAATGGTGACTATAAAGAGACAGAATTCTTACTCTCTCTGGGAGACAGATATTAAATAATAACAATGAAGATGCACTAGGAGGAAAATAAGAATTCTTTGAAGGCAAAAATAGATTTAGGTGTCATAGGCCTGAAGCTATTGTATTAATAATTTGACAGCCGTTTTAAGAAAAAAAATACCGAGTACAGGTACAAATAAAACCTAAGGTAAAGGAAATTAGAAGGCATGCCGGAAAGTGAGGGATCTCAAATCTTACGTTTCATCCACATCGCTACCCACCACTGTTTGAGTGTTTCATTGAGGCCCTCCATATCGGATTCAACAACCACATAGAAAATACAATTGACCCTTAAAAAGCACAGGTTTGAACTGGACAGATTCACTTATACTTGAATTTTCTTCCACCTCTGCCACCCCTGAGACATCAAGACAAACTCCTCTTCTTCCTTCTCCTCCTTAGCCTACTCAACCCGAGACATGATGAGGATGAAGACCTTTATGATAAACCAATAGTCCACCTAATGAATAGTAAATGTATTTTTCCTTCCTTATGATTTTATTAATAACATTTTTCCAGCTTTCTTTATTGTAAGAATATCATATTTAATACATATAACGTATAAAATGTGTGTTAATTAACTGCTTATTTTAGTAGTCAGCCTGTCGGACAACAGTAAGATATTAGTAGTTACATTTTGGGGGAGATAAAAGTTGTATTCAATTTCTGACTGGGCTTCTAAATCCTGCCTTGTTCAAGGGTCAATTGTCTTCTGAAAACACAGTAATAATAATATTAATAATACAATACAAATTATACAAACTTTAAAAATATAGGATAGCAACTATTTACATATCATTTACATTGCATTATGTATTATAAGCAATATAGAATTTATTTAAAGTATATGGGAGAATGTGTATAGGTTATATGCAAATACTATGCCATTTTATATCAGGAACTTGAGTGTCCACATTTTTGGATCTGTAGGTGTTGGAGAAGAGATGTACAGGAACCAAACCCATGTGGATACCAAGGGACAACTGTATGTAACAAAGCAACTTGAGAGTGTCACAATATGGTAACAGGGAGAGTATCAAGAAAAGTATCGCTGAGAAGGTGACTCATGATCTGAAACAAAAGACATATATTATATCTAGTAGTTAACTAGACAGCCTGAAAGAGAGAGAAGGTTGAACATCCAAGAACATGCAGCTCAAGCAAAGACACTATGATATTTGAGATCATAGTATTTTCTGATAACTAATTATTGGACAATTTGATGAGGCCACAGAGAGGAGAGGAATGGTACTGCCCAGGGAGCTGGAATGCAGACAGTGGCCAAAACATGGCATCCTAAATTATGGCATCATTTCTAACTCTTCACCCTACACTTAATAATGTTTGTTTAAAACATAACTGGTTTAGGCATAAGCAGACAAGATGGTTCACACTTGTAATTCCAGCACTTTGAGAGGCCAAGACAGGAAGATTTGTTGAGCCCAGGAGTTTGAGACCAGCCTGGGAAACATAGGGAGACCATGTGTCTACAAAAAAATTAAAAATTAGCAGGTTGTGGTGGTACCTGCCTCTATTCCCAGCTATTCAGGGGACTGAGGTGGGAGGATCACTTAAGCCTCAGAAGTCCAGGCTGTAGTGAGCCATGTTCCTGCCACTGCACTCCACCCTGGGCAAAAAAGAAGAAAAAAAAAGTGGTTTAAGTCTCTACTTATCTATGTCCCTTTCTTTAATCCCCAGGTAGGTAGACGTTTTGAATTGCATTTTTTCTTTTTATTGAGACAGAGTTTTTTGCTCTGTAGCCCAGAATGGAGTGCAGTCGTGCTATCTCAGCTCACTGCAACCTCTGCCTCCCGGGTTCAGGTTTTTCCCCCGCCTTAGCTCCCCTGCTTCCCCCACCACCCCCGCCTCGAGTAATTGGGATTACAGGCACCTGCCACCATGCCTGACTATTGAATTGCATTTTTCTTTTTTATTCTTTTATTCTTATTTTCATTTAAGTGATTACGTGTGTGTGTGTGCGTATGTGTGTGTGCACCTTTTATACAAATTTGGCTTGTACTGTTTGAAGAATATTTTATCTTGATATCAGTGGTTTTGATGCTTATATTTTCTGATCATTTTCTGACTTTGTAAAGTGTCATTTATCTTCATTCTGTATATTTCAGAAAAGTGGACTTTATCTTCCTGATAGAACGAAGCATTATGTCTTACCCATTTAATTCCCTACCTGTTACTATTTGAAAAAATAGGCATAGATTTAGTCTCTCCCTATAGTAGTGAATTTAAAGTTAAATGATTTTGTTTTCATATTTCCAGGAAATATCCTCTAACTGTAATAGTTATCAGGATTATTTAAACTGCACAGTTTTTTTTAAACTAAGCTCTTAAATATGAGCTTTTTTATTTTTTATTTTTTGGCTTTATTATTATTATTTCACTCCCAGGCTGGAGTGCAGTGGCACAATCTTGGCTCACTGCAACCTAAGCGTCCCAGGCTCAAGCCATCCTCCCACCTCAGCCTCTCCAGTAGCTGGGATTACAGGTGTGTGCAACCATGCCTGGCTAATTTTTCTATTTATGGTAGAGACAGGACTTTGCCATGTTGCCCGGGTTTGTCTGGAACTGCTAGACTCAAGCAATACACCCACCTTGGCCTCCCAAAGTGCTGGGATTACAGATGTGAGCCACCACACCCTGCCCAAATATGAGAATTCATAGCTTCCAAACTCTAAAAGTGTTTTGATGAGGTTCAATGAAACTAAACCATTCATTTATTTATTATTAGTGAAAAGTTACACATTTTCTTTTTACTATATTATATTGAATTGAATACATATACTCTAAAAAATTATTGTGTTGTATGTCAGTATTTTTTTAAATGCTTGCAATTATAATTTTAAGATTTCACTAAATGTAGAAGGCACCCATATTTTAGAGATGTTAGAACATGAAAATAATGTAGCATACAGTAGATGTAATAGTATACTATTGGTTTCTGGGATATAAAAACAATGCCTCACATTTTTGATACGTGCATAGCAACATCCTAGATCCAAATTGAGCCACTAATTGTCTCAAAGTCAGAGATTACAATGAAGAGATTTAAAATAAACCAAAAATGCAAATTCATTTAAAATACATTTTTTTAAAAGCTAACAAATTTATGCACTCTATATGTATATGACCAATAACTAAATACATCAGAATCAACAGTAAGAACTGAAGAGGTAAAGGACGTTTGGTGGGAATGGTCGGGGAAAGTATAAAACAGATCTTAGAAATTATATCAAATATTCACATCTAGCAGGCGATGGCCCAACACTGAATGAACGCTGGTATGAACAGTGGTGATGACAAAGAAACAGGGTAGAGTAGTAGGCCAAATAGAGATGTGTTGGGGTTAGAGATGGAGATGGGGATCAGGTTCCTAGGGAGCATGGAGATGGTACGTTTAAGAAACTACCACTTATTAAAGAGAAGGTCCATCCTTTGAAAGTGGGAATAGCATCCTTATTGTCTCTTCATTGGACAATCATGAACAACCCAGGCAATTTCCAGGTCTTAAGTAGAAGCTATTTATTCTTATTTTCATTTAAGTGATTACGTGTGTGTGTGTGTATGTGTGTAGTTGTATTAGTTGTAGTCTGTCCTGAGAGAATCAGAGGTGGCTTGGCCACACAGAAAGCATTTGCAAAGAACCTGTTCCTTATTTTAGCTCTGCAAAGAGCCTATTTGATCCCTAAGAGATGGCACAAACGGCACTGTTCTTTTATTCACTTCTCAGGACTTGCCATTGCTTAACAGGAAGATCCATCTTAGATATAAGTGATTTAAAAAAGCCTAGGGAATATTGCAATCAAATATACTATTAATACAAATAACATCCAGAGGATAAAGGGGGGATAACTAAATAAAGGCAGCAAAATGTCTCTGACGATGACAAATTCACCTAAGAAAAATGTGACACAGGAAATGTATCAGCCAAATATACACCAGTTTTTATTATCTTAATATTTCAATAAAAAATAAAGAAAATCAGAAAATAGGAGGAAATTCCACAAGCATACAGCAAAATATGGCCAGATAACAGAGATAACATAAGACTGTGGCTAAAGAAATGTTGAACCTGGTAGAACTGGTTAAATTTTGAAAGAAATAGAAGAAAATACAAAGTAATTGAAAAGTGAAGGCTAAGCTACAAAGAACAAAATGATAAATAGATGCTAAAAATGTGCAAAAAAGAATGTAAGCTGTAGAATAAAAATTATGATCAGAATGAATCACAAAAAGATAAAAACAAATTTTTAAAAGCAATCGCTAGATAAGACTTCAGAGAAGCAGCAACATACTCATATTAAAATCCCTGCAAATGATAACCAAAACTAAATATTCAAAACTACAACTCGAAAAGCACTTTATAAAATAATAGAGAATATCAGTGTACATACTTTAAAAATAAAATACATTGCATTCCAGGAAAAATTAACCCAGAATGAAAATATTTTAGTAAACTGGTTGGATTTTAAATAAAAAGAAAAAAAATCCTTTGGTGGTCTAAGTAAAAGATCAATTTACTTTAAGAAGAATAACTATACATTTGGTTGTCCTGAGCCTTTGCTAATTTATACTTTGAGTGCTGTCTGATATTTTTTCTTATTTTTTTTTTCTCTCAAAAGAGTTTCCCCTTGGAAATAAATGGTAAAATAACATTCTCACAGAGAATATGTGAGACATTGTATAACATTTCTCACAACTTTTAATGTCTTTAGAGAGTATAAATGTAGTTCTAAAAAGTCTACTAAAAGAGTGGGCCAAGTGTTTTATATTCAGTGAAGCTCTTCTAGTATGATGCTTGCAAACATCTCATTTTGAAGTTCCAGGAAGTCAGAGAATATATTTATTATAATGACTTCCTGATTGGTTTCCAAGATTCTGATCAGCAACATGTGGCCTGAAAGCTAATTCAGGTCTCTTGTCTATTATTGTACATAGTTTTATTGGAATATACATTTACATATTGTCTATGGTTTCCTTTGCAATACAACACCAGAGTTAAATACTTACATCAGATATTATATGGTCGATAAAGCCTAAAATATTTACTATCTAAACTTTACCAAAAAAAATTTGCCAGCTCCTAAACAATAGGACAAGTAGTCTACAATATTCTATCCTAACAGTTTCACACTAGTATTTGGGAATCCTTGAAGTGAGTTGAAAGTAATCTTTTAAAATATTATGTTAATCAAATAAATGTCTTATTCAAAATCTTGAATAATCAGAGTGTTAACTAACAAGCCATACAGAAATTCTACTTTATTATCATGTAAGGTCGTGCACAATATAGCAATATTTTCTCTTTTTAATTTGGTATACTGAAACTCATTTAATTGTATTAAAACATTGAAATGCATATTTTACCACAATCTGATACAATGGAAGATTCGTTAAAGTTAAGCCTCTTTCTAAAGGTTATAAATTGGCTGAACAGCTGCTGCCAAATGATGAAAAGCAATTTTTGTTTGCACTCCCACTGACTACAAGACCAAAAACAAATCTTCAAAAATCAAAATCAAAACAAAGCCAAACAAAAATAAAGCTTCAGCAGCAGCCTTCTTAGCATCTGCTGGCTCAGGAGTAGAAAATAGGTGTTACTAAATATCTCTCATCTAAACTACTTTATGCTAATACCAGCCTGCTGAATCAGCTTCAAGAGTACATGTTTTATATAACCCTTAAGTTTTATGTTTCAGCAATAGTGTATGAATAGTAACTTAACTTTCCAAAATAAGTATCTTGAACATATCAAAGTGCTATGTTTTCTTACTATTTTTCTTTTATGTTTATAATATAACTACATAAAACTAGGTGACACCTCTGCATTAGTCTGTTCTCATGCTCCTAATAAATACATACCTGAGATTGAGTAATTTATAAAGTAGAGAGGTTTAATGGATTCACAGTTCCACATGGCTGGAGAAGCCTCACAATCATGGTGGAAGGTGAAGGAGAATCAAAGCATGTCTTACATGGTGGCAGGCAAGACAGCATGTTCAAGAATACTGTTCTTTACAAAACCATCAGAGCTCATGAAACGTATTCACTATCATGAGAACGGCATGGGAAAAATCTGTCCTTGTGATTCAATTACCTCACAACAGGTTCCTCCTACGACATATGGAGATTATGGGAGCTACAGTTCAAGAAGAGATTTGGGTGGGAACACAGGCAAACCATATCAACCTCCTATTCAAAACTGGGTCATCATTTTAAAGTAGTCTTCTACATTTGATTGTAGTAGAGGGAACACAGAAAGTGCCAGTATCATGCCTTGGAATAACAAACTTTGAGCCATCAGATGAGAGGCAAAGAGAACCAAAGTTTTTAATTTAATAAGATAATTTTAAACTTCTTCAAAAAATTAGAATCTCTACATAAAATCTAGAAAAATTTATTTTCCCTAATTCCCATCAATATGAGCTTTAGTTTTTCTTTATGGTGGCCTTTGTTTATAATAAACATATATGTGGCTACTTGTATTGTGGAATTATTATTCAATTTATAAGTATTTTATATTAAAAAATTAAGAATATATTTCTATTAGTTTTTGAGTCTATCTTACAAACAAATTATACTATTCTGTTTGGAAATGTAACCCTTAAATAATTCTTTAAGTTAATTAAATTTTGTTATGTATTAAACTATATTAAATAGTTAACGACATATATTATTTGTCTAAAAAGTAAATTTTCCAAAATATGACTTCTCTAAATTGGATATATTAAATTATAAATGAGAAAAATATTTTTCTTTAAATTTTCAATATTGTTTCACACATAAATTAGAAATTAAAAAGGTAAATTAGAATTAAGAAACTAATCAACTAGATATTCTAACATGCCAAATTATTTTTTTAAATCATCCTCAGTTAAAAAAATACGTAACATGAATGTCCTCCTTAGAATATCTCCAAAACATCTCCTTGACAGCACAGTCTAACTCTTTTGAGATCATGTGAAACCTTTACCTAATATTTTGTTTGTAATAGCCACATTTCATAGAATATAAGTCTCTTAAGATAACATGTTAAGCCAGATCAGAAAAATATATAATTCCATTCCCAAAACTCAATATGAGTTGCATAACAAAACAAATGTTATATACAAAATGTAACTTGTAAAAATTGGAATCATGTGCATTGAAAAACATCTTTTAAGTATCAATAGATATCCTCTCAGCTGTTGAGCTGACAATATTAACTTACTACTAACCACAATATTAGCACAAATGACAATATTGCTAACTACAATATTAGCACTTTGATTATCAAGAAGCAATATTTTCAGTGATCAACAAAATTTTCCCCATTTTATCGTACTATGACAGTTTATTATTTATACCTAAGTATGTCCTGTGGTTTAATCAAGTTTTAAGAAATTGTCAGATGGCATTGGGTTAATAGGCAATACACTACAATAGGGTCTTATTAGAAATAATGGGACATACATTCTCAGTTATTCTTTTTATGTAGGACATGGAATTTCAGGAACAGATCATTTGAGTTTAAATGAAAGATGCTGTGTTCATTTCTTTCATCATTTATACCTAATTACAAGCATTCTCATGGTAAAGACTTTTTTTTTTCATAAGAGTAATATTATACTTTCAAAGATAATTGGGTTTTCCATGCTAAGCAAATTTGAATTTATTTTCAGAGTTGATTGAGGTTGCTTATTAAAAGAAATTGGTCAAGGAGTGAATTCTAGAGACACAAGGGTCATTATAACATTCAGCCCCTTTAAAAGGCTGTAAATGAGGTTGGTAGCACAGTCCAAGTCTCTACAGTTCAAATGATGTCCTTACCTAATTCCTGGGTAACTTCCTTTAAGGTCATGTTCTGTGTTAACCTGAGAAAACTGTTATTGTTAATTAATAAGAAAGACATAGTACTGAAACTGGTTTATCAAATTATAGGCAGATAGAAATTTGTTTAAAGTAAAATGAGTAAGAATGGAGTATCATACAGTTACTTGGAGGATGAGAACCACTTTGACAGAGAAAAGCCCTCAATTTCTAGGCCATGTTTAAAGATTTAAAAAGTAAGTTTCTAAACTCAGTACTCTGTAACTAGTTTACTTTGTAATTTCTTAATAAGTATATTTCTCAGCCAAGGTATGATGTGCTACGTTTTCACACAGCCCAATCATGTATTGTACCTATCAAAATACCGCTTTGTTTAGATTTTACCTGAACTCCACCCTTTCCCTTAATACCATAATAAGGTGTTATCTTTATTTGTGAAGTAGAAGACATTCTAGATTAATGCCAAAGAGTTTTAGAAGATGAAATTCTGTGATATCTTTACTGATTACTTAACCATTTGATTGAGCTCAACTATGTTTAAATTTGATTATTTTTCTGCATTTTTGCATGTTTTTCTGAAAATATTACGGTGTTTGCCAATATAATTTTTAATACTTAAAAATTATTCATATTTGTTAAGTTAATTGGCTTTAGAATAAGATATATTTATGGTCGTTCTAAGAGTTCTCTGTAATGAATTTAACAAGTTATTTTAGCAAAGGTCATTTAACATATATTGAACATATGGAAAGCACAACTTTCTATATTTCACTTACATTTAAAAGACTGATTATTTTCAACAAATAAATAAAAATTTTAATTTGTGAATATAGATGTAATCTGATGAAAACTTAAGATGAAGATGAAGTTCTATGAATAATTGTAATGTTGTTCTTTGAAATAACAAAGTAATAGTAGTTTAAGAATCAAAGAACACAATATATTTAAATGCAAATTACTATTAAATCATGGAACTTACCTACAGCAGAAAAACTGGCACACAGATATACAGCATTCTCATTAATTAATTCATTTACTTAAGTAATGAATTATTACTTAATTATTCAGGAATAACTTACAACTAAGTTTTAATTCTTAATATAAATGTTTTCAGAGAAACTAGCCTTTTTTTGTCTTGCATGTTGCAAAGAACTAGTAAGATTATTGCCATAAAAAATTATAATTTATGTTCAATTGTATTTACTGTAATCACCAATTGTTTAGTTTTAAAGTGACTTTTTATTAAAAAATAATATTATTACCTAATAATGATTAGAAAATCATAGAGTACTGCTTATATTGTTTTCAATAGAGAAATACTATTAATATGAAAATTGCTAAAATATGAGATAAAATTATTATTATTACATATTTTACATAACATTGAGAGATATCTGAATGGCTGTGATTTTATGCTGTTATGGAAATTGCAGTGTCCCAAAGCCTTAATCTGTTATAGTCACAAGAGTTGACCTGGTACTGCTCCTGTCACAGGTTGACTCAAGTAGAAGAGTCTGGTCTGCCAGCTCTTTGCTTGTTAGAATTGGAACATATCAGAGGATGAATGGTGAATTCTTCATTCATCAAATGTGTCTCTTGTATATAAAACGTGAGGGCGCATTTTAATGTACTCTCTAAAGTGTACTCTAAACTGTAGACATATTTTATAACATGCTAGGAGCCTAGAAGGGAATATAGTTGTTGAAGTGAGATTTTTTTTGTAGAAAATTATGCTTAGTACTCTGTATTGCAATTTCCATCAACCTTAGGGAAAGAAGTAAATTGTATTTAAGCCTCTTGAGTGACTCAGTATTAATCTTATAACAACATGATCCTCCTAAGAGAGAAAAGAACACACAGATTATGAAATAAAAGACTTTTCTCTCTTTCCTTTAAAGTTATGCTCAAAGCATTTTTATTAAAAGTAGAAAAACATTGATAGGCATCACTGTAAAAATATGTTATGCCAAATGCCTGAACTTCTATTCAGATTATTCTGTGGATCATGACTCATTTTTTTTCTAAGATTTTGGCTTGGTTCTTGTTTCAAAATAAGTCTTTTTCAAGACAAAGTTCTTATTCAAACACACAGTATAGTAAGGGTCATCATTTCCTTTTTCAGTTGAATCTCAATTATCATGCGGCTCTTCAGAGAGGATTGTGTCTAGCACATTACTTTCCTAGAATAAGACCACCTTATAATATCACTTAACCATCAGTCAGATCTGTAACAGAGTCTGATAGGGCATTAATGGCTTTAGATATTTTACTTAGATACTTTGTATGTACGAGAACTTTAAAAATTTTTCTAGTACAAGTTACATTAGAAAATCATAAAAGATTTTTATATCTAAGCACATTTTTTAAAAGACTTATGGTAAGAAAAAGATATGATCAAAATTTCTATTCTTGGTTAATATTTTGAATTGGACATGTCTAACCTACTTCCTTTAGAATTTAATAAAAATGATATCTTCATGCAATGTGCTTAGAATAATGCATTTAGTATAGTTAGTGGTAACTCTGAAAAAATGAAGATGACTAAAAATTTAAAAAGGAATAATGGAAGTTTCAAGGTGAATGAATGCATCTATGAGCTGGGAGGTTGTTATGCCCCAACTCCGTGGGAGAATAAGCTCCTGTTGAGTTTCTCCCAGATCTTATTCCACATAACTCTCCATCTGGCTATGTGACAGATGCCACTATGTGACACAGTAGTGGACCTGGAAAAAGAAATATATGATATTTTAAAAAATTAAGCTAAAAAGAAAATATTAAAATGCCAGTGCTATTAAGAAAAGGAGATTGGCATAAAGAATTATAAATAGGTGGGTCCATGCATATGCTTTCCTACACGTATATGAGCAGTTACTAACTTTTTAGAAGTGAAACTGAAAAATGTTTGTTTGAAGTGACATCAGCAACATGGCACCTGATAAGTTCCAGCCATCATCCCCTTGTAGAAACACTAATGAAACAATCTCAAAATACCTGTATGGGAACTCCAGAATCCACTTTAAAAGTTACAACACTTCAGGCAAGCACAAAACCAAGAAAAATGACTTTGTAAACGCATATAAAGAACACTTTAATTTTATTTATGTTAGTCCCTCTTTTAAGCTGACATAGCTTAGCACCCTCTGAGATCCAGGCTTGGGATTTCTCTCTTGGGAGAAAGAGTGAGGGCAGCATGCCTCTTATAACCCTCAGCATTTCAGGGTATTATCCACCAGTTCTACTTTTGTCTCACCTCACTCAGAACAGTGAGGCAAGCAGCATATGGAAAACACCATGAGGCAGCTAAGAATGAAGGGAAGGGTCAGGGAACCTCAGCAGTCTGCACAGTGCTGCAGGATTGAGAGAAGGTGTACAACTCTAACACTCCTACTTTAAGAAGGGAGAAAACTGTAGCTTGGATTTAGCCTTTCAGTATTCTGGTACACTTTCTTAAGGAAAAGGGAAAGGGAGATGAATCTGTTTGATTGGAAAGAAGGTACACAATCCTGAGATTTTTCCTTCAGGAGGAAGAAACATAAGTGAAGCTTACACCTAATGTCTTGGCATTTCAGTCACTGCCTGAAGGAAAAGGATTAGCATCTCTCAGCAGCTGACAAAACTCTGCAGGGTAAGGGGAAGAAGACAGGCAACCCATAATCTTATCCTTCAGGAAGAAGAAAGAAAAGTAGAGCTTGTGCCCAGTGTCTCATAATTTTGGCACACTCTCACAAAGTAAATGAAAAGGCATTTTCTGGTGATTCACATAGCTCTGTATGATTGGAAAAACAGCACACAACCCATTTTCACCCAGGAGCAAGGCAAAGCAGTGGAGTGTTTATGCAGTACCCAAGCCTATCAGTGTATTGCATTTGGGTAAAGATGAGGGCAGCGTGGCTCTCTGATAGTGCGAAAAGGCATATGACTATGAAACTTCTCTACCATGAGGGAGAGAGAGAAGTGGAACAGAACACTTATCTAAAGAAATAACATTCAAAACATCATAAAAAATGATACCAGGATTATTGAAGCTTTATTTGTTTGTTTATTTATTTATTTATTTATTTATTTTGAAACAGGGTCCTGCTGTGTTGCCCAGGGTGGGGTACAGTCACACAGTTGCAATTCATTTCAGTCTTCATCTACTAGGCTCCAGTGCTCCTCCCATCTTAGCCTTCTGAGTAGCTAGAGTCACAGGCATGCACCCCAACACTCAGCTAATCATTCCATTTTTTGTAGGATGGGGTTTTTACCATGTTGCCCAGGATGGTCTAACTCCTGGGCTCAAGTGACCTCCTGCCTCAGCCTCCCAGAGTGCTGAGATTACAGATGTGAAGCACTGCACCTGACTTTTTGAAGATTTAAAGACCCAGATAAGAAAACCCTAACAAAATCCGCATGGAGACATATTATAATCAAATCATCAAAAGTCAAAATGAAAAAAATGATTTTGAAAACATCAAGAGAAAAATGACTTATATTGTAGAAGAGAGCCTCTCTAAAGTAATCAATGACTGTATCAGCAGAAACCTTGTAGAACAGAAGAGAATTGAATGATGTAGTCGAAGCACTAAATGAAAACATCTGCCAACTAAGATACTATATTTGGCAAAATAGTCCCTCAGAAATGAAAGAGAGATAAAAACTTTCAAAGATAAACAACAGCTAAAAAGAGCTCACCGGCCAGGTGCGGTGGCTCAAGCCTGTAATCCCAGCACTTTGGGAGGCCAAGACGGGCAGATCACGAGGTCAGGAGATAGAGACCATCCTGGCTAACATGGTGAAACCCCGTCTCTACTAAAAAATACAAAAATCTAGCTGGGCGAGGTGGCGGGCGCCTGTAGTCCCAGCTACTCGGGAGGCTGAGGCAGGAGAATGGCATAAACCCAGGAGGCGGAGCTTGCAGTGAGCTGAGATCCGGCCACTGCACTTCAGCCTGGGCGACAGAGCGAGACTCCGTCTCAAAAAAAAAAAAAAAAAAAAAAGAGCTCATCACCACTAGACCTGCTTTACAAGAAATGCTGAAGTGAATTATTCAATTAAAAAGGAAGGACAGCTAACAGCAAGTCAAAACATACTAAAGTATCAAACTCACTAGTAAAGGTAAATATATCAACAAATTCAGAATAATGTAATACAGTAGTGGTGGTGTGTAAATTACTTAAAATTTTTATAACAAAATTTATAAAACAAAAATTTGGGAATAACTATAAATACAAATATTTTCTAATGAATTCACTATGTTAAAAGATGCAAATTGTGACATCAATAACATGAAATGTGTTCAGAGAGACATAATAGTGTAGAGTTTTCATATGCAATTGAAGTCATCAGCTTAAAATAAGACATCACAATAAGGCATTTAACATATGCCTCCTGATAACCACAACAAAAAGAATGCAAAATACAAATAAACACACAAAAGGAGAAAGAAATCAAATAATATCATTACAAAAGCAAAAAACAAAAACAAAAAAAAAAAAACTAAGAAACATAAAGGAAGACAGGAAAAGAGGGGGGAAAGAATTTCAAAAAAGACCAAAAAAAAAAAAAAAAAAAAAAAACTAAAATGGCAATGGTAAGTCATTTAAAACAGACAAAATAGACTTTAAGCCAAAAATAGTCACAAGGGACAAAGAAGGACACTATATAATGATAAAAAGTTAATTCGTCAGGAAGCTATAACAATTGTAAATACATATGTACCAAACATCACAGCATCTAAATATATAAAGCAAATATTCACAGAATTAAAGAGAGAAACATACAACAATACAAAAATAGTAAAAGACATCAGTAACCCACTTTAAAAAATAGAACATCCAGACAGAAAATAGGTAAACAATGAGCTTGAACAACCTAATAGATCAAACAGACCCAAAAGACATATAAAGAATATTTCACCCGAAGTAGAATATGCATTCCTCTGAAGTGCATTGGAACAGTATCAAGTATAGATCACAAGATAAAACAAGTCATAACAAAAAGATTGAAATAATACCACATATCATTCCCAACCAAAAGGGTATGAAATTAGAAATCAATAATGAGAAGAAAATTGAAAGTCTTATATATGTGGGGAAATTAAACAATACAACCCCCCAAAAATCAAGTGATCAAAGAAGTGAAAAAGAAAGTAAGAAAATGTTTGGAAACAAATGAAAAGGAAAATACAACATATCAAAATGTATGAGATATAACAAAAGCCTACTAAGAAGGATATTTACAGCAATAACACAAACATTTTAAAATTGACTTCACATAAAGGCTGGGCATGGTGGCTGACACCTGTAATCCCAGCACTTTGGGAGGCTGAGGTGGTTGAATCACCTGAGGTCAGGAGTTTGAGACCAGCCTGCCCAACATGGCAAAACCCTGTCTCTACTAAAAATACAAAAATTAGCGAGGCATGGTTGCAGGGACCTGTAATCCCGGCTAATCAGGAGGCTGAGGCAGGAGAATCGCTTGAACCTGGGAGAAGGAGGTTGCAGTGAGCGAGATTGCGCCACTGCACTCCAGCTTGGTGACAGGGTGAGACTCTGTCTCGAAAAAAAAAAAAAAAAAAAAAAAAGTGACTCCACATAAGCAACCTAACTTAACACCTCAAGGAACCAGGAAAAGAAGAGAAACTAAGCTCAAAGTTAGCAGAATGAAGAAACTAATAAAGATCAGAACACAAATACACGAAGTAGAGACTAGAAAAACAATATGGGAAAAAATAATGAAACCAAGAGTTTGTTTTTTTTGAAAAGATACTCAAAATGAACAAAACTTTAGCTGCACACACACAAAAAATGGGAAAACTCACAAAAATAAATAAGTTCAGAAATGGAAGAGTAGAAATTATAACTGATGCCACAGAAATGAAAGGATCATAAGATACTACTATGAACAATTTATACCAAGAAATTGTATAACCTAGAATAAATTGATACATTTATAGGTGCGTACCATATATCAAGACTGAATCATAAAGAAAAAGATAAATTTGAAGGGACCAGTAATGACTAACTGATTAAATCAGCTTTCAAAAACTTCTCAACAAACAAAAGCCCAAAACAAGATGGCATCAATAGTGAATTGATTGAAGCATTTAAATGATTAACAACAATACTTCTCAAATACTTTCAAAAATTTAAGAGAATGCTTTTAAATTCATTTTATGAGGCCAGCGGTATTCTGATGCTATAACCAGAAAAAGACATTACAAGAAAAATTATAATCTAATATCCCTGATGAGGATGCAAAACATCCTCATCAAAATACTAGCAAATCAAATTCAACAGCACATTAAAAACATTATTCACCATGATCAGTGGGATTTATCCCTGAGATGTAAAGATGGCTCAACACATGCAAATCAATAAATGTAATGCATCATATTAACAGAATTAATGTTTATATAACATGATCATCTTAGGAGTTGTGAAAAATGCACATGAAAAAAATCCAATATTAATTTATGATAACATATCTCAACAAATTCAGTACAGAAGGAATGCACATCAACATAATAAAGGTCATATATGACAAATCCACAGCCAACATCATCCTCAATGGCGAAAATTTCAAAGCTTTTCCTCTTAGATCAGTAAAACTCTAGCCAGAGCAACTAATCAAGAAAAATAAAGAAAAGAAATCCAAATCAGAAATAAATAAATAAAATTATTTCTGTTTATAGATGACATATTCTATATGTGGAAAACTCTGAAGACATCATGAAACCCTGTTAGTAGTGAAAACAAAATTAGTAAAGTTAAAGCATGCAAAATAAAGACATAAAAATTAAATGTCTTTATACACTAGCAACAAATCATCCAAAAAGGCAATTAAAAGAAAATCTCATTTACAATTAAAAAAAAAAAAAAAAAAAAACAACAAGGAATAAATTAAAACAAGAAAGTGAAAAACTTATATACTGAAAACTACAAAGCCAAACCAAAGCATTGATAAAGTATTTATAAAAATAAATAAAAGAAAACAAAATAAATGAAAAGTCACACTGTGTTCATGGATTAGAAAACTTAATATTGTTGTCTGGGCGCAGTGGCTCAAGCCTGTAATCCCAGTACTATGGGAGGCCGAGGCGAGTGGATCACGAGCTCAGGAGATCATCCTGGCTAACACGGTGCAACCTGTCTCTATTAAAAATACAAAAAATTAGCCGGGCGTGGTGGTGGGTGTCTGTAATCCCAGCCACTTGGGAGGAAGGAAAATGGTGTGAACCTGGGAGGTGGAGCTTGCAGTGAGTCAAGTTTGTGCCACGGCACTCCAGCCTGGGCGACAGAGCAAGACTCTGTCTCAAAAAAAAAAAAAAAAAAAAAAAAAAAAATACTAAAATGCCAATGGGATTTTTTAACAGAAATTAAAACAAAACCATTTTAAAATGTATGTGGAGCCACAAAGAGAGAAGAACAAAGCAGAAGACATCACATTTTCTGATTTCAAAATATATTACCAAGCTACAGAAAATACTCAGTATGGTACCAGCTTAAAGAAAATGTGTATGCCAATGCAACGTAATGAAAGCCCCAGAAACAAAACTATGCATATGAAGTCACTTAATTTTCAACAAAGCTGTCAAGCATACAGAATAGAAAATGGATAATGTATTCAACAAATAGTTTTTGGAAAACTGTACATCCACATGCAAAAAAAAAAAAAGAAAGAAAAAGAAACTGAACCTCCATATTAAACCATACACAATGTTAATGAAAAACAGATTAAAGACTTAAATGTAAGAAATTAAACTGTAAAATTCCTAGGAGAGGGATAAAAACTCCTAGTTGAAAACAAGGAAACAACTTATTGACATTAGTTTGAGCAATGAATTTTGGCTATGACCTCAGAAGCACAGATAACAAAAGCAAAAATGTACAAGTGTAACTATGTCAAACTACAAAACTTCTGAGCAGCAAAATAACAAGCAGAATGAAAAGGAAACATCTGGAATGGGAGAAAATATTTTCAAACCATATATCTCATAAGAGGTTAATTTCCGAAACATAAAAGAAACTCTTACAACTCAATAACACGACACCCCACCACTCACCCCCCCAAAAAACAATTAGCAAAGGACTTGAATAGCTATATCAAAGAAGACATACAAATCGCTACCAGATATGTGAAGTGTTACTCAACATCATTAATTATCAAAGAAAGACAAATCAAAACTACAATGAGATACTTCCTCACACCTGTTACAGTAGTTATTATCAAAAATAAAACAAAATAAAAGAAATCAAGTGTTGTCAAGGATGTGGAGAAATTGAAACTCTTGTATACTGTTGGCGGGAACATAAAATGACACAACGGATATGCAGAACACTACTGAGGTTCTTCAAAAAATTAAAAATAGAGGCCGTGCACGATGGATCATGCCTGTAATACCAGCACTTTGAGAGGTCCAGGAGCGTGGATCCGGAGGTCAGGAGATCGAGACCATCCTGGCTAACAAGGTGAAACCCAGTCTCTACTAAAAATACAAAAAAATTAGCCAGATGTGGTGGCACGTGCCTGTAGTCCCAGCTCCTCGGGAGGCTGAGGCAGGAGAATTGCTTGAACCTGGGAGGCAGAGGTTGCAGTGAGCCGAGATCACACCCCTGCACTCCAGCTTGGGCAAGAGAGCAAGACTTCTTTAAAAAATAATAAAACTATCATATAATCCAGTGATTTCACATATGGATATGTATCTGAAATAATTGAAATTAGGATTTCAAAGATGTATCTGTACTTCATCATTCATTGCAATGTTATCCACCATACGAAACAAATGGAAGCAACCCAAATTTCCTTTGACAGATGAACAGATAAGAAAATGTGGCATAGAAAGACAACAAAATATTGCTCAGTCTCAAAAAGGGAAGAAATCCTGTCATATGCACAAAATGGATGAACATAAAGGACATTTTGTTAAACAAAATAAGTCAATCACAAAAGAACATGTACTGCATGAGTCCAGTTATCTGAGGTATATAAAATAGCTAAACTCTTAGCAGTATAACATATAATGGTGGCTGTCAGGGGCTAAGAGTGGAGAAAATGGGCAGTTATTCAATGGATTTGAAGTTTTAGTCATGAAAGATAAGTTCTAGAGGTCTGCTTTACAGCGTAGTGTCTAAAGTTATATATTGTGCACTTCGGAATTTAAGAAGGTAGATCTCATGTTAAGTGTTCTCACCACAGAAGATAAAACAAAACAAAACAAAAAAGGCACAAGGAAGCTTGGGAGGTGTTGGATATGTCTTTTACCTCAATTGTGGTGACGGTGCCATTGATATTTGTATTTGTCCAAACTTAGCAAATTTCATATATTAAATGCATGCAGTTCTTTTTCCATCAATTATACCTCAATTCAGTGGTTACAAGTAAATAATGGATAAAAAAGAAAGTGGAGCATGATTTCAATCAAAATATTAATACTGACAATTTCCCAAAGCAGCAACTGTATTACACATCTTACTGTTTCTCTTCCTTTATCATCATTATCTATAAATTATTTCCTATCCCAAAGCTGATTTTTGATTCAGCTCCCAAATCATTTCCTAGAAGACCCTGACCATTCCATATGAGTATTATGTGGAAGAAAAAAGCATAATACATAGTGGTGCCTTCTGCTGGCATTTACTATGCTAGGTGTTTATATACATTTCCCTGTAGAAGGTGTACAACCTTTCAGCCATCCTATGAAGTTATTTGTATCTATTTTTTTTATTTATGATAAGTCAATAGAGTCACTGGTGGTTTAAGTGATTAGTTCATGATTTTGTTTAATAACTGATCTAAATCATAAAAACATGTCGTTTAATTTCTGAGGTATGCTCTTTATACTGTTCTCAGTACTGAGCACATCCCAAGATGATGGAGACGTTGTACACATATGTCCAAAACAAGCCTTTTCTTTTTCAGTTAGTCTGTGCATTATTTAAAGTAAATGAGGGAATAAATTAATGGCAAATCTGTACATAATGAGAATGTTTTTTTTTTCTTTTTCTTTTTCAATTGATTTTTACCGGTATCTGTTTTTCTTAATTCCCAGTGTCTTTCTAACTCAGGGATACTACCTTGCCCTTTACAGGCACTTTTTCTTGCAAGATGAAATATTGCTAGGCAACTGTGTTTCTCATAGTTTTGGATCGTTAAATGCCTCAGTTTATAAAGTTCACTTAAAATCTCCCACTTCTACATTGACCCATTGGTTGAGTTGTTCTATTACTTATTGAATTTAGACTAGCCTTTGCTTGGGTAATTTCTGAAACAGATCATTTATCTTTAACCCGAAGAACTTCAGAAAAACTCTCCTTTTTTGTTTATATAAACACATCTGTGAAAACTACAGATTTCTCTGAGTTGTCTGCTCTTAATTATCATTGCATTTCCATGTTACTAACTACCAAGCTTTGGTTGGAAATGTTTCATACCATCACTATTATCTGTTTATTCTGCATAGTCTTTTATTCCATTTCAACAGTTGAAAGCCCATAAATCTGGGGATAGTTTGACGTCATTGTTTGAAATCCTACTGTATCATTTAACCGATTAAAACAGTGAAAGCACCTTTGACATCTATTTTTTTTTCTTTAATTGAATGGTTCAAAATATCATGGTACAATAAGTTTTACTTTTTTATTGACCCATGGTCTGAATATCTAACTTATGTATTATACATTGTCTTAACTTTGATCAAAATAAGTTAATAGGTACTGAAAGCTAACAAAATTGGATACAAAAATCATTTCTAAAGCTAAACATTCCTGCCAGAGAATGGAAAAACAAAGGGACTTTCATAAAAGACAGGTGCCTCATTTCTTGGCACATGCATCACAATCGTCACTGTATACTTGGATGCCTTTACTATGGTATATTTCATTAATGAAAAAGAATTAAGTCTCATGGGCTTTGAGCTCACAGAGCTTATATTCAAGACAGAGAGATACACAGTAGACAAAGAAATCACACATTCATGTGTGTGTGCATGTGTATGTGTTCAGTTATATTTGTGATGATTATTGTGAAGTTTAATAAAAATAAGATAGAAAGTCTCTGATAGTTAATGATAATTCCTAACATTTGTTGAGTATATACTACATATTATGTCCTGTTCAAAGTTTTTAATGTAGTTTTTGTCATTTAAAAAATATCTGTAAGGTAAGCATTATAATCACATTTTGCTAATGAAAATTTATAGGACAGAGACATTAAGCAATTTTGACATAATCATGGAATAAATAAATTTTATAGCCAGAATTCAAATTCAGTAATTCTAGTCTGGTAACTTACGCTATTAAGAAGAATCTGAGGTATTGTATTATTGTGGAAGAATTAGCCAAGTTAAGAATCAAAAAACGAGGATCAAATAAGCAAGTGAAAGGCACATAGCAGCAAGAGGAAGAGCTTTCTAAGTAGAGAAAGAGAATGTGCTATGGTTGTGAGTTGGAAAGCAACTTTGCATAACCAAGGGACAGAAAAATGTCAAAGAAGGTTGGGCATAGAAAACAAATGCCTACCCAAGGAGGGGTTAAAAATTTAGACAGGGTCCAATAATATAGAGTTCTGTGGTACATGTAAGTAATTTAGAACTTTATCTGAATAGAATAAAAACACATTTGGAGAATTTTATAGTTGCATGAAATGTTCAAATTTTCCTGTTTAAAGCATAACTTAGTTAAAATGTGTAAAATAAATTGATGAGAATAGAAGACACTGCTAAAATTCAATTTAGTATTTCCTATATAACCTAGTTTTCATTGAGAAATAATGGTATTAGTCATCAGAGAAAAGAGTGGATGGGTCTAAGATGTATTTGTGGAACACAGACATTCTTCAGGATACTCTCTATCATAATTACATATCTATTTGCCTCTTTTCTCTCAGAAAATTAGATTTTTCTCATCTTTGAATACCTATACCTAGCATAATTTCTGGCACATAATAGCTACTCATGAGTAATTTAACCCAAGTCCATAGAGCAATAGCTAGAGAGTCACAGCATATGCAAGGCAGTATTACTGACAAAACCAAGTAGATCACATGGGCCTTAGATAAAAATTGAATGGAACCTAGTGCTTTGTAGAAGTCCTGAAGATTATAGGAATTATTATTTGCATGAAATGTTTTTGTGGACTTAAACTTTGAATTTGGAGGACTGAAGAAATCATCCTTACATGTATTGATTTTGAGTCTGGACTACACCAAAAAGAGCGTTAAGCCTAAAATATAGCTTGGTTTCTGCACTCAGCACAATCTATTTGTAAAAAATTACTTGTGAAAATAAATTATTTTAATTTCATAACCTAAATATTATGAAATGACATAGGATGGAAATATTGATTTAAAAGAGTCTCATTACTCTTTAGATATATGATCTAACTAATTTGGCATACCATAAATTGTTATAATTACTTTTTATAGAACCATGAGGAAAGTTTGTTAGAAATGGAATTGTTATGTTAAAGGCTATTGGTAAAAACATAAACATAAATTTCAACAATAGCAAAAATGAAGTTACTAATAATTTTCAATAATTTTCTCTAGTTCTATAACTGCCTACAAACATAGTAAAATAAATCTTAGCAATACAAAAGGGTGTTTCAACTTGCTAAACTAGCATATGAATTCCACCTCTGCAGCTGAAAGATGGAAGAATAGTCTGTTATGAGAGCTAAAGTTTATTCATTTACTTTTCAGATTTATGCCTAGATAATTGTAGAAAACAATTCTAATAACACAAAATTAGAGGTTCATTTTTTGAATTTATTTAAGGGCTAAATATATCAATAAATAATCACCATGGATTTTCCTTTCAAAGAAATTGAACACTCTAAAAGTCCTATCTTTATTCTTATTATTTTAAGGACTATCACTGACTGGATCTAATTCAACATTCAGTTTTTTGTTTGTTTGTTGGCTACTGTGTCAGGCACTGTGGTCATGGTAGCAACACATGACTCCTATCCTTTTTGATTTCAGTGGAAAGCAATATGTAAACCAATCATTATAACACGATGTGAAAAAAACAATGATAGAAATGACTGTAACCTGGCTGCTTCCCTTCTCACCTGCCTCCAAAATCATAGACAATGTATTACAGAAGCAGAACTTTCTGATTATTACTTTCAAAGGCAAATTAATTACAAATGGACTCTACATCCTAGAAAAATTATAGTCTTCTCAATTCTGTTGATCAATAACAGAAAACCTCCAAATCGATCATCACCAAGTCACACTCTTTCTATCCCTTACGAGCATTTCAGTTCCTTGCTTATGAGGCAACAGTGGCACAATTTCAACCCCCCACTGTGTTCCAGAATGTAACAAATACATAGAAAAGAGGAACAGTGTGATAGTAGTTTTAAGCGTTGACAGTAGATCTAGGAAAAACTGGTACGTCCACTTGTATAACATCTGAAATGCATAACACGTTGCTATGAATGTGCATTATATTGGGCATGATGAAATCACCCGAAGTCATTTATACTCTTATAACAATGCCAGGGACATAGTAGATGCTAATTACATTTTCCTGGAAGTAAATGTCATTTATTTCTGCATTGATTTAACTGGATTTTGTCCCGATACCATGCGTTCTAAAATGGTTGTACACACACATACACACACCCACACTCAACATATACAGAGACAGGAGAGAGAGAGAGAGAGAGAGACTGATTCATACAGAATCTTTGAACAGAATAAAATTATATGGTTGGAGAAAATAAACTCCTACCTCATAATTTGTTTTCTATTGTTTAATAGAACAATATTGTTATTGTTATCGCTATTTTCCCATATGGCAAAAATAAAATCTTCAGAGGAAATTTATATATAATAAAGGAATGTATATGCCTTATTCAAGAAGTCATAAACACCTTTTACTAACATATCTAATTTTTTGTTCTGTGTCCTGAATTTAAACACATTTTTTTAACTCCAATAATGTTTGTTCAATAATTCTTTCTTTGATTCTCTCATGAAAATAAGATGTTTTCTTGTGGGGCTGTACAGTGAGCAGATAACCAAAACCACAAAACAAAACTGAATAATAAATTGGCCCATGGAATTGAATAGAGCACCAGTTATTTTGCTGTGGATATAACCGCATAATAAAAGTAAAATGCCAGGGAGGCTCTGGAGAACAACTTCGTTATTGAACATAGGAAAGAAAATTCAAACTTAGTAGTTGAGAATTATTTTCAGAGCTGCAGATAGCCACCATGAAGCAATGTCAGTCATTTTTATTATGTTTACACATGCCTTTAAAGATTTCTCTGAAACCTCATTAATTAATCATTTCTATGACCAATATTTAATTCATTTTTATACTTAATAATATTTTATATTTATTGATTTTGCCTTAAAAATTGTGTGTGTGTGTATATATATATATACATATAAACTCAAGATAATATAAATATGCATCTACACATATATGTCAGATTTCTGACTTCTGTTTTGTTGGTTTTATTTTCCTTCTTGGAGAACAGAAACTTAATCAGGGTTAGCAGCACTTTTGGTGCTTCATCAAATGATGTTTATGTACATTTCTCATTTGACGGAGATGAACTCTTATCTTCTTCATCCAGAGTTCCCTATACACTCTACAAAAGCAATGAGAGATTGAAAGTTGTCATTGCTGTGTATCTCTGCCTTTGTATTTTGTCACTTTTACAATCATGTTATCAAATCAACACAATCTTATCAAAACGTACTGCTAGTGTGATCATAGCTATAGATGACTTGGCACTGTGTACCACCAGATAGCAAGTGTTATTTATTCTTGAATAATGAAGATTATAGTATATGTCTGTCTAATGTTCTTTATAAGTCTGCAGATTTGATGCATTTATATAAAGGAATTAGTCAAGAAGCCTATGTTCTCTAAAGATAGAAAGAAATATTTTATACCCTGAGTATATGAAAGCTGTTTCTTGGCTTCCCATGATTCATAATAAAATCTTGTTATACTTACTAGTATAAATAAAAAGTAATTCATTTCCTTAAAGTCACTAATTATGTTAACATTAAGTACTAAGTATAGCCTAAAATATATTATTCACTATTATATGGTTGTTTTCAAAGCCAAATAAATATTTTGTTGAAATGTTTATTTTATAGTAAGCTTGTATACAGTTTGATTTTAGGTGAGAAGTTGAAAAAAATCACAAGAAAAAGTCATACCTGTTCCTACAATTTTTTTTAATTTTGATTTTTCATTTTATGTGTTATTGATACATATAATGTATAAATACACAATTTTTCTCCCTTAGAAGCATCAAACTATAAAAATGTTCTAAAATTTGGTTGTGTGATTACCAAAACATACACTTTTATGTCAATAAATATTCTTTTACATTATTTTAAAAGCAAATAATTCTCCAAAGACATGGACTATATTAATTTCTTCCTTTTGTGGTGTTTCTCTTTGCCTTTATTCCTTCCTTCCTTCCTCCTTCTTTTCTTCCTTCCTTTCACCTTCTTCCCTTCCTTTCTTTTTTTTCTATTTTATTTATTTATGAAAACATGAACATAATACAAAAATCAAAAGAAAAAATGAAGAAAACATAAAAATAAAAACTTCTGCTTCACATTCCTTTTCCTTAGCCCTACCTGTGGTAACCACTCTTCCAACATACCACAATTCCTTTTAGAGCTATTATTAGCATTTACATATATTAAGGCGTATTAAAGATAATTGCTCTTATTTGGGTAGAATAGTATATGAATTAACAGCATGGACTCCAAAACAAGACTGACTGAACTGAAAGTTAAGATCTGCCAACTTTCAGCCTTTTATACTTTATATTATTTATATAATATCCTGGGCAATGGTTTTATAATTTATAATTGGATAGTTTACAGGAAAATATAGGAGACTTTTTTGTCTTTATTGGTTGTATATAATTTTTTTTTCTCTTTATTGTTTGTGTGTGTGTGTGGTTACCATGAGGCTTACTTAAAATATCATTATAATAGGCTATTCTACACTGATAGAAACTTGATTTTAGTCACACAAATAACTCTAAACTTTTACCCTACTCCCATGATTTTTATTTCGGATGTCATAATTTACATCTTTTTACATTATGCATTTCTTAATAGGCTATTTTAGATATCATTATTTTTGACAGTTTTGGCTTTTAGCCTTCATACTAGATATATATTTGATTTATAGAGCGCCATAAAAGTATTGGGGTATCGTGAAGTTAATTTTATATTTACTTCCACTTATGAATTTTATGCTTTTAAATATTTTCATATAGTAGTTTGTGTTCATTTGTTTTTACTTGAAAACCTCCTTAAAGCAATTCTTGTAGGTCAGGTGTAGTGGTGGTGAATTACCTAAACTTTTGCTTGTCTGGAAAACACTTTATTCATTCTTAATTTCTGAAGGACAGCTTGGCTGAATATGGTATTCTTGCTTGAAAGTTTTACATTTGTCATTTAAAATATACCATCCTATTATCTCCCAGCTGATAGAGATTCTGCTGAGAAATCCTCTGAAGAAAAAGACAAGAAACCCACAAAGCGAAACAAACAAACAAAAAGCAATTAACAAAATGCCAGTAGTAAGCTCTTACTTATCAGTAATAACCTAATTTTAATGAAATCAATTCTCTTATCAAAAGACTTAGAATGGCTACACATGGATATCAAAACAGGATTTAACTACAGAACTACCTAATCCTGAAGGACATTCATAGACTGAAAATAAAAAGAGGGAAGAAGATATTTCATGCAAAGGGTGATCATAAAACATCAGGGGTAGATATATTTACCTCAGAAAAAAATAGACTTAAAGTCAAAAACCATCACAAGAAACAAAGGAGGTTATTATTAAATAAAAAAGGGATTAATTCATCAAGAAGATATAATTGTAAATACCTATGTACATAACATCGGAACACCTAGGAATATAAAGCAAATATCAGTGAGCAAAAAGGGAGAAATAAATAGAAATACAATAATAGTAGGGGACTTCAATCTTTCATTTTCAACAATGGACAGGTCATCTAGGCATAAAATATATGAGGAAATAATGGAATCAAAGAGTACTTTAGATAAAATAGACCAAAAATATAACTTTCCATCCAACAGCAGCAGAATACACATTATTTTCTTGTGCACAGAGAACATTCCCCAGGATTGACCACATAGTGTAGCACAAAACCAATCTTAACAAATTAAAGAAAAAAAATCTCCCCTGAAATTATATCAACTGTTATTTTCAAACACAATGGCATGAAACTGGAAATCAATAACAAGAGCATCTTTGGAAACTGTACAAATATATGGAAAGTAAATCCTTTAAAAACCAACAAATCTATTTAGAATTTAAAATTGCTTTTTAAAAAAGCTTCTAGAGACAAATGTAAATCACAATACAATATACAAACACCCACAGGATACAGTCAAAGCAGTAATCAGAAGGAAATAAACACCCACATCAAAAAAGAGAAAGATCTCAAACAACCTAATGTTGCACCTCAATAAATTAAAAGAACAGGAACAAGGTAATCTAAAAAATAATATAAGGAAACATATAATGAAGACCAAAGCAGAAATAAATCAAACGGAGCCCCTCTCCAGAAATAATAAGGCAATAGCACTAGAATAAGACAAAAATGCCCACTTTCACCACTTTTATTCAACATAGTACTGGAAATTCTAGCCAGAGCAATCAGACAAAAGAAAGAAAGAAATAACATCCACATTGAAAAGAGGAAGCCAAATTGTTGCTGTTCATTGATGATATGATTGTACACCTAGAAAACCCTAAACTGATCCTAAAAGCTCCTAGATCTGAAAAAATGAGTTCAGTAAAGTTTCAGGATACAAATCAATGTACACAAATGAATCAGTAGCACTGCTATATACCAAAAACGACAAAGCTGAGTATCAAATCAAGAACTCAATGATATTTACAACAGCTGCAGAATACAAATAAATAAATAAACAAAAAAATAGATAAAAATACTTAGAAATATACTTGCCCAAGGAGGTGAAATATCTTTACATGAAAAACTACAAAACACTTGAAGGAAATCATATATGATACCAACAAATGGAAATACATCCTATGCTCATGGATGTATAGAATCAATATTGTGAAAATGACCATACTGCCTAAAGCAATCTACAGATTCAATGTAATTCCTATGAAAATGTCATCATCATTCTTGACAGAACTAGAAAAAAAGCATTTTAAATTTATATGGAACCAAACCAGAGCCTACATGGACAAAGCAATACTAAGCAAAAAGAAAAAATCTGGAGGCATCACATTCCCTGACTTCAAATTATGCTATGAGGTTATAGTTATCAAAAATATGATACTGGTATAAAAATAGTCATGTAAATCAATGGAACAGATTAGATAACCCAGATATGAAGCCAAATACATACAGCAAACTGATCATCTACAACGCATACAAAAATACAAAGTGGTGAAAGGACATTTTATTCAATAAATCATGCTGAGAAAACTGGCAAGCCACATGTAGAATGAAACCTAATCCTCACCTCTCACCTTATGCAAAAATGAACTCTCAAGGTAGATCGAAGACTTGAATCTAAGACTGAAACCACAAAAATTCTAGAAGATAACATTTAAAAAAACAAACAAACAAACAAAAAACCACTTTTCTAGACATTAGCCTAGGCCAAAAGAAAAAAAGAAAGAAACTATCGTAAGAACAACAACAACAAAAAAATGCAATAAGCACAAAAATAAATGGAACTTAATTAAACTAATAAGCTGATACACAGCAAAATAAATAATTAGAAGAGTGAACAGACAATGCACAGAGTGGGAGAAAATATTTGCAAACCATGCATCTGACAAAGGACTAATATCCAGAATCTACAAAGAACTCAAATAAATCGGAAAAAGCAAAGAAACAATCTCATCAAAAAGTGGGCAAAATACATGAATAGACAATTCTCAAAAGAAATATACAAATGTCCAACAAACATGAAACAAATGCTCAACATAACTAATTGTTAGGGAAATGAAAATTAAAACCACAATAAGATACCACCTTACTCCTGCAAAATTGGCCATAATTAAAAGGTCAAAATATAATAGATGTTGGTGTGGATGTAGTGAAAAGGGAACACCTTTACAATTCTGATGGGAATGTAAACTAACACGACTATTATGGAAAACAGTAATGAGATTCCTTATAGAACTAAAAGTAGAATTACCTTTCAATCCATCAATCCCACTACTGGTACTGGGTATCTATCCAGATAACAAGAAGTCATCACATGAAAAAGAAGCCTGCACATACATCTTTATAGCAGCACAATTCAAAAATGTAAAAATATGAAACTAAACTAAATGCCCATCAACCAATGAGTGGTTTAAAAAAATGTGGTATATATACACATCAGAATCTATTCAGCCATAAAATGAAACAAAACAATGGCCTTTGCAGCAACTTGGATAGAGCTGGATGCCATTATTCTAAGTGAAGTAACTCAGGAATGAAAAACCAAATATTGTATGTTTTCACTTATAAGTAGCAGCTAAGGTAAGAGGATGCAAAGACTTAAGAATAATATAATGAACTTCGGGGACTTGGGGGGAAGGATCAGAGCAGGGTGAGAAATCAAAGACTACATATTGAGTACAATGTACACTGCTCAGGAAATAGGTGCACCAAAATCTCAGAAATCATTGCTAAAAAACTTACCCATATAACCAAAAACTAGCTAAAAGCTATTGAAATTTTAAAATATAATAATAAATGTTGAGGTGGCACATATGCTAATTACCTTGTGTGAAAAGAAAATAAATTTGGGGGCACCCAAATCACTAAGCTAAAGGAATCAAGCTGGGAACTGCTTAGGGCAAACTTGCATTCCATTCTATTCAAAGTCACCTCTCTGTTCACTCAGATAAATGCAGATCTGAATGCCTCCTTTGGACAGGCTAATCAGAAACTCAAAATAATGCAACACTTCTCTCTCACTTATCTGTGACCTGGAAGCCCCCTACCTGCTTTGAGCTGTCCCACCTTTCTGGATGAAACCAATAACATCTTACATATATTGATTGATGTCTCAAGTCCCCCTAAAATGTATAAAACCAATCTGGCTCCTGACCACCTTATGCCTATGTCATCAGGACCTCTGAGGCTGTGTCAAGAATGCACTTTCTCCACCTCGGCAATGAAAATTTTCTAAATTAACTGAGTCTGTCTCAGATTTTCAGGTTTCACACTTGATTTGATCATTATATATTGTATACATGTATTGAAATATCACTATCCCATATATATGTATAATTATTATGTGTCAATTAAGATAATTATATAGGTAAAAAATCTATGAAATCAATAGCTGAATTTTTGAGAAGATAAATAAAAATGACAAGCTTTAGGACAGATTTACTAAGGGAAAAAAATAGAAAATTCAAATAAAATCAGAGTTGAAATAGGGAACAGTACTGATTCAGAAAAACAAAGTGTTATACGAGATTATTATGAATGACTATATGCCAACACATTGGAAAGCCTATAAGAAAAACAAATTCCTGGACACATACCGCCTACAAAATCTGAATCAAAAAAGGAAATATAAACAGAATGATGATAAGTAATAAGATTGAATTTGTAATAAAAACTCTCCCATCAAAGAAAAGCCCAACACCTAAAATATTAATTGCAGAATTCTACCAAACACTTAAAGAAGAGCTAATATATTTTTTTCTCAAGCTATTCCAGAAAATTAAAAAGGAGGATAACCTTTCAAACTTATTCTATGAGACCAACATTATTCCAATACCTAAACCAGACAAGAAAAAAAGAAATCTACAGGCCAAAATGCCTGATAAACATTGATGCAAACATCAATAAAATATTAGCAAACTAAATTTATTTAACAAAATGTTAAAAATAACGTTTACCATGATCAAGTGAGATTTATCTCAGCAATGCAAAGATGTATCATCCTATGCAGATCAGTAAGTGCAAGTCATTATATTAATAGAATCAAGGGCAAAAACTATATTATTTCAATATACACAGAAAAAGTATTTGATATCATTCAACATCCTTCATAATAAAAAGTCTTGATAAGTTAAGCATAGAAGGTACATACCTCAACACAATTAAAGCCATATGTGCCAGCCACACAATTTGGGGAAAAGTTGAAAGCTTTTCCTCTAAGATCTGGAACAAGACAAAAATTCTCATTTGCATAACTTTTATTCCACAATACTGGAATTCCTAACAAGATCAAATAAGCAAGAAAGATAAATAAAAGTCATCTGAATTGAAAAAGAGGAAATCAAATTATTCATGTTTACAGATTACATAATTTTATATATAGAAAACCTTAAAGACTCTGCCATAAACTGTTAGAACCAATAAACTTTGTATATTTACAGAATATGAAAAAAACATACCAAAATCAGTAGAATCAGGCCTCTGAGCCCAAGCCTGGAAGTATATTTCCAGATGGCCTAGGCAACTGAAAACTACAGAGGAAGTGAAATAGCCAGCTCCTGTCTTAACTGATTGACCAACTTTATGACATTCCATTATGACTTGTTCCTGCCTTGCCCCAACTGATCTATCAATCAACCTCGTGACATTCTTCTTCTGAACAATGAGCCTTATAATCTCCCCACCATGCACCTTGTGATCCCCCTCCTCTGCTGACAATAGATAACCACCTTTAACTCTAACTTTCTACTGCTTACCCAAGTCTTATAAAACTGCCCCACCCCTACCTCCCTTTGCTGACTCTCTTTTCAGACTCAGCCCACTTGCACCCAAGTGAAATAAACAGCCTTATTGCTCACACAAAGCCACAAGTTGGTGGATCTCTTCACACAGATGCACTTGACAGGTAGCACTTCTACATGCTAAAAGTAAACTATCTGAATAAGAAATTAAGAAAATAATACCATTTACAATAGCTATAAAAAATAAGATTTCTAGAAATGTATTTGCCCAAAGAAGTGAAAGATCACTACATGAAAATTATAAAACATAAATGAAAGAAATTAAAGAGAACATAAATAACTGGAAATATATTCCAAGTTGATGAATTGGAGGAATTAATATTTTTAAAAGATTTATATTGTCAAAGCAGTCTTCAAACCAATGCAATCTCTATAAAAATGCCAATGGCATTCTTCACAGAAACAGAAAAAAATTATCCTAAAATCCATGAAAGCACAAATGACTGTGAATTATGACAGAATTATGAAAGCTAAAAGAATTAAGCTAAGTGCATCACACTATCTAAGATTTGGTCTTAGTCACAGACTAAGACAAAGATTTGCATGACAGACAAATCTATAGTCATGCAAACAGCATGGCATTGTTATGAAAAGAGACATACAGACCAATGTAACAGAATAAATGCTTCAAAAAATGCATCTACAGCCAACTAAGTTTTTCCCAAGGTGTCAAGAATCACTTTGGAGAAAGAATAGTCTCTTCAATAAATAGTATGAGGGAAATTGGATATCCACATGCAAGAATAATGAAACTAGACACCTATCGACTAAAATAAAAACTAAAATGTGAGAATGAAAACTGTGAAGCTACTAGAAGACAACTTAGGGAACACACTTCATGACATTGTTCTGTACAAAGATTTTTTAGATAAAAATCTCAAACGTAAAAGCAACAAAAGCAAAAGTAGACAAAGGATTTCATCAAATTAAAAAACTTTTTCACAAAAGGAAAACAATCAACAGAGTGAAGTAAAGCCTACATAACGAAACTTTACATCACTGAAAGAAGCACTGAAGAGATATAAAATACAGTCCTGAATTGCTGACATTATCCCTCAGCAGTGGCAAGGTGTGAACAGTATCTCTGGGTGCTGGGGGATGGAGAACACAGCAATTGTGAGACATAAAACTCAGTGCTGTCCCGTTATAGCAGAAAGAAAAACCAGACCAAACTCAGGTGACTCCCAGAGGGGAGACCACTGCCCTGAAGTGTGAGTCTCAGGCCAGACAGCATTCACCACAAACTGACCTAAGAAACCTTAGGCCTTAAGGGAACATTGCAGTAGTCTCATTGTACTCCTCATGACCTGGGGTGGTGGTAGCTATGATTTGAGGCTTCTCTGCCTTTGGAAAGGAAAGCGCAGAGTGTGAAAGACTGCGTCTTGTGGTTTGAGTGCCAGCTCAGCCATAATACAAGAGAACTCTAGGTAGATTCAAGGTAGATTTTTGATTCTGGGCCCTGACTTCCTGTTGGCACTTCAGGACTCACCCGAGGTCTGAGGTACCTCACAGCCTTAAAAGGAAAGACAGAGACCTGAATGGTTTGCCACCTACTGATTGGAGAGCTTCAGACCATTGAGTGAACATAAGCAGTAGTCAGGAGGAAGTGGTTACAACAGGCCTTGGGAGAGACCCAGTTCTGTGCTGGCTTCATGTCTGATCCAGTATAATCATAGTGGTGGTGGCCACAATGGTGCTTGTGTTACTTTATTTCCAGCTTTAGGTGGCTTAGAACAGATAGGCAGACTCTGTATGTTTGGGAAAATGTAAGAGAAGAGAAAAAAGATCTACGTCGTAATCCAGAGAATGTTCCCAGATCTTATCCAAGACCATTAAGATGGCACCTCTTGAGTCTGCAAGAACCATAGCATTACTGGGTGTGTGGTGCCCCTAAAGTAGACACAGTTTAGAGGAAAACACCCAAGTCCTTTCAAATACCTTAAAAGCCTTCCCAAGAAGGACAGCTGCAAATAAGTTGTGACAGTCAAGACTACAATATATACATAATTCTTCAAAGCCAAGACACTGAAGAATATCTATTAGCAACAACAGCATCCAAGAAAACACGATCTCACCAAAGGAAATAAATAAGGAACCAAGGACCATTCCTGGAGAAACAAAGATGTGTGATCTTTCAGACAGAATTCAAAATAGATGTGTTGAAGAAATGCAAAGAAATTCAAGATAATACAGAGAAGAAATTCAGAAATCCATCAAATAACTTTAACAGAAAGATCAAAGTAATTTTTGAAAATCAAACAGAAATTCTGGAGCTGAAAAATGCAATTGGCGTATTGAAGAATGCATCAGTGTCCTTCAATAGCAAAATGGATCAAGCAGAAGAAAGATTAGTAAGCTTGAAACAATCTATTTAAAAATACACAGAGGAGACAAAAACAAAACAAAACAATGAAAACATATCTACAGGATCTAGAAAATAGCCCTCAAAGGAGAAATTTAAGAGTTACTGGCCTTAAAGGGAAGGCAGAGAAAGAGATAAGGATAGAAATTTAATTAAAAAGGATAATACCAGAAAACTTTCCAAATCTGGAGAAAGATATCAATATGTGAATACAAGAAGGTTATAGAACACCAAGTAGATTTAACTCAAAGAAGACTCCTCAAGGCATTTAACAATCAAACTCCCAAAGGTCAAGGATAAAGAAATAATTTTAGAAGCCAGAAGAGAAAAGAAATAAATAACCTATGGTTGAGCTCAAATATGTCTGGCAACAGACTTTGTGTTGAAATTTTACAGCCAGGAGAGAGAGGCATAAAATAAAGTGCTGAAGGAAAAAAAAAAAATCACTCTACAATAGTATATCTGGTGAAATTATCCTTTAACTATAAAAGAGAAATTGACTTCCCCAGACAAACAAAAGCTGACGAATTTCATCAATACAAGACCTGTCCTATATTAAATGCTAAAGGGAGGACTTCAATTAGAAAGAAACGGACATTAATGAGCAATAAATAATTATCTGAAGGTATAAAACTCACTGGTAATAGTAAGTACATAGCAAAACAGAATATTATAACACCATAACTGTGGTGTGTAAATCACTCTTATCCTCAGTAGAAAGACTAAATGGTGAACTAATTTTTCAAAAGTTAGTGCAATAGTAAATGAATAAAAACAACAAAAGGATAAAAAGTGGAGAAATAAGGTTAAAAAAGGTTTATTAGTGGTTTTTTTTTTTTGCTTGTTGGTTTATGCAAATGTTGTTAGTTGTTATCAGGTTAAAATAATAGGTCATAAGATAGTATGTGGAGGTCTCATGGAAACCTCAAACCAAAATAATAATAATAATAATAATAATAATAATAATAATAATAATAATAATAATACAATGGATACACAAAAAAATACAAAGTGAGAAAACAAATCATATCACCAGAGAAAATTACCTTCACTGAAAGGAAAACAGGAAAAAAAAAGAAAGAAGGAAGACAAGATCATAAAGTGACAACTAAACAAATAACAAAATGACAGGAGCAAGTCCTTACTTACCAATAATAACAGTGAATGTAAATGGACTAAACTCTCCACTCAAAAGACATAGATTGGCTGAATGAATGAAATAGCAAGACCAATTGACCTCTTACCTAAAAGGAACACACTTCACCTATAAAGATACACATAGACTGAAGAGAATATTAAGTTATGCAAAAAGATATTTCATGCCATTGGAAACCAAAAGAAAGCAAAAATTACTACACTTATATCAGACAAAATAGATTTTAAGACATATACTATAAGAAGATACAAAGTCACTATATAATGATAAAAGGGTTAATTTTGCAAGAGGATATAACAATTTTAAATATATATGCACCCAACAGTGGAGCACACAGAGATATAAAGCAAATACTATTAGAGCTACAGAGAGAGATAGGCTCCAATAAAATAATAACTGGAAACTTCAACATTCCACTTTGAGCATCGGACAGATCTTTCGGACAGAAATAAGCAAAGAAACATCAGCCTTAATCTTCACTATAGAGCAAATAAACCTAGTAGATATTTACAGAACATTTCATCCAACAGCTACAGAATACACATCAGCACATGGATTATTCTCAAGGATAAACCATATGTTAGATCACATCAGTTTTTCTGTTTGTTTGTTTTTGAAGTGCCTACATCATTTGAAATGCCTACATCAAAAAATAAGAAGAACTTCAAATAAACAACCTAAGAATGCATCTTAAGGAACTAGAAAAGCAAGAACAAACCAACCCCAAAATTAATAGAAAAAATAATATAGCTCAGAGGAGAGAAAAAATGATATTGAAACAAATAAAACAATACAACAGATCAATGAAAAAAAAAACAAGGTTTTTTAAATTAACAGAAGTGACAAACCTTTAGTCAGACTAATTAAGACCAAAAATTAAGAAAGAGAAAAAGAGGGAAGACCCAAATAAATAAAATCAGAGACAAAAAAGAGACATTACAACTCATACTGCAGAAATCCAAAGGATCATTAGTTGCAACTATGAGCAACTGTCTGCCAATAAATTGGGAAATATATAAACAATGAATAAATCTCTATATCCATACAAGTAGCCAAGATTGTACCATAAATAAATTCAAAACCTGAACAGACTAACAAGTTATGAGATTGAAGCCATAATAAAATGTCTCCCAACAAAAAGAAGCCTAGGACCCAATGGCTTTATTGCTGAATTCTACCAAATGACTTAAAAAGAACGGCAGGATACTGACATAAAAACAAAAACATAGACCAGAGGAACAGAATAAGAACCCAGAAATAAATCCATATACCTACAGTGAACTCATTTTTGACAAATTTGCCTAGAATATACAACATGGATGGAACTGGAGGTAATCATATTAAGTTAAATAAGATAGGCACAGAAAGACAAACTTTGCATGTTCTCAGTTATTTGTGGGAGTCAAAAGTTAAAACATTTGAACTTGTATAGATGGAGAGTAGAAGGATGGTTACTAGAGGTTGGGAAGGGTATTTGGTGTATAGGCAGGATGTGGGGATGGTTATTGGGTATAAACCACAATGAGATACCATCTCACACCAGTTAGAATGGCAATCATTAAAAAGTCAGCAAACAACAGGTGCTGGAGAGGATGTGGAGAAATAGGAACACTTTTACACTGTTGGTGGGATTGTAAACTAGTTCAACCATTGTGGAAAACAGTATGGTGATTCCTCAAGGATCTAGAACTAGAAGTACCATATGACCCAGACATCACATTACTGGGTCTATACCCAAAGGATTATAAATCATGCTCCTATAAAGACACATGCATACGTATGTTTATTGCGGCACTATTCACAATAGCAAAGACTTGGAATCAACCCACATGTCCATCAGTGACAGACTGGATTAAGAAAATGTGGCACATGTACACCATGGAATACTATGCAGCCATAAACAAGCGTGAGTTCATGTCCTTTGTAGGGACATGGATGCAGCTGGAAACCATCATTCTCAGCAAACTATTGCAAGAACAGAAAACCAAACACCGCATGTTCTCACTCATAGGTGGGAATTGAACAATGAGATCACTTGGACATGGGAAGGGGAAAATCACACACAGGGGCCTATTATGGGGAGGGAGGAGGGGGGAGGGGGGAGGGATGGCATTGGGAGTTATAACTGATGTAAATGACGAGTTGATGGGAGCTGACGAGTTGATGGGTGCAGCACACCAACATGGCACATGTATACATATGTAACAAACCTGCATATTGTGCACATGTACCCTAGAACTTAAAGTATAATTTAAAAAAATTAAAAAAAAAGATCTGTATCTGTGAATCAAAACAAAGTAAAGCAAACTAAAAGAAAGGTACGCTTGTAGTTAAAATGAGGTAATTCTTGAATAGAGTGGGCTCTTATTCCAGTGTGACTGGTGTGCTTATCAAAAAAGAGACACAGAGACACAGGGAGAATGACATTTGCAACAGAGGCAGAGAGTCCAAATAGAAGAAGTATTGCTGGCAAGCTTACAGAAGCTAGGAGAGGGGCAAGAAATGATTCTTTCATACAGCTTTCGGAGGTATCATGGCACTGCTAACTAACACCTTGTTCTTGAACTTCTGACCTCAATTGCTGTGCGATGATAAATGTTTGTTGTTTTAAGCCACCCTGCTTTTGGTACTTTGTTGCAACATACCTAGAAAACTAATATAAATTTTGTGAGACAGATTGTCATTTTTATCAGGGGCTCAGAAAGGTTAAATAAATTATCCAACTGTACCATATTGATGGTAAGTAATACTGCCTGTGTCAAATCCAGTGTTTTTTCACTGTATTTCTTCCTGTTTTAAAAATTACATACAACTTATGTATAACTCATGAAATCTACTATGATAAAATATGATAAAAATAAATATTTCATAACGTCTTTGAGTGGAATCTTGTGTGTATTCTTCTCTCAAGAATAAACAGCAGTAGAGTGTTTTCTTTTTTATGAGTAAAAGGGAAAGTACTGATATTCTCTGGTGTCTCTAATTAGATGCCATATGTTGAACTCCGTCAACCCTTTTCATCCTTCTGTCCTCTGTGAAACCCCTTGAAATCAGTAAGAATGCTAAAGTTAAATCAGACTATATGTGTTGAGAGAATCATCAAATCTTTATAATCCAGATACTCTGGTTAATGACTGAACACATGAAAAGTACAGTAGAACACTATTTATTAAAAAAAAATCAATATTTGTCCTCATATGTAGAAGCAACCTTTAATGTCTTTTCTGTTAACATCAGTTTTGAGGAAATGTTTTATATCCATCATTTTTAGAAACATTTCTCAGTTTCAGGTTTGGAATATGAATGAAAACACTCATAGAATTGTTTTGCTATGTGTGAATGCAGATACAAGATGATATTTAGAGAGAAAAAGATGGAAGTATATAGTTTAACAAAATAAACTTTTGAGAACATTTAATTTCAGTTGGTTTATGCAATGAAATACGTTTATATAAAAGAGGTGAGACGACTTTGGAGTTTCAATTACTATAAGCTCATGTCAAAAATGTTATAATAAAATGCTCACCTATAAAAGGTGTGAGATACAATTATCAGTGACAATGTAAGATTTTATTTTAATTAATTTAATCTTTAGTGTATTTGATGGAGTAAATTGAACGCACAATTTGGTAGTATTGGTAGTCCATATATTCTGGATCTTCCATTGAATACTGAGTTTCCTAAAATAACCTACATATATTTAAGGTCTGGATCACATATCATCTCCTGAAAGAAAATGAAATCCCATGGCTAATATAATCATCAAAAGAAAATTTGTTCTACAATTGCATCGTTTTAATTTCATTTCCTGCTTATGTCTCTAAGACTTTTTGGTAAAAGCTTTGCATCTTTTAAAATGAATCTATTCAATTTTCAATATATTCTAAAATGAAAAATGCCAAGTGATTAGACAAAACACAAACTAAATCTGAAAGTTCATGTGGAAAGATCAGCTGAACTGAGTGAGATTTTTAGAGGTCGACTGGCTTAGCGATATGCAAGTGTGGATATTTCTGAAGTCAAATTTTCAGCCTTAACTTCCTGCCTTATTATTGGCTAGGAGAATGATAACACATTAAAACTAGTCCAGTTAATGTTAAAGCTAGAGAACAAATTTAATGAATATTACACCTTTTTGCAAAAAGGAAAAAAATGTAGCAATTAAATGTTATAATCTCATGGAATATGTAGATCTGCTTCATAGTATATTGCCTAATGAAACAAAGACATAATTATCCTTTGTGGTTTTTTAACACATACACACTTACATATATTCTTGTCAGTTATTTATCTTTTACATCACTTGTTTTCTGCTTGGCTCTTAACATTCCAAACAACCCTGAATTGTGTCTGAGTGTTTATTTTAAAACTCCTTGAATATAGACAAGTCCTTTGAGCTCTAACATAATTCATGTAACATTTTCTTAATTCAACATTTGTTAGGCGGCTTCAGGCCAGGTTGAGAGTAATTTTGGTACCAGGTGTGTGGGTAAACATCTTAGCCTCTCTGATTGAAGCTGATTCTCAATGTGAAGGGTGTCTTTGCACTAATACATCAGTTGAAATGTCTTTATGTGGAATTATAATATGTTAAATATGTATTTCTAAATTTTCATAAGATATTTTAGTATCTTCTTGGATGTCGAGAAATTATGTCAAATGTCTGAAGTCCATAACTTGAGCTGCAGGATTGTTACAGAGAAAATACCTTGTCAGTACATTCCTTTAAAAAGATCCACATGTTTGGGACATTTACATATAAATGGTTTGGAATAAGCTCTAGTTATTGTTTGATATTGAGTTTAACTAAACTGGGCACAAGGCCAAATTTGTCATGGCTGGAATCCTTTATTATCACATTCAATGGTGATTATGCTTGAAGGCGAGAACGAGAACGCATCTGCATCAGAAGTCTGCACAGGGGCACTCTTATCATAGGGTAGGTTGAATGTCTACTGAAAAATAAATTTGCAGTAGATTCTGTGTCATTTGATTCATTACATAACAATAAACCAGGATACGAAGGTGATGTCTTAGGAATGCTTCAGAAACAAATTTTTAATTATTTATTCTATTTTTTAATTTAAGATTTTTTTCTTATATTTTATTTTTTCTTGCTTTATTTTTGTGAATTCTCATTTATGTTTTGTTTAAATTTACTTAGCTTCCCCTATAAATCAACAAAAGTAGCCTAGTGCAGTTTTGTCACAGTATTGGCAATGAACTCATGTGTTTCTGAGACTCAGGTCTTGTCTATGTCAAGCTTCCAAAATAAAGTAACTATTTACTCACAAAAATTGGTCAATACATTTTACCTCTCAAGAGACTCTGAATTTTAGTGGTAATAATGTTTATACACAATATATTCATAAGCTTTTCTCGTGCACTAATATTTAAATTCACACAAACATTCAAATTAAACATGACTTACACATTGAATTATCTTTGACATGGGGATAATATTGACATAAAAATATTTTTAAATGTTTCAGAACACATTAAGTTTTTCAAATTTACTTCTTACTTTTAACATTGATTAACTTATAGTTTATCCAGTCAAAGCATTCTAGGGACTATAACTACCGTATGGTAAGTTAAGAGCATAGACATTAAAGGTAAACTGCATGGCTTGATATTGAAGTTCTACTACCAGTTTGGTGACCTGGGTAACATATTTGTATTTCAATTTTCTTGTGTATGAAATGAAGTTACTAATAGTATCTATTCATTTTCTTAGTTTTTCTTTCTTGTTTTTCTTAGGGACCAGGGTCTCTCTCTCTCTCTCTCTGTCATTCAAGCTGGAGTACAATGGTGCCATCATAGCACATTGCAGCTTCAAACTCCTGGGCTCAGATGATCCTTCCACCTCAGCATCCTGACTAGTTGGGACTTAATTGGTGTGTGAGACCATGCCCAGATAATTTGTTGATTTATCATTATTATTGTTTTTTGTATTGATGTGATCTTGCTGTGTTGCCCAGGCTTGTCTCTAACTCATGACCTCAAGTGATCCTCTTGCCTTGGGCACCTATTTGTAAATAATAAATAAATGTTCCATGGGGAAAATGAAAAAAAAAAAAAAAAAAAACTAGCCTCTTTTTTCTACTTTTGTCAATTCCTGCTTCTTAAAAATGGGTATTTTTCATGCTTTCACCTTTTTCCTTTGTTTCTTAATATTATAAAATTACATGCTAAAGATGCTAATATTACTAATTTTAGAGTTGTGAATATGACATACTGACTTCTTATTGGGAAAATGGTAGATTTATTCCCCTCATATTATCTCTCTACCATAAATACACAGATACACACATTTCTTCTACCACATGCAAAACAACTTTATAATAGTTTTGTTTAGATCAACATTAATGTAATTATACAAGTATTATTCAAAGCTGAGTCAGCAAATAAAATAAAATGACATTTTCTTCTCAACACAATTTGCTTATTTTGCCTCGAGGAAATGATTACTTTTGTTTTGTTTTCCATTTGCTTAGTTACTTCTAAGTACTTATGATTAATTCATGCCAAAATTCTGCCAGAAAATTACTTTCAATATGTTAACAAATACTCAAATTACCAACCAGTCACAAATAGAGGTTCTCAGTAGATCTGATGTAGAAGTGATTCTCTTCTTACTATCGAATCTGGGTTTCTTTTTATTCTTTCTTTTTCCCTTCTTTTTTTTCCCCCTTTCTCTCTTTCCTACACTGATTTCCCTATTTTCTGGATGCTGTTTTTGTTTAAATTTTTTATGATGAAATACTTTCAGTAGTTTCTGAGAAAGTGTGAGCAACAAGTGAGTTTTTGGAGACCACACATGTCTGAAAATATTTTTACCTCAATATTACATTGATAAAGTGGATAGATGCAGAATTCAATGTAGAAAAAGAGAAGACTTAAAAACTTTAAAATAACAGGATGG
>NC_045434.1:117255959-117266278 GCF_002776525.5 Piliocolobus tephrosceles | reverse complement strand
AAAAAAAAAAAAAAAAAAAAAAAAGAAAAAAAGAAATAGCGGGGCGTGGTTGTGGGCACCTGTAGTCCCAGCTACTAGGGGGGCTGAGGCAGGAGAATGGCGTGAACTCCGGAGGCGGAGTTTGCAGTGAGCCGAGATCGCACCACTGCACTCCAGCCTGGGCAACAGAGCAAGACTCCATGTTCTAGCTTCCAATTTAGCTTTTTAGATTAAAAATTGCTTTCATTTTAAAAATATTTTAAGAATGTCATAATTTGTATATGTTTGAAAACAAAATATTATCAAATTCACATTTTTATTTCATCCAATATTCTAAACACTCTATGGTTAATAAAGTTTTGATAAATTTTCTGTGTTATATTTTGTTGATTTTTTTCCCCATCCATATTAATATTCCAAGCTTTCTGGAATTTCTAGTTTGGATATTAACCTCCCTGAATTAGATCTCAAATTTTAAAAATTTATCTCTGATAATTTTTTTATTTCATTTAATTTTTTTCATGCTCAGTTTCCTGTGAGAATTTTCTCAAATTTATATTCTAACTTTATGATTGGATTACTTCATACACAAAGGCAGATACACCCAGACACAAGAATTTTTGTTCCCTTCATGTGACTTTTATATTGTATTCGGTTCTTATTTCGTGGATATAATATCTTTTCTTATTGCGTATATATGATTTCATTATGTGTTTAAGGCTTTAGTATGTTCTTTTTTCTCTGATTTTCTAATTTATAACTGCTTTTGTTGAAAATTTTGATTTATAGCTCCACTTCTGTTTTATCACAGGTTTCATAAAAATTCCATCTGTAGACATTTAAGGCAAAAAAACCTGTCTGAGATATCAATATAAGCATGCTCAAACTTTGAATGTTGGATTTTATAGTAAGAATTACTCATTTGTTTGATTAGTAGAGCTGAAACTTTCAGTACCTGTTGATTTATATTTTTGTATTTGCCATTATACCCACAGAGAGATTTCAGCATTTTCAAGTGTTTTTACAGTATGTATAGATTCAAGTATTTTTACAGTATTAAAGACAGATAAAGACAGCAAAATGGGTGTTTCAATTTTATTTTAATTGAAAATTTACTTTAATTATTTTTAGTGTGTTATTGTGGCTCCCTGTAGAAGTTCAGAGTTGTTTTAGTTCAAATACTTTAAAGATCATTTGCAAGGGTACTCTTTAAGTATTTACTGAACGTTAACTGTGGTGCACATCCTTACTTTTTGACACTGAAAGATGGCACAAACTTATCTTGTATACTTCCTGAACCCATCTGAGAATTATATTTAATGAACTCTGGTTCTTTTAATTGGAGAATGGAAACTAAGATTCAGATGCTAGAATTGGAAACTAAGATCCAGATCCTTGTTGGATTACCAGGGTGTCATTATTTCTAGACCCTCTCAAAATGGCCTCTAGGCCCAGACAAAACAAGGCATAGATACATACACAAATACAGGTGTGCATACTAGTATGTGCACATACTCATTTCTGTAAATATTTTCGTTTGTTACCAATTTTTCTATATCAAATTAAGAACAAACTCATACTAGTGTTTCTGACTCTAATCCACTATTATGTGAATTGTTCTGCCCATCTTTTCTTGTTTATCTGTAACTTCCAACTCACACAGTGAGAAACCTGACTTCTATCACTTGCCATCCATTTGCCTAATTGTTCGACTCCAGTATACATATAACAGTGTTCAAACTCTTAATCCAACCCCTGTAGTAAACTATTTTATTAACCAGAATATTGCAGTTACGTACAGTTCTTTGCCTTTAGTATTACAAATTCTATTAGAGTTACTATTCCCTCAACCATCTTCAGTAAGGTTGTTTCATATATATATATATATATATTTTTTTTTTTTCTTTGAGATAGAGTCTCACTCTGTTGCCCAGACTAGAGTACAGTGGCAGGATCTCGGCTCACTGCAACCTCCACCTCCTGGGTTCAAGGAATTCTGCTGCCTCAGCCCCCCCAAGTTGCTGGGATTATAGGTGCCTGCCACCATGCCCAGCTAATTTTTGTATTTTTAGTAGAGACGGGGTTTCACCATGTTGGCTAGGCTGGTCTCGAACTCCTGACCTCAGGTGATCTGCCCACCTCAGCCTCCCAAAGTGCTGGGATTACAGACTTGAGCCACCGTGCCCGGACAGTTTCATACGTTTTGAACACAGTCATATTGTTTTGTTACATTCTTCATTGCACAATTGAATCATTACACCTCCTAAATGATATTTTAAAAATTTGCATTCATTAAGGTTCATATTTTTGTGCCATGTAATTCAATGGATTTTGACTAATACAATGTCGTGTATCCTGCTATAGGATGGATGTTTGTTTCCCTGAACCTCATTTTCAAATTTGACCTACGGTGTTGAAGGTGAGGCCTAATGGAAGGTGTCTGGTTCATAGGGGCAGTCTTTATGAATAAATTAATTTCCTCCCTGGGGGCCTGAGTGAGCTCTTGTACTGTTAGTTTCTATGAGAGCTGGTGGTTAAAATTAGTCTGGCCCCGCCCTGTTCTCTTACATGCTTCCTCTGTCTCCATGTACTCTCTGCACACGCTGGCTCCCCTTGTTTTCCGCCATGAATGAAAGCAGCCTGAGACTTTTACCAGATGCCCAGTCTTCAAGCCAGCCAAATAAATCTTTCTTCTTTACAAATTTCCCAATCTAAGGTTATCCTTTAAATAGGAAAAAAAAAAAAAAAATCCCTTGTGCTTCACCTATCCAATCCTGCCTGACCAACCCAAACCCCTGGCAACCACTGCTCATTTTATACTCACTACTGTTTTGTTTTTCCAGAATTTCTATTACTGAAACAATACAGTATATAACCTTTCAGACTGTTTCCTTATACTTAGCAATCTGCATTCAACAATATTCATGTTGTTTCCTTGTTTGGTAACTCAACCTTTTTGATGTGTAATAGCATTTAATTGTATGGTTGTACTGCAGTTAGTGTATCAATTTGTTTGTAGAAGGATATATTGGTTGACTCCAGGTTTCAGTAATATGAATAAAATTTCTATAAACATTTGAATTTTTGTGCTGACATCAGCTTTCAGAATCATTAAGTCAATACGCAGGAGCATGAATGTTGGATAATATGGTAGATAACGTTTAGCTTTTCAAGAAACTGTAAAGCTGTTTCCAAAGTGGCTGTACAATTTTGCCACCCACCAGCAATAAGTGTTGCTATAGCTCCACATTCTCAGTAATATTTAGTATTGGCAGTTTTTTTTCATGTTTACTATTCTAACAGGTGTGTAGGGTTTCACCTTGTTATTTTGATTTTCAATGCTCTAATTACAAGCAAACTAAAGAATCTTTTCTTATGCCTATTTTCCATCTTTATATTTTTTAGTAAAGGTTCAATTCACGTATTTGTCCATTTAAAACATTTATTGTTTGTCTTCTTGTTGAATTTTAAAAGTTATTTTTGTATGTTGAATCCACATTTTTCAACATATACATGTTTTGCAAATATATTCTCCCAATGTATGGTATGTCTATTTATTCTCTTAACAGTATATTTCATGGAGCAGAAGTTTTCAATCTTAAAAAAGTACAACTTATCCAGTTTTAATGTGTCATGCTTTGAATGTAATATCTAAAGATCCATTGCCAAACTCAAGATCTCATAACTTTTCTCCTATCTTTTCTTCCCTAATTTATATAGATTTGAATTTTACATTTAAATTTATTATCCATTTTGTTAATTTTAGGGATAGCTGTAAGGTCTGTGTTTAATTTCTTTTTCTGTAACCACTTCTTGAAAGGACAATTATTTCTCCATGGATCATTTTTGTGTTTTTGTCTAAAAGCAGTTGACCATATGTGTGTGAATCTATTTCTGGGTTATTTTGTTCCAGGGATATACTTGTCTGTTCTTACGCTGGTACATCACTATTTAAATTACTCTAGTTTTATCATTAAGTCTGGACATCAGGAAATGCCCATCCTTCAGTTTTGTTAATCAGCATTTTGTTGGCAATCTGAGTCATTTATCTTTCCACATAAACTTTAGAATCAGTTCGTTGATAGTCACAAAATAGGTTGCTAGTATTTTTTATTAGATTTTATTGAATCTATAAATCAAGTTGGAATGAATTAGTATCTTAGCAACATTAAGTTTTCCATTCAATGAACAAAAATAGCTAATTATTTCTTAGGTCTTTGATATATTTCTTCAGTTTTATAGTTTACATATACATTCTGTACACATTTTGTTAGACTTATAATTAAGCATTTTTGGTACTATTGAAAATGATTGTGTGCTTTAATTTTAAACTCCAATTTTTCATTACTGTTACATAGGAAACCAATTAACTTTTTAATATAACTCTTGTAATATAAGTTAACATCTATGTGCTCCTACTTTGTATGCATCCTATGGATCTGATTTAGGCAAAATGATTTGGGGTGTGATTCTTTGTACTTGTCTGTGTCTCCATTTGGGGGTTACAGTTTACCTTGTAACGTCAATTTTCTGAAGGACTCAACGAAAATAATTGGTTTTCAGTGTCAGCATTTTTTTTTCTTCTGTGGTCATGGCAGAAGTGGAAGTTTCAAGATTATTACATGTTTATCTCCCTCTCAAGTTTCCTTATTACTTGTAATCTACATGAATCTACATCTAGTTTCTTTATACATTTTGTTCATGTATAGTTCAATATTGTTGACAATCTCTGTATTATAATTGATGTGTTGAGTCCACATTTAAAGTAATGTTTAAAATAGTTTAATTAATACTTATTTTTTTAAATGTTTTCTATTTGTTACACTTGTCATTTACTTGTTCATTTCCCCTGCTTTTCTACCTTTTCTGATTTTCATTGGGCGTTTTATATGATTAAATGTATTTATATCCTAGCATCTCCATTAGACTTATTTTAAATATTTAGAGTTTGTAACACACAAATGATATAAGTCCACCTTCAAATAACACTATATTACTTTATGTATAACCACTAGTACCTTGTTACATATTATTTCCAATTCTACCTTTGCTTCTCTTATGAAAAGATTTTCAGTCATTTTCCATGTCCTTGTGCAATAATCACCCAATGTATTTTCACTGTTATTATCTTCAACAGTTATCTTTTAATTAGGGCTTTTTTTTTTTTAAAGCTTAACTTCACCCTCATTTATACCTCCTCTGACGTTTTTTCTTTTTTCACAGCAATCCTAGTTTTGAATCTATATAATTTATCTTGTCTCTGAAGAATTTTTTTTTAAAGTTCCTTGCCATCAAGGTGTATTTGCAATGGATGCCCACAGTTTGTGTTTTCTAAAAAAGAATTCATTTCTCTTTTACTTTTGAAGGCTAATTTCAGTGGATAAAGATTTTTTTTTGTCCCTCAGTTTGTTTTTTTCCCCCCAATATTTAAAATGTTATTCCACTATTTTTTGCTTGTATGGTTTCTCATGAGAAGTCTGCTGTAATTCTTATATAGCTAAGGTGTTTCCTGATCAACTCCTTCCACAGTCCCTTTGAAGATATTTTCTTTGTGTTAGTTTGTCTGCAGATTGAATATAATATGCCCAGGTGTTTTGGTTTTGTCTTATTTTATTTTCATATTTGGTTCCTTATTTTTTATATCTGTTATGTATTTTTAATTGGGAAAAATTTGCAGCTATTATTAACTCAAATAGTTCTGCAGCTTTGTTCTGTCTTCTGTGTTCTTTAGATATCACTAATATTAATGTGTGATACTGAGAGGTGAAGCCAGCTGGGCTTCTGGGTCAGGTAGGGACTTGGAGAACTTTTCTGTCTAGCTAAAGGATTGTAAATGCACCAATCAGCACTCTGTGTCTAGCTAAAGGTTTGTAAATGCACCAATCAGCACTCTGTCAGAACAATCCAATCAGCCCTCTGTAAAATGGGCCAATCAGCACTCTGTAAAATGGGCCAATCAGCAGGATGTGGTGGGGCCAAATAAGAGAATAAAAGGCCACCCCAGCCAACAGCAGCAACCTGCTGGCCTTCCTTTCGACTCTGTGGAATCTGTGTTCTTTTGCTCTTAGCAATAAATCTTGCTGCTGCTCACTATTTGGGTCTGTGCTGCCTTTGTGAGTTGTAACACTCACGAAGAAGGTCTTCAGCTTCACTCCTGAAGTCAGCGAGACCACTAACCCACCAGAAGGAAGAAACTCTGGACACATCTGAACAACTGAAGGAACAAATTCAGGACATACCGTATTTAAGAACTGTAACACTCACTGCGAGGGTCAGCGGCTTCATTTTTGAAGTCAGAGAGACCATGGACCCATCAATTCTGGACACAGTATCTTTGAAAATTGTCTCAAAGTTTGGGCATATTTTGTTTCAAGAAATTTCCTCTCTGCATTTCAATTTTTGAGTATTCTATTGATCTATCTTTAAACTCAATGTTGCTTTTTCTTCTGCTGTGTCCAGTCTTTTGATGACACTGTTAATGCTAGGCTTCATTTATGTTGTAGTATTTTTTAGATATTCTTTAGTTCTGTTAGAATTTTTTTTATTTCTAGCTTTTTCTTTAGAATCTTTCTTTGAGTTTCTATTGTTCTGCTAATGTAATCTATTTTTCTTACATGTTATCTATTTTTTCATTGGAGCAATGAAAATATTAATAATAATTATTTTAAATTCCCTGTCTAATAACTTCAATATCTGTGTCATATCTGAGTCTGGTATTGATGATTGTTCTGTTACTTCAGATTGTATTTTTCTTGCCTTTTAGCATGGCTTATGATTTTTGTTGAAAATCAGAAATATTATGTTGAGTAATAACATCTGTGACAAGTACACCTTTAGTGTGACGGTTTATGTAAATCTGAATAGGAGTTATGCTGTGTTTAATATTTTCTGTAACTGTAGCTACCAGAGGCTTTTTTCTAATGTCCTTGTTTTTGTCTTCACTTTTGACTTTCTACTGCCCTAAGTACTCTCCTCAGAAAAAAATTGCCCCTTTTTCCTCTTTCAGATGCAATCTACTGTAATTACACTAAAGTACCTGTTGGTTTGATGTTAAGATGTGAAGATGAGGAAGCAGTCTAAATCTAATGATTAAATCTCAGTCTTTTGGTAATCCTGTGTCTCTAAACTGTGACATTCACAAGTGTCTCCCCAGTGCTGTAATTTTTTTCCCCTCCTATGTGAGACAGAAATGTTAGGAGGTACTAAAGTGTGAAGAAATGTCTTCCTGCAACTAAAGACACATTCTGATAAAGTATTTTCCTCTGGAGAGTAGGTCTTTTTAATAGATAATGTTCTGAACATATTTAACAATGCTTAATTTCCAGTCTCCCTGCCAGTCAGCCAGTGGATATTTCTTAGCTTTATAATGCGAGAACTGGTGGGATTCCAGAAGGTAACCAAAAAACATGTGTTGTCACCCACATACTAGAGACCTTGAGTTTCTTACTTTTTTTCCAGTCTACATTTAAGCTCTAGCAATTTATTATAATGACCATTTTAGTATTCCTACAAATCTGTGGCTCCAGTAACTTTTACCCCAGGGAATCAAATCATGGCTGAGACCCTCTGGATTTCTTATCTCCATGTTTTCAGGATGGTGATTTGCCCTTCAAATTCAGTTTACTACTAGTCAAAAAAAAAAAAAAAAAAAAAAAAAAAATCACTGATTTTTAGTTTACTCATTGGTTTAATTTTTTCTAAAAAATGGGAGAGATTTTCAACGTTTCCTATGTCACATTTGAAAAAGGTGGTTTATTTTGATATATTATTTTATTGTTTATGTGCTTTATTCTGGAATTATACATATATTTCAGTCTTTGATCTATAATTCAATTCTCTGTCTAATTTGCCATTAAAGTATACCTATTATCTTAATTTTATCTTTTTTCCCAGTTGTAATATTTCCATTTTATTCTTTGCTAAGTTTTTATTTTTTTGCTAAAATATTTCATCTTGTCACATACAATTTTTTAACATAACACATTTATTTAAAATATATATATATATATATATATATACACACATATTAGTTCTAATATCTGAATAACTTTTGCTGTCATTGCTATTGCTATTTTATTTGTTTCTTGTAAATTCTTGTCATTTTTACATAATTTAATTGAATGCCAGAGATTGAATTAAAAAAAAGCACGATTTGAAATACTTAATCCTGTTACCTTTCTTCAGAAATAATACATTTTTGCTTTCCAGGGGTAGATTAATTAGGCACAGATAACCTTTACTTAAATGACTGGAAGATCTACTTCAGTCTTGGTGATCTCTAGATTATTGACAATTTCCATTATTACTAAGCCTATTCCTTTCTGTTCCCTAGCAGTCATGCTTGACTTCTTTGTCAGACATTGAACTTCAATGCTTTGGCCACTGTTTATGTGACTATAAAAAACTCTGCCAAATGTTTTGCCTCTCAGCACCTATTTTAAAATTGAAAAATGTTTCAAAAGGCAAAAGTTATCCAGGCTTCTACTTTTTGCATGATCTTTGTCCTTCACATCCTCAATTAGCTGTAACTCAATGACTTTTATATGTCTGGCCTTCCAAATACAGGTTTTTTACTTGTCTTCATTGGGATAGTTGTTTTCAGTTAAGCCGTTCCTCCATTGCTGGAAGCAGAAACCCTGTAGTAATTATTCATACAAATTGCATGTTTAATTGCTTTACTCATTAAAAACATACACAATATTAAAAATCATTGGGTGCAAATTTGTAAAAATGTAGTCAAATAATATTAAAGAGGGAATTTATAAAACATAAATATCAATGAAGAATAAACTTTGTTTAAAATATATATTAAAATGTTTGTAAACTTTGTTAACAAGACCTGTCTTATTGATGTGAATCTATATACAACTAGAATATCATTATTTTTAGAGCAGCACAAAATGTTTCCTGAAGGCTTTGGATACAGGTTTTGAAAGTGCCTCACTTTTTTTTCTTGTATGCTCTCATTTTTCTAGGACATTATCATTTGTTTCAGAGGTATTATATTCCTTCTTATGAATTTCTCCTGAAAGTAATAATTCCAAGAAATATTGGGAATATCTATCTAAAGTGTTCAACAATGAGGAAAATTAGATCTTAATGTAAATGTTTGTATGGTATGTTTTTTATATTCAATGAAAATTATATAATTTAAGACACTAGGCCTGCAGGAATATATCCTGAAGAATATAATCTAATCTCTAATTTTCAATCAATGTAAATGATGATAATTATAATGTGAATGATACAACAGACACACATAACAATGAGAATGGTCTTAATAACATTTAAAGACTTATGTTCTCCCCACTGTCTAATGATGATGTACATTTGCTTTTTGACAGCCTGGTAGATGATTTCTTGGATAATGTTTATATATTAAGCTGTAAAATAAGTGTATATGCCTTGTTAGAACTCTCCTGTAGTGTTATGTGAAGTTTTATTATATATAGAAAATATTGACCATAGCATTTATTTGTCATTTCCTCTTTTTTTTTTTTTTTTTTTGTTAAACCTACCCCTGCTCCAACAGCTCTTTGTCTGCCATTTTCCATGACATTAATTTGTATTTTGTTTTTTAGCATAGCATAAATTAGAATTATTCATGTCTCTTCTCTTTGGACCATCCAAATGATGAAAGTCTTCATTTTATATAATTGATATCAAAACAACACCTCAGAAGAATTTTCATGATGTCACATGTACCTTTAATCTAATCTTTTGTAATTTCTTTTTTTTTATTATTATACTTTAAGTTCTAGGGTACATGTGCATAAGGTGCAGGTTTGTTACATATGTATACATGTGCCATGTTGGTGTGCTGCACCCATCAACTCGTCAGCACCCATCAATTCATCATTTATATAAGGTATAACTCCCCAATGCAATCCCTCCCCCCTCCTCCCTCCCCATGATAGGCCCCAATGTGTGATGTTCCCCTTCCCGAGTCCAAGTGAGCTCATTGTTCAGTTCCCACCTATGAGTGAGAACATGCGGTGTTTGGTTTTCTCTTCTTGTGTTAGTTTGCTAAGAATGATGGTTTCCAGCTGCATCCATGTCCCTACAAAGGACGCAAACTCATCCTTTTTTATGGCTGCATAGTATTCCATGGTGTATATGTGCCATATTTTCTTAATCCAGTCTGTCACTGATGGACATTTGGGTTGATTCCAAGTCTTTGCTATTGTGAATAGTGCTGCAATAAACATACATGTGCATGTGTCTTTGTAGTAGCATAATTTATAATCCTTTGGGTATATACCCAGTAGTGGGATGGCTGGGTCATATGGTACATCTAGTTCTAGATCCTTGAGGAATCGCCATACTGTTTTCCATAATGG
>NC_045434.1:117208152-117250959 GCF_002776525.5 Piliocolobus tephrosceles | reverse complement strand
GGCTTCCTTCAGGGTCTCTTGTAAGGCAGGCCTGGTGGTGACAAAATCTCTAAGCATTTGCTTATCTGTAAAGAATTTTATTTCTCCTTCACTTATGAAACTTAGTTTGGCTGGATATGAAATTCTGGGTTGAAAATTCTTTTCTTCAAGAACGTTGAATATTGGCCCCCACTCTCTTCTGGCTTGTAGAGTTTCTGCCGAGAGATCTGCTGTCAGTCTGATGGGCTTCCCTTTGTGGGTAACCCGACCTTTCTCTCTGGCTGCCCTTAAGATTTTTTCCTTCATTTCAACTTTGGTGAATCTGGCAATTATGTGTCTTGGAGTTGCTCTTCTGGAGGAGTATCTTTGTGGCGTTCTCTGTATTTCCTGAATTTGAATGTTGGCCTGCCCTGCTAGGTTGGGGAAGTTCTCCTGGATGATATCCTGTAGAGTGTTTTCCAATTTGGTTCCATTTTCCCCCTCACTTTCAGGCACCCCAATCAGAAGTAGATTTGGTCTTTTTACATAATCCCATACTTCTTGCAGGCTTTGTTCATTTCTTTTTTTCTTTTTTCTTTTGGTTTCTCTTCTCGCTTCATTTCATTCATTTGATCCTCCATCGCTGATACTCTTTCTTCCAGTTGATCGAGTCTGTTACTGAAGCTTGTGCATTTGCCACGTATTTCTCGTGTCATGGTTTTCATCTCTGTCATTTCGTTTATGACCTTCTCTGCATTAATTAGTCTAGCTGTCAATTCTTCCACTCTTTTTTCAAGATTTTTAGTTTCTTTGCGCTGGGTACGTAATTCCTCCTTTAGCTCTGAGAGGTTTGATGGACTGAAGCCTTCTCCTCTCATCTCATCAAAATCATTCTCTGACCAGCTTTGATCCATTGCTGGCGATGGGCTGTGCTCCTTTGCAGGAGGAGATGTGCTCTTATTTTTTGAATTTCCAGCTTTTCTGCCCTGCTTTTTCCCCATCTTTGTGGTTTTATCTGTCTCTGGTCTTTGATGATGGTGACGTACTGATGGGGTTTTGATATAGGTGTCCTTCCTGTTTGATAGTTTTCCTTCTGACAGTCAGGACCCTCAGCTATAGGTCTGTTGGAGATTGCTTGAGGTCCACTCCAGACCCTGTTTGCCTGGGTATCAGCAGCAGAGGTTGCAGAAGATAGAATATTGCTGAACAGCGAGTGCACCTGTCTGATTCTTGCTTTGGAAGCTTCCTCTCAGGGGTGTACTCCACCCTGTGAGGTGTGGGGTGTCAGACTGCCCCTAGTGGGGGATGTCTCCCAGTTAGGCTACTCAGGGGTCAGTGACCCACTTGAGCAGGCAGACTGCCCCTTCTCAGATCTCAACCTCCGTGTTGGGAGATCCACTGCTCTCTTCAAAGCTGTCAGACAGAGTCGTTCGCGTCTGGACAGGCCTCTGCCGCTTTAGCTGAGCCCTGTCACCAGAGGCGGAGTCTACAGAGACAGGCAGGTTTCCTTGAGCTGCTGTGAGCTCCACCCAGTTCCAGCTTCCCAGCGGCTTTATTTACCTACTTAAGCCTCAGCGATGGCGGGCGCCCCTCCCCCAGCCTCGCTGCTGCCTTGTGGTTAGATTGCCGCAGACTGCTGTGTTAGCAAGGAGGGAGGCTCCGTGGGCGTGGGACCCTCCCGGCCAGGTGTGGGATATAATCTCCGGTGTGCCCTTGTTACAGCGCAGTATTGGGGTGGGAGTTACCCGATTTTCCAGGTGTTGTGTGTCTCAGTTCCCCTGGCTAGAAAAAGGGACTCCCTTCCCCCTTGCGCTTCCCAGGTGAGGTGATGCCTCGCCCTGCTTCAGCTCTCGCTGGTCGGGCTGCAGCAGCTGACCAGCACCGTTTGTCCGGCACTCCCGAGTGAGATGACCCCAGTACCTCAGTTGAAAATGCAGAAATCACCGGTCTTCTGTGTCGCACGCGCTGGGAGATGGAGACTGAAGCTGTTCCTATTCGGCCATCTTGCTCCGCCCCTCTGTAATTTCTACTTGTTATGAAAAGTTAACTATTTTTTATTCACTTCTATGTACATAACTTTTGTCATCTTGTACCCATTTAAATTTATACATTAAACCAAAAATAAACCTTGTTTTTTCTGCCCCTTTTGTCAGTCTTCCTCCTATCTTAACTACAGTTCACTGTGAAAATAGAAATATGAATCATCAGAATACTTTAAAATATATAGACAATATAATTCTAAAGTATATTTTACTTAATTTATTAAAAAAATCACGGATATAATATATCAAAACAACACTGTGAAAAATAAAATCCATGAGCTAAATAAACTGAAAAGGGAGAAGGTGAATAAAAATGTAAATTTACTTGAACATCTATGATGATAAAGAAAGTCTGAGAACTTAACACTGAGTTTCTTTGAAGAAGAAAATAAAAATGCCATGAAGTTTTTATTATCTAATAAAAGAAGCATACTATTTTTAAACCATGAGCTTTTTTTTTGCTTGCAGCTCTAAATTCTGAAAAGAATATGATGAGTTGCTTTTTGTCTTTGAGATTTTAAAGCATATATAAAAATGATTTATTTCAGTTGTCTTGAAGTTTTATGTACATTGATTGCAATTCTTAGGAAAATCTTCAATAAAACTTAAATGTAAAATTGTATCCTAATCCTTTATGGATAATAATGGGAATTAGAAGCTGATATATACTATCTAGAAGTGTAGCTTTATGGTATTAATAATGAGAGATGATACTCAACTCATGTCAAAGTACTGATTTATAACTCTTTCTGTTAGTTTGATAGTGAAATTCATGTTAGATAATTCAAAATGGAAATACCAAAAGAGTCTTGATGGACAGATATTGTTTCTTTACATGAAAGAAGATACATGGTAAATATATGGGAAGATGCCATTTTATAAATGTACAACTTAGGAATATTGTATCAGCTGTCATTTTATAATAGAATGTAGAACCCCTACACAAAACGTGAATTGCAGTAATACATGTAGACAAAAACAACATTTTTTTTTTTTAAAGTTGCTCTGGGGGTATAATATGCTTTACTATATAGCCAAAATGTTCCAAATTTTTCATTAAATTGTGTACATTATATCATGGGTTCTTGCAGGCTTTTGGTATATCAGGCAGTCCTAACTTTCATGAATTTCCCCCTCTGAAGTACAACTGGCAGAAAACCAAGCTGATTTTAAAAGAAGGGAACTTCTATATTTCTGTGAATAATAATTCCGTAAATTCTTCATGAGGGACTGTGTAGTGCTGCAATTATTCAGCAATTTCTGTTCTGTTTACTTCAATAGAAGGCTTTTGGATTTGAGTTTAGAGTTCAGGAGAAATTCCCCAAGTGGCCACAGAGAAAGAAACAGGAACGATTTGGGCAGTCAGAGGAGAAATGCCTGAGTGTAGAAATCTGATAAATGCCGGTAAGAAATTTCGCCCAATTTAGCCTTAGAGGCTCTGGCTACAATTTTGAAGACTAAGATCTATCTAACAGCAGAACTTAGAGGCTGTTCCAGGTTGATTAACAATGCTAGAGATAGTAAAATTTAGTTACATGAAAGGAGCTGAGGTTAATTTGAAGTAGGAGAGAAACCTGAACAAGCTAATTAAAGGACGGTTGAAATTTGCAGTTAGGCATTGGCAGAGGCTTCTCATTAAAACAAACAAACATAAAGGGCAAGGTGAGGTCGTGAGTAGAAAATTTAATTGGACAGATTATAGAAGATTTTTTCAAGCTGAGGTCAGAAACTGAGACTGGGAGACAAAGTTGAGGAAATTGCATGACATTTGCAGTCCACTCTTCAAATTATTGCAACCATTTATCTTGCACCAGGGAGAGGTTCCCCAAACATCCCTACTTCGATGTTGGACTGCCAAGGGTCATGTTTCTTTGCTATTTCTCAGTCTTTTTGTTTATCTCTGGCAACACTGGCTTCTGAGCTGAGAAGAAATGCTCATCTAGGTTGGGTTAAAAGTATTAGTTTTTCAAAGTTTTAACTTTAGATTCTTGCGTAAAGGTCTGTAAGTGTGGCAAATGAGGGTGGGAGGATTTTTCTGGCATTAGTTGTCAGTTCCAAGCCAAACCCACTTGATCTCTGATACATTTGATCTCTTTTCCTCATTTATCAATAACAATCAAATCTGTTTTCTATTTGAGATTGATTTTAACCAGATTATTATATGAATAAAGATAATCACTGTTATGATGTTTATGTCAGCACAGCAGCATCCAGGTGCTCCATAGGGGAAGCATCTTTAGGAGAATGTTATTTTAGCTTCTGCCCTCCTCTGTTAACCATTTTTACTATTAAGTAGTGAAAAACCCTGTAGTAAGCCTTTTTTCTCTATATTCTGTCCATAGACCTTAGTAAAATTATTAAAATTTTTGCCTAGGAATTCAAAGTAAGATGACTTCATTAATCTGTTCTCACACTTCTAATAAAGACAAACGCAAGATGGGGTAATTTATAAAGGTAAGGGGTTTAATGGACTCACAGTTCCACATGGCTGGAAGGCATCACAATCATGGTGGAAGGCCAAGGAGGAGCAAATGCATCTCTTACATGGCGGCAGGCAAGAGAGCGTGTGCAGGGGAACTGCCCTTTATAAAACCATCAGATCGGCCGGGCGCGATGGCTCAAGCTTGTAATCCCAGCACTTTGGGGGCCGAGACGGGCGGATCACGAGGTCAGGAGATGGAGACCATCCTGGCTAACACGGTGAAACCCCGTCTCTACTAAAAACTACAAAAAAAAAAAAAAAAAACAAAACTAGCCGGGTGAGGTGGCGGCACCTATAGTCCCAGCTACCCGGGAGGCTGAGGCGGAGCTTGCAGTGAGCTGAGATCAGGCCACAGCACTCCAGCCTGGGTGACAGAGTGAGACTCCGTCTCAAAAAAAAAAAAAACAAAAAACAAAAAACAAACAAACAAACAAAAACAAACAAAAAAAAACCCATCAGATCTCATGAGACATATTCACTCTTATGAAAATAACATGGGATAAAACCACCACCATCATTCAATATGGGATAAAACCACCACCATCATTCAATTACCTCCCACTGGGTCGCTCCCATGACATGTGAGGATTATGAGAGCTACAATTCAAGATGAGATGTGAGTGGGGAGGGGGAGCCAAACCATATCATTCTGCCCCTGGTCCATCCCAAATCTCATGTCCTCACATTTCAAAACCCATCATGCCTTCCCAACAACCCCCCAAAGTCATAACTCATTTCAGCATTAACTCAAAAGTCCAAGCCCAAAGTCTTATCTGAGACAAGGCAAGTCCCTTCCATCTATGAGACTATAAAGTCAATAGCAAGTTAGTTACTTCCTAGATACAATGGGGGTACAGACATTGGGTAAATACACCCATTCTAAATGGGAGAAATTGGCCAAAATAAAGGGGCTACAGACCCCATGCAAGTCCAAAATCCAGCAGGGCAGTCATTAAACCTTAAAGTTCCAAAATAATCTCCTTTGACTCCATGTCTCACATGCAGGTCATGCTAATGCAAGAGGTGGGCTCCCACGCCTTGGGCAGATCCACCCCTGTGGCTCTTCAGGTTACAGCCCCACTCCTGGGTGCTTTCACAGACTGGCACTGAGATCAGATCTCGTGAGACATATTCATTATCACAAAGAACAGCATGGGAAAAAACCCACCCCCATGATTCAGTTATCTCCCACTTGGTTCCTCCCAGGATATGTGGGGATTATGAGACCTATAATTCAATATGAGATTTAGGTTGGGAAAGAGCCAAGCCATGTCAATGACACAATCAGACTGATAACTGTTGCTTTTCCAATGGGAAGATTGCTTAAAATTAATATTTTATTTTGTAATCATTAAATATTTATTTAAAGAAGAAATACAGTCATATGCTAGAGTTCTAATTACATTCATCTTGGTTATGTTCCTCTTGATTTTAAAAAATCATAATGGAAAAATATAGAAGATAAAATTATTTTTAAAGTCATAGTTTTAAAATAAACTAGAAATGACAAACGCCTTAATTTTGTTATTTATGGCTTTCAGTTAGGATTTGAAATTTTTGTTATTATATCTTTAACTCAGAAGATTGTCATTTGTTAAGCTATATTTCGAGTTCCTGGATACTGGATTTTGACTTGTGGTTTCCTCTTGCATATATGAAATTAAGTAGCTTCAGTATATTTTCATTGGTTGTATAAATGACATCACTTGTATATTATTCTCACTCTGCTTTCTCTTCTTGTTAGTTTTGACTGCCCTTTCTGTGTTACATATCCCTAGAAGAGTAAGAGATACCACGCAATCCCATGCAGAAGCAAGAAACTTCTCTTTCTTAGACACTGATACACTTCAAAATAAAACACAAGATCGGTATCACCATTATACTTAAAATACTCCAAGCTCCAAGACTTTGCTATTGTGAATAGTGCCACAATAAACATACATGTGCATGTATCTTTATAGTAGCATGATTTATAATCCACTGGGTATATATCCAGCAATGGGATTGCTGGGTCAAATGGTATTTCTAGTTCTAGATCCTTGAGGAATCGCCACACTGTCTTCCACAATGGTTGAAATAATTTACACTTCCACTAATACTGTAAAAGTGTTCCTGTTTCTCCACATCCTCTCCAGCATCGTTTCCTGACTTTTTAACCCAAATGTCCACCAATAATAGATTGGATAAAGAAACTGTGTCTCATATATACCACAGAATATTATGCAGCCATAAAAAAGGATGAGTTCATGTCCTTTGCAGGGATATGGATGAATCTGGAAACCATCATTCACAGCAAACCATCACAAGGACAGAAAACCAAACACTGCATGTTCTCGCTCATAAGTGGAAGTTGAACAATGAGAACACACAGACACAGGGAGGGGAACAGGGAGGGGAACATCACATACTGGGGTCTGTCAAGGGGTGGAGGGCTGGGGGAAGGATAGCATCAGGAGAAATGCCTAATGTAAATGACAAGTTGATTCGTACAGCAAACCAACATGGCACAAGTAACAAACCTGCACGTTTTGCACATGTACCCCAGAACTTAAAGTATAATAAAAAAATTAAAATTAAAATTGAGAACTTCAAAAAATAAATAAAATAAAATAAAATATTCTAGGCAATTATCATTTTACAGAATACAGATTTTAATATTCTTTGTCATTTACATCAATGATTATGCTTGTTCTTGTTCATCAGTACAGAAAAATATGTTGACAATAGGGGCAAAATTATTGTAATGCTAATGTTTCTGCATTTATAAATGTATCAGCAATATCTACCAACCCTCATTTGTTGTATTGTGCTGATAATTATAAAGATATTGATAATATTCTAGCATTCTGTCAGTAGAATAGAAAATTGTACTTTTCTCCTAGATATTTTTAGAAACACTGCATGTTCTGTTTTACCAGCAATAACTGTATAATTGATAAATTCCTGCATTTTTTACTTATTTTTAATGTGAAATGACTTTTGGCATTGATTTCCAATTGCTCTGGAGCTTGCTATGAAAATCACTAAAAGAATTAATGGCTTCTCATAGCTTTTACCAAGCAGGGTGTTGCTGTCTGTTTAGATCTTTTCAAGATGATTAAAATGAATTATGGTCTGACAAAAAGATAATGAAGAAAACAAAAATGAAATAATAGATGACTTTAAAAAGTCAACAGTTTCCCATTTGATGAGCATATTAGATCATAAGGAACAAGCATCTGCTCTAAAAATATTCTAGATATTTATTTAAATTTCATCAATTTACATGGAATATTTTACATGATAAACTTTGAGTAATGATGAATATAGCCTATAACCATATATTACTATTTTATTTAGAACACTTTAATATATTTCTTCGCATTGCATCTTCTATTTCAGACATCACTGACATCCCAACATAAGAAATGAGACTATGGCACCTGAGTCACTTATTTTTTTTATTTGAGCAACCAAAACATATATTTTAAAAAACACACTTTAAAACTCTTCAAATTTGCAGTGCCATGTGAAACTAAATGTATAGCTACAGCATTCTCAGATTTTTTAAATTAATCTTGTAATTATTTACTGTTTTACAGTAGCATACCCAGCAGTTCTATAATTCCTTATTCTAATAATCTTTTATTACTCTTTTAAAAAATAACACACAAACTTTCACATTACTTTTTCAATTTATGCTGAATTTATTTCCTGAAACTTTCTATTGTGTTTTTTCTGTAACTAAAAGCCTTCTTTCTTTTGTTTGTTTCCTATGGATATCTCCTCCTTGATGGGTTTTGTATTTCCCTTCCCTTCCCTGCCCTTCCCTTCCCTTCCCTTCCTTCTCTCTCTCTTCCTTCCTTCCTTTCTTTGTCTTTCTTTCTTTCTTTCTTTCTTTCTTTCTTTCTTTCTTTCTTTCTTTCTTTCTTTCTTTCTTTCTTTCTTTCTTTCTTTCTCTTCTTTTCTTTTTTCTTTCTTTTTCTTTTTTTTCAGAGTCTTGCTGTGTTGCCTAGGCTAGAGTGCAGTGGTATGATCTCAGCTCACTGAAGCCTCCACCTCCTGGGTTCAAGCGATTTTCATACCTCAACCTCCCAAATAGCTGGGACTACTGGCACATGCCACCATGCTCTGCTAATTTTTATATTTTTAGTAGAGACACAATTTTACCATGTTGGCCAGGCTGGTCATGAACTCCTAACCTCAGGTGATCCACCTGCCTCAGCTTTCCAATGTGTTGTGATTACAGGTGTTAACCACCACACCCAGCCAAGTTTTCTATTTTTAATTTCTTAATTTTTTTTTTTTTTTTTTTTTTTTTGACAAAGTTTCATTCTTGTTGCCCAGGCTGGAGTGCAATGGTGTGATCTTGGCTCACTGCAACCTCTGCCTCCTAGGTTCAAGGGTTTCTCCTGCTTCAGCCTCCTGAGTAATAGTTAGGGTTACAGGTGCCTGCCAACACGCCCAGCTAATTTTTAGTGGAGATGGGGGTTTCATCGTGCTGGCCAGGCTGCTCTCAAACTCATGACCTCAGGTGTTCCACGCCCCTCAGCCTCCCAAAGTGCTTGGATTACAGGCGTGAGTCACAGTGCCCAGCCTAATTTGGGTTTCTTTAAAAAGATCTCAAGCATCTAATCATGAAATATCTTTAAAATACTTGTTTCCTGTTTATAAATGTTCTTATTACACTTTCAAAAATCAACTTATATGACAGTAGTTTATTTTTTGCAAATTTAGTATGCAATAAATTTTGGTATTTCCTTAGATGGTATGACAGGCTAAAACCTTTAAACATGCTAATATCTAATTTTAAAATGTTCTAGATTATTATAATCTTCCAAAAATTTTTGAACATATACTTATGATTTTATCTGGTGACTGTCCTCACTGAGCAACATAAAAGAACAAGAGGTCAGAAATTCTTGATATTTTTACTTAGTTCAGTACAATTATGGTAAAGTAATTAAGATACAAAAATAACTTTCAAGTTAATTACTGCTTATTTCAAAGGAATATTAATAAACACAAGGTAACTGACATTACTAAATTTATTCAAAATATATGTACTGTTATAAAGTAAAAATGTATATTTAATATTTATAAATATATTAAAGTGCTTTAAATGACTGGAATCAATAAATATTGTAAACTCAAACTCCCATTTTATTATAATTTCCATTTGGTCACTTCTCAAGTATTTTTTTTTTTAATTCTAAATTTTGAAGTATTTATGAGCACAATAAAGGGAGAAAAAAAGATATGTTGGTATCCAGGCTTTGTTATTTCATTTATAAAGCACAGGCAGAGTAAATTTAGTATGATTATTAAGGGTCTTAATATTCTCAGAAAGGAAAGTGAGCATTGGCTTCAACTTAAAGTCAGCAGCTGCTTTATCCTCGAACAAGAGCGTGAGCCTGTTCTTTGAATGTTTTAAACCAGGCACTAACTTCTCATCTCTAGCTATGAAAATCCTAGATGGCATCTTCATCCAATAGAAGGCTGTTTATTCTACACCCAAAGTCTGTTGCTTGTTGTAACTATCTTCACCAGTTTCCTAGCTAGATACTCCAGATAACTTGCTAGAGTTTCTCTATCAATACCTGTTGCTTCACTTTACAATTTTATGTTATGGAGGTGGCTTCTTTCCTTAAACCTTATGAACCAACCTCTGCTTGCCTAAAACTTTTCTTCTCCAGCTTCCTCAACTCTCTCAGCCTCCATGGAAATAAAGAGATTTAAGGATTTGTTCTGGATTAAGAACAAAAAGAAAATTTAGCTTAAGAAAATGTGCCTGGTTTGATAGTCTATTCAGATCACTCAAACTTTCTTCATATCAGCAATAAAGCTGTTTTGTTTTTATCATTTGTATGTTCATTAGAGTTGCATTTTTAATTTCCTTCAATTACTTTTCCTTTCCAGTCAAAACCTGGCTAAGGGACCTAGCTTTCAGTCTATTTTAGCTTTCTATGTGCCTTTTTCACTAAGTTTAATCATTTCTAGGTTTTGATTTAAAGAAAGAGATGTGTAATTTGTTTCTTTCATCTCAACACTTAGAGGCCATTGTCGGGTGAACAACTTGACCTAATTTTAATATTGTTGTGTTTCAGGGAATAAGAGGTGTAAGGAGAGACAGAGAGAGACAAGGAAACGGCTGGTTGAGAAAGCAGTCAGAGCACACTCATTTATGATTAAATTGGCTGCCCCATATGGATGTACTTTGTGGTACCCCATAGCAATTACAGTGTAACATCAAATTAGCATAACAGATATAATAATAAAAATAAAAAATATAAATGTTAGAAATATTGTGAGAATTATCAAAATATGATATGATACAGAAAAACCAAGTAGGATATGCTGTTGGAAAAAATGGTGCCAACTGACCTGCTATACTAAGCTTGCCACAAATCTTCAATTTGTTAAAAGAACACAATATCTGTAAAGTGCCATATAGCAATGTATGCCTTTCATCATTTTAAGTTTATCATTTTTCAATTGACAGTTGATGATGATTTGATTATACAGAATGTGTCAAAGAGTTCATAATTTGTTGATCTAACAATATAGAGATATAAGAATAATTGACTGTTTAAACAAGGCCTTTCTGTTTATTAATGTATGCATACCGTACAAGTCTACTTAAATAATATCTAAAACAGGCTTTCCTGATTAATCAACACCACACTTGCTTTATAAGGCACACTACAAAACACAACATTCTTTGAAAGATAAATGCTTGTGAATATCTGACTGATCTCTTTTCTACCAAACGCATGTGTATTTTATTCAACAGTTTGGTTTTATGCTTAATTAGTTGTGTTTGTTTTTAAGCTATTTGTGTCAGTTACTCTGTTTATGTAATTACATGAGATATGGTATGTATATCATATATAATTATATATTTATATATTTACATATTATTTATTAATAAACATGATACTATTATATGTAACATATAATAGTATGTTATATATGTCTCCACATATATAACAATTATGTCTCTACATAATATAACAGCAATACAATAACATTATGTCTCCACATAATACAAAATGAATATATTATTATATATACATTTTAAAAACAAAGCATGTAAGTGGAGAAATAAATATGAATATCATGTTAATGAAAGCAGGTTGTCATATTTCTGAAAATGTGAACTAAGGCAAGATTACACTTTTCTGAAGCAAACTGAGAGTGTATTCTCAATCTTTTTATTTCTAGTCCAAACTTTGTCCCACCCAATTGCTCTGCTACTCACTTATTGTAAGTGAGAGTGGAGCTGGCGGATCGACTTGTTTTCCATGCATTGCCTGTTGAAATAAGTTTCCAAACTTTTAATCTTTTGGTTATTCTCAAAGCTTTTCTCATTGTAATTCTGTCGTTATTTTGCTAAAAGATATCCTGTGTACTCAATCTATATATTTTATGGTATTTGTCTAGTAGGAGGTGAATCAGTTTTATCTAAAACACAGATCTACATATTTATATATATGTGTAGATGTGTGTGTATATCTGTCTTAACTCATTTTATATTGCTAAAACAAAATGTATCAGGCTGGTAATTTATAATGAATTGAAGTTTATTGGCTTACTGTTCTGAAAGCTGGAGAATTCCAAGATCGAGGCACTGAGATCTGCTGAGGGCCTTTCTGCTGCATTATCCCATGCCATAAGAGCCAAGAGAGAGTAAGAGAAAGCAAGAGATCCAATTCCAAGCTCTTTAGGGACTGGCTTTAATCCATTCATGAAAGCAGAACCCTCATGATCTAATCATCTCTCTTTAGGCTTCACCTCCAAACACTGTTGCATTTGGAATTAAGCTTCTAAAGCACATTTATCTGAGGACACACTTAATACGTGTGTAAGTATAATCTATCTATGTATTAATGCTGTTTTATATAAAAACGGTTTGTCAATTCATGATCTAGATAGTAATAGATACAATGAATATTGAAAAGGAAAATAATTGTGATTTGCTAAAATTAAAAAAAAAAAAAATTGCCTCATTTCAAAGTGAAGACGTACTTTACCTTTGGTCAAGTCTAGAGTTTAAATCTCACATACTATTCCAAATCAATATGGTGATTTAGTTGAACATTTTAAATGTAATTTTATATACATTTTATATACTTTCTATAAAACAGATTTTTGCTAGATGTTTGGGTTACAGGTAAATCGTACATGGCTTAAGATGCTTTAAGATTTAAGATTTAATCTTAATTTAATGCTTTAAGATTTAAAAAGATAAATGGTCTATGCAGTTCTTAAGTTTATAATCAGCAAGTTGAGTTTACTGCATTTTTCTGTTAAAATAACAAAAACAAACAAACAAAAACTTTGTTCACTTGTATCTTTTTGATTAGTTTTATTACAGAAATGAAATATTTTAAGAGTTTTTAAAATTTTAACAGCTCAGAAAAACGCTAAGGTAGATTTCATATAACAAGTTATATCCCCTAACTTTTATTTATAGTAGCATATGTATTATCATCAACCTTAAGTAAATAATCATACAATACCAACATTGTCACTTGGTTAACATATGTAATTTAATATTTTATTTTGTAACAGTAAACAATGTAGAGGTTAAAGAAATTTGACTAGGTGTTCAGTGACGTGTTTAATAAACCAAAAAAGCTAATACCAGATCATATAGTCTAATGTGTATTATTTTGTTGTAATTGTTAAAATGCATGCTTCTGGCCAAAGTGGTTAACACTGAGCTAACAATACATTGCAGCAAATTCTGAATTAATAAGATAGTGTCTTTCTTTGTATAACCTTTTAAGCCTATTTGACTAATCATCTCTTTACAATTCTTTGTATTGTGACATCTTCATTGATGATATTGTATTATAGTGCTTGATTTATTATTAGCTTAAGCTTTTCAAATAAAAGGAGATCCTGCTGAAAGATGATATATGTGTTAAACTAAATAAAGCTTTTACCAAAAAAGCATTAAAAATTTATAGAGCATTCGAATTAAATTATTTTGAGTATAGACTTGCTTTTGCATTAAAGTCTTTAAAACAAAAATACTTTCTTTTTTCTTGTAAAGACATGTTTCAACTATGTCAGCTAAATAATTTTCCATTACACTGTTTTATAATACACAGTTTAATTTTGTGTGACTAAACTAGTATTTCAAAGAAAACTTCTGTAGACCATTCTTATACCTGAAATAGGAAATGACCAAGAAAGCTTTGCAATAAATGATCCATTGTTAATTCATTTCTCTGTCTTCTCAGAAGAGATTTTAAAATGACCAGTTTGTCTAGAAATAGATCAGTTCATAAAGTTTCTGAAATAGCAATGAAACAAGTTTAAAAACCAGATGATGCTCCATTTTATTTATATTTTCTGAATGATAATGATAATCATGTTACATATACATTTGAAATTAAATAAAATATAGCAAGATTATTTTTCATATAAGTTAACAACTGTATGTGAATTACAAACAAATTGATATATTATTTTTCATTATACTTACCTTTAAAAATGTATTGCATATTCTCTGTCCTTGGAAGTCTGCATGCATTTTCTCTATTGTTAATTTAATCTTATATTAATTTTTTCTTCTTTTTCTGTTGATATGCAACACACTTTCAATATTCACTGCAGATATCAGCCCATTCGGAAGTTTCCATTTACCTCCAACAGATTGTAATTTTTCCATTTGATTCAATTCCTCCTGAGGTTTTTAAAAATATATGTGTCACAGCATTTATTTTTATCTTGATTCTGTAGCCTGTTCTTACCATATTTAATTTTGAAGTCAGAATACTGCTACAGTGTACAACAGACACTGAAGAAATATTTGATATTATTAAATAAAAACAAAACCCTTTGATTTTAAAGAAAAATGCTAAATTCCAAAGGCTTGCTAAGGATTTGTGACTTCAATAAGAAAAGCCACAGAACTTAGAAATATTAGCCTAGTATTCAACATTTTCTTCTACACGGAGGAAGAAAAATGTGTTTGCTTTGCTTTACATTCATCTTGTATTTGAAAATTTAATATAAAAATTCTTTATTTTAAAAACTGTTTAAAATTAAGATTCCATATCCAGAGACAATATTGTATCAGACCCATAGGAATAAAGTAGGTTAGCAATACAATTAATAATTGATCAATGAGGAGAAAGCATGATTTATGCAAAAAATAAGATTATCTTATCTCCTTAACGGACAAAACGTAATATAATTTAATCTGAATTTTTTTCAAAATACACCTTGAAATATTTTTTCAAAATGTCCTTTATTGTTTTCAAGACTGCTTTATTGCACTACCACTTAACATTTCTGGTCATAGCTGTTTGGACCAACCAAGATGATTTATCAAAATCGGTTAAGTCAGCTTCTCTCTCTCGTAGCGAAAGAGAGATAGGTTAATTACGTTAGGTCAGGTTCTACAGCAGCAAGGGCTGAGACAGAAATTCAGGTATGCATAATTTACAGAGAATAATGCAAGGAATAAAAGAGTAAGGAAAGTAGAATAAAAATTAAACAAAATTATTATTTCAGTGGGAGTGAGTTCAGCTCCATTAAAATTTCATGGCAAACTCTGGAGGAAAATGTACCCCTTTGGACAAGAGCACTGTCCTATTTGTACCTACAGCAGTCATTGGTTGTATGTTTCCTGACTGGTGAATTTTACCTCCTGGGTGAGGAACCTACCATATAGTCAGGGAAAATTCTTCAGAAGAGAGAGCAGCTGTGAGCTGTTAGAGACTAACACAAAGGAGCTAGACATGAGGGCAATGTCTGGCTAAAGGGTATCTGGACAGAGTGTTGTCAACATTCACTCATCTGCCTTTTGAGTTCCAAAAAAAAAAAAAAAAAAAAAAAAAAAAGACGCATCCTTGGTAGCATATCATTGTATAAAGGAGAAAAATGCTCATAAATAATGTTATTTCAGCTACATATTTATATTTTTAAAACTGTGCTTTTTAGTTCTGAGAAAAAAAAAATATTTGTCGTTGTTTGCCAACTTGTAAAAATGTATCACAATAGCTTAAACCTAAAGAAATGTTAAACTGCAAATCTTTTGGTGATGTTTTCACTTTTTAAATGATGCTGCATTTATATAGTTAGCTAGCTAGCCATTCTACTATATTTTGTATTTAACTTACTTATTCTTTTATTCCTTTATAAAAAATTATTTCTACATTTTATATATCTCTCAGTGGAAATAATTTGGTCCTCAGTCATCACTGATGAGTTCTGAAAGGGTAGAAATTATTTTTTATAGTTTAGACATATAAAGGAAAATATACGTTTTCCAGCCAAATACTTGATGTCATCTACATCCTAAAGTGATTATCATTTTACAAGTTTTAGGTTTCTAATAGATTTAAAATTAAACTTCATTTAATAAATAGATTCAGCTAGCTTAATTTGTTGAGGTGGTTATCCTAGTATCAGGATGTCTGATTTTGATCATGATGGGTTAGATTATTCGGATCAATATTTTTGCTTAAAGCAAATAAAAATTTAGAATGAAACAAAAATCATAAGTGCATTGAAGAACTTACTGGGTTAATAGAGTAAGAAGTTACTAGATAAAAACTGAAGAAAAAGTGGAAGTCAGAAAAATGGAGAGTAGTGGAAATATTTGAATTGGAGAACCTTTTTAGTACTACCTCAGATCTCCAAAGGAATAAAAATAACTTAAAGTTCACAACTTTTTAAAAAATAAGAATTGAACCTTATTTTCTTGCTCTCTATAACCTTTTTACTGCTCCTTGTAATGCAAGAGTAAGATTTACAATTTATCAAAACAAGTGCACTAAAAACTATAGAACATAAATGAAAAAAAAATAAAGAATACTTAAGAAAATGGAAAGACATTTTGTGTACATGAGTTGGAAGACTTAATGTTCATAAAGCAATAATTCCCAAATTTATCTACAGATTCAACACAACCCCTATCATAATCCCAGTTGATATTTTCTGAAATTTGCAATGTGAACCTAAAATTTATAAACATATTCAAGGAACTCACAATAACCAAAACATCTTGAAAAAAATATATCATAGTTTGAGGATTCACACTCCTAATTTCAAAATTTACTATAAAGCTACACTAATGAAACAGTATGGCACTGGTATAAGACTCAATTATGTGTTGCTTCCAAGAAATTGACTTTAAATATAAAAACACATGTTGATTAAATGTACATGGGTAAGATATGCCATATTAACACATCAAAAAAAGTAAGTATGATGGCTCATATTAAGTGTCAACCTGATTGAATTGAAGGATGTAGAGTATTGTTCCTGAGTGTGTCTGCGAGAGTGTTACCAAAGGAGATTAACATTTGAGTCAGTGGACTGGGAGGGGCAGACTCACCCTCAATCTGGGTGGACACCATCTAATCAGCTGCCAGTGTGGCTAGAAAAAAACAGGCAGAAGAAAGTGAAATGAGACTTGACTTGCAGAGTCTTCCAGTCATCATCTTTCTCCCATGCTAGATGCTTCTGGCCCTCGAACATTAGACTCCAAGTTTTTCAGCTTTTGGACTCTTGGACTTACACCAGTGGTTTTCCAGGGGCTCTCAAGCTGAAGGCTACACTTTGGCTTCCCTACTTTTGAGGTTTTGGGACTCAGACTGGCTTCCTTGCTTCTTAGTTTGTACTCAGCCTATTGTGGGACTTCACTTTGTGATCATGTGAGTCAATTCTTCTTTAAAAACTCCCCTTCATATATACATTTATCCTATTAGTTACATCCCTCTGGAGATCTCTGGCTACTACAGTAAGAATTGCTATTTATTTCAGACAGAGAAGACTTCGGGTCAAGAAAGTTATCAAGGGTAAAGAGGAGGCACTGCATAATAAGAACGGGGTAAAATTGTTTAGGAACACATAATATTTCTTAGTGTGTATATGCCTCATGACAAAATGTCAAAATACATTAGGCAAAATAACTGACAGACTTACAAGGAGAAATAGAGGAATCCACTATTATAATTGAAGATTTTAGCACTTCTTTTTAGAAATATATAGATACAACAGGTAGAAAATCTGTTAGGAAATAGTAATACTAAAAAAATTCATCAATTAGCTCTGAATATAATGAACATCTGTAAGCTATTTTTACTCAACAACAGCAGAATAAGCATTTTTTTTTCAAACTTAAATGGGAAGTTTGATAAGATAGATCACTATGTGGGCCATAAAACACATCTTAACAAATTTAAAAGAATATAAATTATATAATGTCTGCTTTCCAAAGACAACAGAATTAAACTAGAAATAAATAATAGAAAGAGAGCCAAAAATGTTCAAAATATATGGAGAATACCCAAAATCTCTTTAAATAATACATGTGTCAAAGAGGAAATATCAAGATAAATTAAGAGACATTTTAACTACATAAAAATAAAATACAACTTATCACATTTTGTGGGGATGCAGTGAAAGCAGTGCTTAGAAGAAAATTTATAAGCATTGAATACATACATTTTTTTAAAAGAATGATCTAAGCTTCTAACTCAACAAAGTAAAAAAGAGGAATAAATTAAATCAAAAGTGATAAAACAAAAATAAATAATAAATGTTAGAGCTGAAATCAATAAAATTGGACACAGCAAATCAATATAAAAAAATAAACAAAACTAAAAGATTGTTCTTTGAAAAAATCAATACATTTGATAAAACTCTAGTCAGGCTAAAAGAAAAAGAGAGGACACAAATTACTAATATATATGTATTCTGTATATTTCCCTTTTTGCCACTGCTTTTCAACATCAGCATAATGTCAGAAGACAAGAAAAAGACTTAAAATGTTTACGGATTAGGAAGGAAGAAAAGAAAAAAAAAAAGAATTGTGTCTGCAGATGACATGATTGCCTATGTAGAGATTCTAACGAAATCAACAAGAAAAACCCCTCCTGGAACTAATAGGTGATTATAATGATGGCAAAATATAAAGTTAATATAAAAAGTCTAATGTTTTTCTATATATCAGCAATGAACTAGCGAAATTTTTATTAAAAACACAATACTATTTACATTAACATGCAATAACTGAAACAATTACATATATTGTCTAGAAAATGTGTACAACAGCAATATTTGAAAAACTATAAATATCTGATGAAAGAAATCAAAGAAGAACTAAATAATAAATGAATAACTAGTTTATGTTTATGGCTAGGAAGACTAAATATTATCAAGATGTCAGTTCTTTTCAACTAGATCTATAGATTCAGTGCAATCTCAATAAAATCCGAGAACATTTTCTGTGAATACAAAAAAAAAAAAAAAAAAAAAACTGATTCTAAAGTTTATATAGAAAACCCAGAGACCCAGAATAACTGACAAGATATTAAATGAGAATAACAAAGTTTTAGGACTGACACAATCTTACTTCAAGACCTACTATAAAACTATACTTATGGCATTGGCAAAGAATGGGCCAATCAATCAATGGAACAGAATCAAGAGCCCAAAATAGATCAACGTAAATATAGTTAGCTTATCTTTGACAAAGGAGTAAAGGAAATACAATAGAACAACAATAACACTTTTGACAAATGGTGTTATAACAAATAGATATCTGCATGAAAAAATAAATAAATAAAAAGAAATATAGGCTTAGGCCTTGTAACTTTTACAAACAATTAAGTCGAAATGAATCACAGACTTAAATATAAATGCAAAACTGCAAACTCATAGAATACAGCATAGGAGAAAATCCAGATGGCTCTGGGATTGGCAATGATTTCTCAGATGCAACACAGAGAGCACTATGTATTTAAAAAAAGCTTGATATGCTGGACTTAATTAAAATTAAATTTTCTTCTGCTCTGGGAAGGACACTGTCAGAGAATAGAAAGACAAGTGACAGACTAGGAGATCTTATTTACAAACGACTTATCTAATATAAGACTGTTATCCAAAACATACGAATAACAATAAGAAAACAATCTATTTAAAAAATGAGGAAAAGATTTTAACAGATATCTCACTAAAGTATAAATACAGGTGACAAATAAAAAGCACATGAAAATGAAAAAGCATATAAAAAGATGCTACAAATCATATATTAGGGCAATGCAAATTAAAACAAGAACAAGATACAATTACACATCTATGAGAATGGCCAAAATCCAGAACACTGACAATACCAAATGCTGAACGAGGATGTGGAGAAGCAGAACCACTTGTTCATTGCTTGTAAAAATACAACTTGGTACAGTAACTTTGGAAGCTGATTTGGTAGTTCCTACAAAGCTAAAAATTCTTTACCAAATGACCCAGAAACCACACTCCTTGGTATATTTACAAAGGAGATAAAAACATGTTCACACAGAAACCTGCACTTGGATATTTGTAATTTGTAGCAACTTTATTGTTTTTGTTTTTGTTTTTGTTTTTTTGTTTTTTTTTGAGACAGAGTCTCCCTCTGTTCTGTTGCCCAGGCTGGAGTGCAATGGTGTGATCGCGGCTAACTGCAACCTCCGCCTCCCAGATTCAAGCGATTCTCCTGCCTCAGCCTCCTGGGTAATTGGGATTACAGGCATGAGCCACCACGCCTGGCTAATTTTTGTTATTTTTAGTAGAGACAGGGTTTCACCATGTTGGTAAGGCTGGTCTCGAAATCCTGACCTCGTGATCCACCCACCTCAGCCTCCCAAAGTGTTGGGATTACAGGCTTGAGCCACTGCACCTGGCCAGCAGCTTTATTCCTAATTCTCATAACTTGAAAGCAACCAAGATACCCCTCAGTAGATGAATGAATAAATGAACTGTGGTACATTCAGCAAATAGAATATTATTTAGTACTAAAAGAAAATGCACTACCATGTCATAAAAAAACACGAAGAGTTTAAATGTATATTAGTGAAAGAAGTCAATCTTTTGAGAAGTGTTTGTTCATATCCTTTGCCCACTTTTTGATAGGTTGTTTGTTCTTTCTTGTAAATATGTTTAAGTTCCTTGTAAATTCTAGATGTTAGACCTTTGTTAGATATGTAGATTGCAAAATAATTTCTCCCATTCTGTAGATTGCTTGTTCACTCTGGTGATAGTTTCTTTTGCTGTGCAGAAGCTCTTTAGTTTAATTAGATTCCATTTGTCAATTTTGGCTTTTGTTGCAATTGCTTTTGGCTTTTTTGTCATGAACTCTTTGCACGTGCCCATGTCTTAAATGGCATTTCCTAGGTTTTCTTCTAGGGTTTTTATGGTTTTGGATTTTACCTTTAAGACTTTAATCAATCTTGAGTTAATTTTTGTATAAAGTGTAAGGAGGGGGTCCAGTTTCACTTTTCTGCATATGGCTAGCCAGTTTTCCCAGCACCATTTATGGAATAGGAGATCCTTTCCCCATTGCTTGTTTTTATCAGGTTTGTTGAAGTTTTGATGGTTGTAGATGTCTGGTGTTATTTCTGAGGTCGCTGTTCTGCTCCATTGGTCTGTATGTATGTTTTGATACCAGTACCATAGTATTTTGGTTACTGTAGCCTTGTAGTAGTTTCAAGTCAGGTAGCATGATCCCTCCAGCTTTGCACAGCCAACAAACATGAAAAAAAAAAAGCTCAACATCACTGATCATCAGAGAAATGTAAATCAAAATCACAATGAGATACTATCTCATGCCAGTCAGAATGATGATTACTAAAAAGTCAGGAAACGATAGATGCTGGTGAGGCTGTGGAGAAATAGGAACACTTTTACAATGTTGGTGGGAATATTCATTACATTGTATTAGTTCAACCATTGTTGAAGACAGTATAGTGGTTTTTCAAGGATCTGGAACTAGAAATACTATTTGACCCAGCAATCCCATTACTGAGTATATACCCAAAGGAATATAAATTATTCTACTATAAAGACACATGTACACCTATATTTATTGCAGCACTATTTACAATAGTAAAGCCATGGAACCAACCCAAATGTTCAGTGATAGACTGGATAAAGAAAATGTGGCACATATACACCATGGAATACTATGCAACTATAAAAAGGAATGAGATCATGTCCTTTGCAGGGACATGGATGAAGATGGAAACCATTATCCTCAACAAACTAACACAGGAACAGAAAACGAACCCTGCATGTACTCACTCATAAGTGGGAGTTGAACATTGAGAACACATGGACATAGGAAGGGGAACAACACACACCACTGCCTATGAGGGGGTGGGGATATGGGGAGGAGACCTAGAGGACGGGTCAATAGGTGCAGCAAAACACCATGGCACACGTATACCTACATAACAAACCTGCACATTCTGCATGTGTCATATATATATTTTTTTTAAAGAAATAAAGAAAAAATAGAAAAAAAGTCATTCTGAAAAGGCTACATATGGTATGACTTCAACTATTCTGTAAAATGAAAAGGAGTAAAACTACCTATGGTTTTCAGGAGTTAGAGGGAAGAGAGGGATGAACAGGCAGAGCACAGATAATTTTCAGGCCAGTGAAATTACTTTGTATGATAATATAATGGTGGATGACATAAATTTGTCCAAACTCATAGAATGAACAACAGCAAAATTGAACCCTAATGTAATGTTGTGCCAATGTAGATTCATAAATTGTAACAAATGTATTATTCTGATGAGGAATGTTGATAAGAAGGATGCTTTAAACATGTAGGGGAAACAGGTATGTGAGAAACCTCTGTACCTTCCACTTGGAGTTGCTAGTTTTCGGAACGTAGAACTGTTCTTAAAAATAAAGTCTATTTAAAAAAAGAATGAAGTACTTTCACATGCTATAACATGTGTGAGCCTTAAAAACATTATGCTAAGCAAAAGAAGCCAGACACAAAGCACCACATATTGTACACTGATATTTATATTAACTCAAGATAAGGACTTAATATGTAAGAATTGAAACTATAAAAATACTAGAAGGAAAGCTAGGAAAAACTCTCATGGATATTGATCTAGGAAAAATATTTGTGATAAAGATTTCAATCACACAGGCAACAAAAACAAAAATAGAAAAATTCCACTTAAACTAAAAAGCTTCCTCATTAGTAAAAGCAATAATCAGTAGAGTGAATAAACAACCTGCAGAATAGGAGAAAATACTTGCAAACTATTCATCCAATGGGGACTAATATTCAGAATATACAACAAACTCAACAGGAAAAAAATCCCATTAAAAAGTAGCAAAAAGACATGAATACACATCCTCCAAAAGGAGAAATACAATAGGTTAACAGGTATGTAAAAAATGCTCAACATCACTAATCATCACAGAAATAGAAATTATAATCACAATGAAATATCATCTTATCCCAGTGAGAAGAACTATTGTTAAAGAGACAGAAAAAAAATATTGGCAAGGATGCAGAGAAATGGGAACACTTACATACCATTGGTGGGAGTGTAAACTAATAAAGCCACTATGCAGAACAATATGGTGATTTCTCAAAAATAGGATTACCATTCAGTCCACCAGTTTTGCTACTGTATATTTATTTACCTAAAGGAAAATAAATCAGTATATCAGAGAGACACCTGTACTTACATGCTTATTACTGCACTATTGGCAATAGCAAAAATATAAAACAACCTAAGTATCCATCAATAGATGAATGAATAAAGAAAATGTGTTAAATATACACAGTGGAATACTATTTAGCCATAAAAAGATTAAAGCATTCCATTTTCAGCAAATTGGATAGAACTGAAAGTCATTATCTTAAATGCAACAAGCCAATCACAAAAAGATAAATATCAAATGTTTCCACTTACATGTAGGAGGCAGAAAAATTGAACACATAAAGTTAGAGAGTGGAAAAAATAGATTGCAGAGACAGGAAAGGGTGGGTCAGGCGTAAAGGGGAGGATAAAGAGAAGTGGGTTGAAAGGTACAAATGAACAATAAAATTAAGTAATACACTTAATGTTTAACAGCAGAATACAGTTACTATACTTGATAAAAAAGGCTTGTACTCAAGTGATGGGCACTCTAAATGGATCAGTTTATTGGATCACTATGCATAATACACACATGAGAAAATTTCTTATGTACCCTATAATTTTGCCCAAATAGAAATTTAGAAAATTGTAAAGTTTAAAAAGAATATGGCACATACACACAAAAACCATTTTATGTTTAAGAAAATTATAAGATAGATGAGTCTCTACCACTTTTTATAACTTCAGTATACTCAACAAATATTTTCCTTGAATTTTTATATTATTAACTTTATTCTAGGTAAATGTATATAGAATAACAATATAATGTAAATATTTATAAATGTGGAAGTAAACATCTCCACTTAACTAAGGCACTTGGCTTTCCATTATTTCTGCCACTTGTTCACAGATAATTGAATTTGCTACTACAGTAACTGTCAAAGCTTCAAAGCTTGAGATTTTTCTCCCTTTCATTTTTCTATATAGGGATGATAATATTTAAAAAGTTACAATCGTATTGTAAAATCCTGCATAATATAATATTAAAATATTGGAAGGTTCTAAAACTGAATTCTAGATTGTTGTCATTTTAATTTTATTTAAATATATACAGTAAAAATAAGTAAAAAACAAAGTAAATAAAAATTACTATGGCTTAAAAAATCATCATATGGAAGTTTTTTAAATAACATTTTTCTGCCATATATGAAATAATAGCTGATTCTTACATAAATTGAGTGGGAGCCTTAAAGGAGAAAATTGTTGCTAAATTAAAATAGCCCATCACTGATGTGTTTCTTTAAAATTCCATTTCCTATAGTTTTTTCATCTTTGATGAAAATAGTATCACACCAACTATGGCATTTCAAGCTACATATTGATAATTTTTACAATAAATGCTTTAATATAAATTACTTTTGGAGTTTAACAAATTGATATGTTTAAGAAAAAAATCATTTTTTTCTATTTTTATATTTTTATTCAACAAAAATACATGTGAATATTGCAGATATGAAGCCTATTATTTTAAATAGCAATTTTATATGCCATAATTTTGAAACCTACATTTATTTAAACATAAAAATACTCATGGGTATGTGCTAGAAAACCTCAGAACTACAGGAAGCTACAATAATGAAAAAGACTCAGGAGCTCATTAGTCATTGAGGATTCATTAAACATAGTTGGTACCATCAAGCGCTGTAACTAAGCCAATGCAACCAGGGTATGCCTGTGATTCGATTACTCATATTTATCTATCACTTCAGAGTTCAATTTAAAGATAAGGGTATTGTTTTACGTTTGCATCAAAATATACCACTGTTTTGGGAATACAGATATATATCTTCTATTGGCCATGTAAATGTTTAAAGATTTGTAGGCTTAGCTTAAAGTTTTTAGTAACTAAAAAACATTTAGTTTACAATAAACTAATGATTGTTCTGTATAACAGTAAAACTATATCTCACTAAAAGTACAGCACACAACACATAGTTTTATTTCTAAGTAATGTGATTATTCCTTATAATAACACGTTTATAATTTTAATTTTAACTTTGTACTTAATATAAAACAGTATTGAACACTATTAAGAGAATTTGTGGGAATATGGTTTACTCTCATTATTGAAATTATTTAGAAATGGTAATATGTATAAAATAGGCCAGTTATGAGAAAAAAAATTAAGATCTCAAGAAAAAAAAATAATTTGCTATTTGTTTTACAGATATTTGGTTTAGGATCAATTAATGATGTTGTAAATGTGAAAGTTAACAATAATCTTCCTGAAAGTGATTTATTCTTGCTTTATTTTATGAACTTTTTTATTTCTAGAGTCTGGTATGTGGGTAAAATACATAATAATTCGAGGAACTAGTATTATGATAATGTTCTAATTGTTAAAATTTAAAAGAAACATTATTGGTCTCCTTTTTTGCTATGAAATGTTACAGCCATATCATTTAAACTCATTTTAAGCAATATAATGAATCATTATAAACTTACAAAACAGTTTAAGCAACAAGCACTTTCAATACAGTTGAAGTCTCTGTATACATTATCAATATTTTCTTCTTTCTTATTTTCAGAATGAAACAGAATCCTAAATTCATGGTTTATAATCTTTATTCATTTATCAATTTTTATTTACATGTATAACCACCTTAATTCTATAACACTGAATTAAGTTTTGATTGACAGTAATAAAGAGAGAAACAGAGTTTAGGTTAATAGAGTTCTTATTATACGACCAAAACTGAATAAGTAGAATGTCAATGAAAATACATACTTCAAATAGAGAATTAGGATCACATGGCAGTAGGTAACACCTAGAAGAAATTCAAAGGATTTGTTCCAACTATAAAGATGAAAGACAATGTAGCTATTCCCTTGTTTAGGCCTCTAATTTCCAGACTGAAAACATAAAGCCCTTCAAGATCACATGATTCATTTAAGTGTACCAGGATAGGCACTCAGATATATCTTGAAAACCAAATCCTAAATTTACTATTTTAAATAAACCAACACCAATAGGACTGTACAGTATCAGCAAAATTATTTACATATAAAACTTTTACTTATCTTTCATAAAATTATCAGAGTTGATTCTGTGACTTAATAGTTTATGAGCCACAACTAATTGTATTATAAAAAAGATCAGCATGAAATCTGTGCTTGATTCCTACTTAGCTTATCTTTGTATTTATTCATTTCATAAACATTGATGTTGACCGTGGGCCAGATACTGTTCACTGCAAAGCATTTAATGATGAATGAAACTTGGTTCTAAAACAACTTATAGTCCAGACTTCAAATAAGAATTTGAATAAATATCATTATAAAATATATAAAAATATTTATTTAAAGGTTTTTAAAACTCTGTATGGAAGAAAAAGGGTTTTGTGTGTGTGTGTGTGTGTGTGTAATGAAAGTCTATAAAAATCTGGGCCTAAAGCTTCTCACACAGGTTAACTCACAGAATCTGTCCTTCATAAGAATCCTAAAATGAAGCATGATATATTTATTTGGTGATGTCACAGAGGCTAGACCACTTTGTTAAACAATGTTTATAAAGTAGGAACCCGGTCCTTGTTATTACACTAGCAATCATGTAATGATGCAGATGAAATTATAAATAAGTGAAAATTTTAGCTAGCCTTCCCTGGGACAATTTGTCTTTTTCAGAAGTGATTATGGCATCACAGTTGCTGAAACATTAAGCACTGGTTTGCAGGTGTCCCTCTGAAAAGAAATGGATTCTTCCTGCCATGAAGGCATTTACAGTCTCTTTCTTCAGTGCTTTAGTTTATTAATTTGGAGCTCACTTTCCAGAGACAATGCAACCGATGTGGTAAGTTTAGAGAGAAAGAGAGCTTCAATATCTCAAAGTCATAACTATGATCCTGCAGGGAATATTGGAGAAAGAAAAGCTTCTTATATAAATTAATTTATAGCCTTGATGCACACACATTAAACTTTGAGCACGTGAATGTACGAAGACTAAGATTCATTATCAATGCGCCTTAGGTAGGTAGCAGGTACCACAGCATAGAGCAGAACTAGTACAAGTAAGTGGGAAAAAAGAAGAGACACAAGAGGGTGTGTGTGTCAGTTTGCCTAGAGCTACGTTTTAATCTTTACTATGAAGATTGTCATATTATATCTCAGTGGGGAAACCAGAGTATTCTATTAGAGAACAAGCCACACACTCTAAAATGTATAAACGCAGATTGAGTGTCTTATATAGATTTTATTATAGAGTATAGGTTTAATTATGGGCAACATACTCTTTTATTTCTTTAACAAGTCTCAAGTTTAAAAACTACACTCTAAACATGGCTATCAGATCCAGATTATTAGATTGATAGTGCTTTGAATAAACAAACTCAGCAAATAATTTTTATTTTAGCAGAAATATTTGTAAGTATAAAAACTGGCACTCTAAAAATACAAAGAAATAAAATATTTCGGAAGGTGTTCCAGAGAACGGGACTCTAAATTGTTCTTACATCCATTTTGTCATGATGTATGTATGTATTAGCATGATAAAAGTATTGTACGTTAAATGTTGATATGTTTCAAAGCATTTACCAAAAATAATAATAAAAGGCAGAGCTAAGTTGATGCATGTTCTGGCTCATCTTCAAGCCAAAGGCAATAAACAATATATGTGAACAATAATATCACCAACACTTTTTGTGTGGCAATGCTGGAGATGTTTTAAGGGGGCCTTGACTTTTGAACAATTTTAATAGGCTCCGTTACAGCTTTAATTAGCTAGAGACCCAAACAGTAGATGACAGCTAGCAGAATCTTTTGTCTTGAGTTAAAGTCAAACTAATTGAATTCCAGAAGGCAATCATTTTCCTCCTAGCACCCTTAATCAGTCATCCTTTCTTAGAAAAAAAAAATCAAACAATATGAAGTATCATGGACTGACAAAAATATAAACAAACAAGTCTGTAGCTGTGAAACTGTGATGAACCAGTTTTTTCACATGTAAATTTGGAAATTTTTAAGCCAGCCTTCATTAGGCATATACACTTTTCCTTAAAAAATAATTCATTTTACAACAGGTATAGCTCAAGGAATTCAGCAGTGATTTTGTTAAAATTCTAGCATAAGATTGATATTTTGTTAGGTATTTGATGCCTATCTTTCTCTCTCTCTCACTCACTCTCACTTTATATATACATTACACATATATATTATAAATATATTATATAATTATTGATATGTAATTAAGCATTAGGCTTAAATGAACATGCACACAAATAGCAAATTTTCTGGATTTCTTTTAAAACACCAGTATGAAAGATTATAACTCATATTCATATGAGTTATAATATTCCCAAAATATACAAAGATTTTTAGTGGTAGCTATCTCATAAGAACATAGTAAATCTTAAACAGTGAAATTTAGTTTTTTTCAAATAACTGCTTTATAGAATCACTTGTTTGTGAAAAGAAAATTATATATCATTTACTTAATGTTTGTAGTTGCACAAAAAATGATTCACCATGAAAAGTACTAAACTGTATTTTGCTGTGGGTTATCTTTGAAAATCAATCTGGGATTCTGTTCTTCTGAGCCCTGTTGAACAAGCATCAGGATACTGGTATACACTGCTATAGCCACAGTTGGGCTGAAAAGATTTGCACTCTGCCAATTAGGGTGCCTAGCTCAGATACTCTAGTTGTCAGCTTGAACTAGAAATTGATATATGGTTTAAGCTATGAAAGTCACACTGGGCTCTTGGAAAGAAAATCAGAAACAACAACAGCAGCAAAGTGATCTGCAGAGGAATAAAAGAATCATAAAACTATGCGAATCAAACCACTAGCCACATGTGGCTACTGAGTAACTGCAGTGGGTTAAATCCAAATTCAGGTGTTCTGTAAGTGAAAAATACAAACCTAATTTTTATGACTTGGTAGGAAAAAAATGAAAAAAATTCTAATAATTTCTACATTGACTACATGCTAAAATAATAAAAATTTTGGATATATTGGGTTAAAATACATTAATTTCAAAAAAGAAATTTTAGAGTGGTGATGAGGAGATAAAGAGAAAATGAAAGTAGTGTTTTAATAATTCTTTTTTGCCATTCTTTAGAATTTTTACTGCCTTACCTTATTTCTTCTTCTAGCTTTTGTTCAGTATTGGTATCTATGTATCTATCTTTCTATTTAATTAGCTATCTTCTTGGCTTTTACTTTCTTCTAACGTTTGCACTATTCCAAATAATAATAATAATAATAATAATAATAATAATAATAATAATAAGGACACATAGACTATATTTTTGTTGTTGTTTCTACTCTTCTCAATTAAACATTTTCTTAAATATTATTTCCCTTTGTGATCAATGACCTTCACTATTTGGAAATAAACAACCACTTAATACTACCATATACCAAGAATTGTTATGAAAACTAGATATACAATGGCAAAATGAGACATTATCTGCTTTTCTCAGTTTGAATTTTCCCCATAGTAGAGCCTAAGAGAAAGGATGGAGTGTGGGCACCTTAGTTGCAAGGTGAATCTAGAGGTAGAGTAGGAAATGAGGAGAGTCAGAAATATTATGAAGAAAAGAAAAAATGAAGGCATTCCAATAAAAGGTTTGTTCTAAATAGTCAGGACTAAAGTATTCTGGAATCTTAGAGAAAGATATAGAATCTTTTCCAATATTGTCTCTCCAAAGACAATCAACCCTCAATTGCCCATCAATTGAGGGTTTATCCCAGGGGTTGTATCATCCCCCATCAATTATGGGTTTCTCTTGGTTATAAAAAAAATGGTATTCTACGGTTATGGTGAAGGCTCTGAAGAACTAGTCGGAAAAAAAAAAAAATGCACAGTGATAACTTTAGTTTGTAGGAACCTGAGCTTATAGAATCAGCTGTAACTGCAGCTAAAATCATGGTGAGCTGAAAGAATGAGCTAGGCGCAGGAAAAACGTCTGCCACAATCCCTATCAATAAATCTTCTCTGTCATAGACCCTTCAAGATGCAGGAATCTCTGAAAGACAACCTTTAGTAGTATGGTAACGGAACAAACTAGTCCCTTTTATTTGTTTCAAAGAAATCAGTATTGTTTGTAATCTCTTTTATATATTCAGTTATTTAGTTATTGTGACAAGAACCTCACTCTGTTGCCCAGGCTGGAATACAATAGCATGATCATGAAACACTGAAGTCTTGAACTCCTGGGTTCAAGCGATCCTCCCACCTCAGCCTCTGGAGTAGCTGGGACTACAGATGCATACCAACATGCCCAGCTAATCTTTTGTATTTTTTAGTAGGAGTGGGGTTTTGCTATTTTGCCAAGGCCTGCCTTAAACTCCTGACCTCAGATAATCCGCCCTCCTCAGCCTCCCAAAGTGCTAGGTTTACAAGCATGAGCCACCATACCTTGCCATTCATAATCTTTATTTTGAATTTTGTTTAGTTTTTAAGTACTTCTGCCAGCCTAAGCTGTAGATTCCAAGCCCTTAGCTTCTTGTTCATACCAGATCATTATTATCACCAGGCAGAGAAACACAAAGACAGCTCTACGAATTCAGTGAGTTCCAGACTACTTATCTCAGACCTTGTTGTGTAGCAGCAGTCTTAGCTCCACATATTCAATTAATCCTTTCAATACAGTAATTTCATTCTTGGTCTCTGGTCTACCAAACCGGTTATAATTTATGGCTTCTGGTTCACTGGAGCTTACTGGGTCCTCACATAGTGTCTTAAGGAATGCAGTCTCAGCCGGGCGCGGTGGCTCAAGCCTGTAATCCCAGCACTTTGGGAGGCCGAGACGGGCGGATCACGAGGTCAGGAGATCGAGACCATCCTGGCTAACACGGTGAAACCCCGTCTCTACTAAAAAATACAAAAAACTAGCCGGGCGAGGTGGCGAGAGCCTGTAGTCCCAGCTACTCCGGAGGCTGAGGCAGGAGAATGGCGTAAACCCAGGAGGCGGAGCTTGCAGTGAGCTGAGATCCGGCCACTGTACTCCAGCCTGGGTGACAGAGCGAGACTCCGTCTCAAAAAAAAAAAAGAATGCAGTCTCCCTCAGGATCTTTAATACAGTAAGATTTATAGTTTGGGAGATGAAATCACAAATTAATAAGTAGAAGTAATGTTAAGAGGGGTCACTGGGAGTAATAGTGAGATGGGACAATCCTAATTTGGCCCATTTTTCCCCAAATTTGTGCATTCTAGATATTAGGAACTCAACGTCACATATTTGTTGCATGTCTTATGCATCAGCTCCATTAGGACAACACTCTAATCTCTCAGGGTATTACATCTAAGATGGGGTTTTATCTGAACCTTTAACAGACTATTTCAATTTTCTATTAGAATAACTGCTTCTGAATGAGATATACAGAGTCATAGATCTTGTAGTTGTGCACAGTTTTGCACTTCCATTATCAGAAAATATATTCCTTGGTCGATGGTGGAATCTCATTAATGTAAATTCCACATGAGATCCTATGAGGAACCTATGAATAAAAGTCAGGCATTCTGTAAGCCTTAGGTGGGAATTTTGGCAGAGAATGGGTAGCCAGACACCCATATCCAGAACAATGTAACTTGTAGTCAGACATCTATATCCAGAACAATGTAAATTCCAATAAAGAAGAATCACCGAGTCTTCTAGGGTTGAACAGTAGAGATGTAATTAACTTTCTGATAAATCACAAGCTGCTTTTTTCACAAGATTGTATCATATGAGGTAATTGGAATCCTTCATTGCTACCAACAGGATGGACATTCAGCAAGAGCAGTACTTAGATCAATCTTCATGTCAGAGAAGCCACTCAGCTGAATGCTTTCATAGCCTCTATCCTCACTACCACAGTACCCTACTTGCGGCCTCTTGCAAAGGCATTGTCATATCCAAGAACAGAAGTTAACCAAGGACTTCTAATTCCACCTAGTTGTTGAGTAATTCATCTGCAGTGGATGTTCTCTGGAGAGCTTTGATGGTGAGATGAAAAAACCCACAGGCTTTTTTACGCACTTCCATAGGTCCATCCACTTGCTTTTTACCCAGCACTGTTTGTGATCTTCTAGTCATGTACCTTCTAGATGCCTGATCAACCAGCCAAGCCATTTACTGTCACCCTTGATGTGTATACTTCCTTATTTCAGGCTAGGTCTTCTCCATGCAAAATAGAAGTACCACCTGTACTGCTTAAATCCCTGTTTGCTTGAATGGTTTCTATTCATGACTGTTCCTTATGGACATCAATGAGTAGGACTCTAGTGTAGCTGCATTTCATTTTTATCCCACATCTACATTCCAAGTAAACATATCTCTAAACCAGGCCAGTATTTTTCCTCTCCTGCAACCTGGTCATATGAAACCTTCTGCCAAGCAAAAAGCATTGAGGCCAGTTAGAGACATTAGTACAACAGGGGTAAGTGAAATTGGTATCCATGTTCACCTCTTCGTGTCATTTATTTGTGCTATCCTATACTGGTCGGGACCAATACCAAATGTATTATTACCATTGTAGAGTGTTTTGTAATCCGTTAACCGTTATGAATCATTGGTCCTGATAATAAGTAATTATGAATGATACACAATTTCTTTGTCAGATGATGTCCACCAGCCAGGTACACAGTTTCTAAAGCATCCCATAGATCTCCAGGAACTGCTGTTTAAATAGTAGTTCTGTGGGGCAGAATGTGTGCTGTATTTTCAAAAGCCTGGGAATCAGATTTGTAACTTTTCCATAAGGATTTGCCTGGGATTTCACAAGATATTTGCAATGAAGATCAATAAACTATGACTTTAAATAACGTGGATGGTCTTGCAGATAAAGTAATGAGTAAAAAAACCAGACCCAAAAGCTAATATTTTACCTGTGTATATTTATACAAATCAAACACAGTGTATGGTGTTAGACAAGGCAATGACTACCCTTAGGTTGGAAGGTTGGAAAGAGATAGTAGTCATAAAGAGGCATTAGGAAAGTTCTGGGGTTCTGGGAATGTTCTGTTTCCTTTTTTTTTTTTTTTTTTTTTTTTGAGACTGAGTTTTGCTCCTACTGCCCAGGCTGGAGTGCAATGGCTCAATCTCAGCTCACCACAACCTCCACCTCCCGGGTTCAAGTGACTCTTCTGCCTCAGCCTCTGAAGCAGCTAGAATTACAGACATGCGCCACCACGTCCAGCTAATTTTTTTCATTTTTAGTAGAGAGGGGGTTTCTCCATGTTGGTCAGGCGTATCAAACTCCTAACCTCAGGTGATCCGCCCACCATGGCCTCCCAAAGTGCTGGGATTACAGGTGTGAGCCATCACACCTGGCATTCTGTTTCTTGAGCTGCATACTGTTTACACAGATGTATTCACTTTGAGAAAATATGTTGAGCTATATACGTTTATGATTTATTCGCTTTTGTGTGAATAAGTTAACCTTCAATAAAATTTATGGTTAAATAAATAAATACTTATTGGGGGCAGAATGTGTGTTCTGTTTTCAGAACTCTCGGAATCAGATTTGTAACTTTTCCATAAGAATTTGCCTGATATTTCATACACACACAGAATCTTCAGCAATTATGAATTTCTCTAGCAATATTGGATCTTCTAGGTCATATAGCCTGGTAAGAAACAGCCATGAAGCTTATATTGTGATCAAAGCAGCTGTAAAACTCTATTTTATTCTAGGGTTCTCTCAATCTTGCAGTCTTCCACATAACTGAAAGAAGTTGGAAGGTATTGTGAGTGTTTTTTGTACTGTTTCCAAAATTCAAAGTGGCTAACCAAGGTTTGTGCTCTGTTATTTTACCGGTTATTTCAGAAGACATTATACCACCTCAGGCATAGTATAAGAACCATACAATAGCTTCCATTTCTCCTCCTAACATTTACTCTATTACTGTCACATATTTTACTCATATATATATTGCAAACTCTAATCCATTGTTATTATTTTTGGTTTTAAAGGCATTAAAATATGAAGGAAAATGTCATATATATGCTAAGGTATTTATTAATCATTTTTCATTTTTTTGTGTGGATCCATATTTCTATCCATTCACATATTCTTCCTGCCTGAACAAACTTCAAATTTTATTGCATTGCGAGTTTTCTAATGATACATTTTTAAGGTGTGTTTTAATGTCTGAAAATGTCATGATTTCATCTTTTCATTTGAAAGATATTTTTCCTCAATGTAGAGTTCTATTTGAATTTTTTTCTTTTTCTTTCTGTACTTTAAAGATGTTCTTCCACTGTCTTCCAGACTGCTTTGTTTCTATAGAATATTCCCATTTTTAGTTTTCTTCCTCTGGGCCTATAACTTTGCATTCTTCTGGCTACCGTAAAGATGTTTTTCTTTATCACTGGTTTTGTCCTTGTGTGGTTTTCTTCATGTTTCTTGTATTTGAATCTGGTAGGTTTCTTGAATCTTTGAATCTTTAATTTTCATCAAATTTGTAAAATAATCAGTTATTATTAATATAAATATTTGTTTTCTGTTTCCCCCTTGTCTCCTTTCATGCAGATATTGTTATATGTGTATTGGGCCTCTTGAAATGTCCTACAACTTGCTGGTGAGCTGTCCTTTTGGTTATTGTTCTTTTTTCCTCTCTCTATTTTATGTTGAATCATTTTTATTGCTATACCTTTTAGGTCCCTTGTCTTCTCTTCTGTATTGTGTAATCTGGTGTTAATCCCATTCAGTGTAATTTTTATTTCATGAATCGCATTTTTATCTCTAGAAGCTTAATTTGGGTTTTTTTTCAATATGTCACAATCTTCAATACGTCACAAGATGCATATGGCATAGAATTATAATAACCATTGTAATATTTTTCTCTGCTAATTGTAACATCTGTGTCAGTTTTGAGTTGATTTTGATTGATTGATTTTTCTCCTCATATAGAAGTTTTTATTCTACCTCTTTTAACGCCTGGGAATATTTGCTTGGAAGATAGACAGTGGGTCTTCAGCTGGTTGATTTCTAGATATTTTTTCTTCTTTTATATCTTCATGAGCTTTGTCCTATGATGCAGTTAAAATTCTTGGAAATGTTTTTATACTTTTAATACATATGGCTTAACTTTTTTAGTTGGGATCATAGCAGGGCTTATCTAGGGATACTTATTCGCCTCTACTGATAAAAGACTGCTTTGAATTCTTTTTAAACTTATGGGAATTATAATATTTTCTAGGCTGGCTTATGGGAACAGACTTTTTTTTTCTGGTTCTGTGTGAGTGTTAGGCACTGTACCTTCTAATAATTTGTAGTGATACTTCTTCTGGCTTGATGTAGTTTCCTCATATGCATGAGTTGATCAATTCTCTACCAAATTCTCAAAAAGTATGGGTGGGTGACCCTCCATCTCCCTAACTCAGAAAGTCAGCTGGGATTTACTTCATTTCTCCTCTTGCTATGAGATGGTCGGCAGTAAATTTGGCAAAATTTTGGGCTCACCTCATTTGTTTTCCATCTCTCAATGATTTCAGTTCTTTGTTGCTTGATGTCTAGATGTCTAACATCTCCCAAAGCATTGCTTTTTTTAACATGTCTGGCTTTTCCTGTTGTTATTGTTTCAGACTGATTTAACAACTATTAAGCCTGACTTTAAATTCATAATTTTATTTAATTATTTCTAACTATGTCTGGTGACCGTAATAATCAAAGGAATTCCAAGTTTCTGCTGGTGAGAAATAAGAACACATTTACTTTTTTATTTTATCCTAAATTTGATTTATGTTGTCAGTCCCAACAGAATCTTTATTTCTAACAAATTATTTTTGTACTATTTCAGCTGGCTCTGTTTCATAATCAGATTTACAGTCCTGTGCTATAATTTCTGCCCATACTCTCTGTTAACTCTATCCTATAATTCTGTCAATCTCAGTTGAAGAGTTTTCTTTTCCTGAGTAATGCCCCAAAGAGATACTTTCAGTACTCACCACTACTATGAAGTATCTAGGTTTTACCTTCTAATTATGCATGTGATGCTTTATACATACATCTATTTTTTCATTATCTGCAATAAAAAATGATAAAAACCAAAATAACATGTCCAACTCCTTTTATTTCTACACAATATTAAATATAGTTCTCTGCTCAAATTAATATGTGGTGGGTCAATCAAATATCAGATCATCACAACTGGAGATTATAAATCACTGCTTCAATGCCTTGTAAAAAGTGACATTATTTAACATTTATGACAAACTGTATTCATATAAATTATTTATATTTGGTGTATATTTTATTATATTTTGGGGGGTGCTTTGTTTCTTAATGTAGCATACCTTTTATTCACTGCCCCCACTGCCTCTAATTTAATTTTCTCTTTTGTGTTCAATGACATCTTAATTAACGAGCTCTACTTGTTTAAAGGAATTCACCCAAACATGAATGATGAGATTCATTTAAGGAACCTAGCATTTCTACTACCAGTTATATCAAGTAATTATAGTTTCCCCACCATTTTCTTTAGATTACATTATTGCCCAAACTTTCAAATTTAGACTAAAAAAAAACCTACATATTTTTTCTTCTGTTAAATGTTCTATGCATATTCTCTAATGCAATGATTAATTTTTTATATAAACTAAAACACACCATTATTTCTTTTCTCACGCAGTGAGGGAACTTAAAACATTTGTTCTAGTATGTGCTCTTCAAAGCTGATTGCCAATTTATACTAATTTCCAATTATTATTCACCTCAGTTGTTCTATCTCCCACTTCATCAATATTTTGTTTTGTTCTTCAGTTTGACTATTTTTGAACAGCAGTCTAATTTATTGTAATGGTTTTTAGAGTGAGGTGAAAGCAAGATGTTTTATTAGAATATAAAAAGAAAGCATTATAATATCTTATAATTATTTTTATCTGAAACTAAATCGATGAACATTTACTATTTGTGATAGTTTAATTGTATGTGTTAACTTGACTTGGCTACAGGGTGCCCAGACATATGGCCAAACATTCTGTAGTCGTGAAGGTGTTTTGGATAAGCTTGCTATTTGAATAGGCAGGCTGAGTAAAGGATTGTTCTCCCTAATTCTGGTGGGCTTCATCCAATCAATTGAAGACCTGAATATAACAAAAAGGCTGAGCAAAAGGGAATTCCTCCTCCCTGACTGTCTGAGGTGGAACATTGGTTTTTTATAGCCTTCAGATTTGGACTGAAACATTGCATTTTGGAAAGTCCCAGCTTGCTATTTTTTGTTTGTTTGTTTTTGTTTGACTGGAACTTATACTTGGCTCTTCTCAGTCTCAGGACTTGGAATTATAATGACAATACCTATCGGTTCTCTTGGGTCTCCAGCTTTCTATTTCATCCTGTAAATCTTGGATATTGTCAGCTTCTGAAACCTCATGAGCCAATTCCCTATAATTAGTCTCTCTCTTTCTCACTCTCTCTCTCTCTCTCGAGCCAATTCCTTATAATCAATCTCTCTCTCTCTCTCTGTATGTGTTTGTTTTTATTAGTACATACATACACACACATGTACACACACACACACACACACACACACAGAGATAGGTATATCTCCTCTTGGTTCTTTTACTCTGGTAAAACCTAATACAGTATTATTTAAATAGAGATTTATATAAATAATTGCATATCATATATTGAAGGGATATTGAAATATGCCCCCTTCCTTTACATTATTTCCTCATTCACATCTATAGCATCTTTCTCTTATATCCTTTTTTCTATTAGTCATTCTACGACTATTCACTAAACTTTCTATGATTACTCTGTAACTGCACTCTGCTTGTGCATTAAAAGGTATGTTTTCTAGGTATCTACTTTTGGCTCACTGTTTTCCATTCTTTTAATTATCATTTCAGTAACTAACTTCTCTTCCTTAGTGCTCCCATAGAAATCTGAACCTATGTATTCTTTACTCTAATATTGAACTTAATTAATTTGTACATGTCTGTCTTTCTCACATAAAGATAAATTTGCTTAGGAATGGAGACTATTTTTAATTCCTTGTTCTATCCTAATTGCTTAGTATATTGTTAGGTGTGCAAAAAGGGACAACACACTTCTTTTGTTGAAGTAACTGGAACTGAACTTTTAGTAGGGATAATCTGCAGGGAAAAACTCAAGATTTAAAAGCTATCTATAGAAAAATGATATAGTTATTACTATAGTAAATTGTAAATCCCAAAAATAGTTTGGCAGATAAAAGAGTAACAGAATTTGAGTAATCTCGTTCTATGCAAACATGGAATAGTAATAAATCAACCTAAACTGGTAGAATTAGTTTGATTATAGATAATGAAATTTACTAAAATGTGTTTCACCTTGGTCACATGTGTTCTCTTTAACTTTCAATTTAGCTCTTTCAGTCACGCTAGTGAATTAAGTATGTTTAAAAAAAAACGGTTGAGCAAAGATATGATTTTTAGTGTATGTAAGTTTACCATGATGCAATTGTAGAGTTTTTTATGTTTGCATTACAGAGGAAAGAAAATATTGGCTAGTAGCAAGAGCATAAAAGACAAGGTTGGCAGCAGAAAACTATTTAGTAAATTTGCAAAAGTGAACATACGCAAGTGAGAAGTTTTGGGATGAAAATATAGGGGAAATTCAACTAAATTCTCCTAGTGTGTATCAAGGTATGTAATATTAACTGTATTTTCTATAAATAAGAATTTGAGATTATTCCTTTAGGCTAAGTTTAAAAATGAATGAATAAGCAAGTTTTCCCAAAGTTTCAAGTGTCTTTCCAAAAATATAGGATTTGTAGATAGAAATAAATTTAAAAGACAGGGCCTCCGGGCCTAGAACTGAGTAAATTAACTGGGAACACAGCAGGGTTTTATTATTGAGGAAGAAATTGGCTCAATGCCTTTTTAAACACAATTTGGGAAACTATGAGTTCACTAGAAAGCAAAGTAAGAAATACATTTGACTGTCAATGAGATGCATTAACTAACTCCTGTCAAGTTCTCTAATATGTTCTTTGATTTTCTTCCTCTTCTCCCCTTTTCTTCCTTTTCTCCTCCCGCATCTCCTTTCCTCTCTTGTCCCCTTGTCTCCACTCTTTTTCTCCTTAATGTTACTGATTCCTCATATTTTATATTTAGTGCAAAGGACTAGACCATAGTAGCCATTCAAAATTATATAAGAATTATATTTCACTACCTTGTATTCAAGGAATAAATAATTAGTTTGTGAACCAGTTAATTAATGATCCTTCATCATTCATTCACAAACCATTTTCTTTGTCAGTTCTACCAAATCTACTCACTATACAAAGATGAATAAAGCGAGATATCCTTTTATCAAGGTGCTCAGGATAACTAGTGTAGTAGCATCCAAGCATATGAAATAATTTAAAAATCACTTATGATGTTTTAAAATACAAGTAGTCAATCCCACCAAGACATAATGAGTCAAAGCCTCTGGGGGTAGAGTCCAATGTTCATATTTTCTGTAAAGGTTCACAGTTAACTCTAATATTTACCAGGGGATGACAACAGCTGGTAATTGGAGCACAAAAATACATAATGGAGTACAAATGGCATAACAGTATTATGAAAAAGGTGTTCTGATTAAAAATTTTGATTGAAAATATCTGAATACTTGTTTAGGTGCTTGCTTCAGCTATGACAATACTGAGCACTGGTATTTTCTGCCAATACATTTGCAGCTTCTTTTTATTAGAGATGATATGAATGCCCTCTCAGTAACACCACTTTGCCAGATGTGTTTGTGTGTGTGGGTGGGGGGGTGCCATTTCATCACATAAAAAGATACTTACAGTACAGAATACATGGAATTCTAGCAAATTGCAGGAGTTAACACATTTCTCTTTCTTCTCTTCCTTTTTCTTTCCTTCCTTCCCTTTGTTTTGTTACCGTGTGACAAATACTGTTTCAGGTATTGATGAATTAGCTGTGAACAAAATACAAAATAGGCAAACTTCACTTTCAGGAGCTAACATTTCAGTCTGGGGAGAAAAAAAGTCATATTAACTACTAAATAAATTAATTAGTTTCAGATTCAATAAACAATAACATGAAGATAAAATATGTAATCATAGAAAATGACTGAGGGGAGAGTGATACTCTAGTCAAAACAGTCAGAAATTATATTTAAATTGTTTCAGAAAAATTCAAAGTAGGGACCATATGAAGATAGGTAGAAGAATATTTCTGACAGAAGAAAAGCAGATATAAAGGTCTAAATATGAAACACATCTTAAATGTATTCATGTAGCTAAAGATGAAAGGCAAGAGATCTCAATCATCAAATATCTGTAATCGAACTCATCTCAGGTGCATGATGAAGATATGTTAAATATACTTTAGCATGTAATGGTAACTAAGCACATTCGTATTTCAATTGATGACTAACTTTTAAAACAAAAATTTCATACTTTTCTCACCTTTATAATAGGTTTTCTATTTAAGGTTCAGGGGTACATGTGAAGGTTTGTTACGTGGGTGAACTTCTGTCATAGGGGTTTGTTGTACAGATTATTTCACCAGCCAGGTATTAAGCCCCATATCCAATAGTTGTCTATTCTGCTCTTTTCTCTCAAGTAGACAGTGTTTGTTGTTCCTTCTTTGTTTTCATAAGTTCTCATCATTTAACTCCCACTTACAATTGTGAATATTTGGTATTTGATTTTCTGTCCCTGTATAGTTAGCTAAAGATGATAGCCTCCAGCTCTATCCCTTTTTCCACAGAAGACATAATCTTGGATTTTTATGGTTGTATAATATTCCATGGTATAAATGTAACACATTTTCTTTATCCAATATGTCATTGATGGGCATTTAGGTTGATTCCATGTCTTTGCTATTGTAAATAGTGCTGCAATGAAGATTTGCATACATGAGTCTTTATGGTAGAATTGTTTATATTCCTTTGAGTATATACTCAGTAACGGGATTTCCGGGTTGAATGGCAGTTCTGCTTATGGCTCTTTGAGGAATTGCAATACTGCTTTCCACAATGGTTGAACTAATTTTACACTACCAACAACAGTGTATAAGTGTTCCGTTTTCTCTGTAATCTCATGAGCATCTGTGATATTTGATTTTTTTTTTTAGTAATAACCATTATTACTGGTGTCAGATGGTATCTCATTGTGGTTTTGATTTGCTTATCTTTAATGATCATTGGTTTGAACTTTTTCTCATGTGTTTGTTGGCATGTATTTCTTCTTTTGAAAAGTGTCTATTCATTTACTTTGCCCACTTTTTAATGGGGTTGTTCATCTTTTTCTAGTAAATTTGTTAACCTCTTTATAGATTCTGGATATTAGAATTTTGTCAAATGCATAGTTTGCAAAAAAATTTTTCCGTTATGTAGGTTGTCTGTTTACTCCATTGATAGTTTCTTTTGCTGCACAGAAGCTGTTAAATTTAATTAGTTCTTACTTGTCAATTTTTGCTTTTGTTGTGATTGCTTTTGGTCTTTTTATCATGAAATCTTTGACCTGAAATTTTTGCCTGGTCCAATGTTCTGTAGTATTACCTAGGTTGTCTTCCAGGGTTATAGTTTGGGGTTTTATATTTAACTCTTTAGTCCATCTTGAGTTGATTTTTGTATATGGTGTAAGGAAGGAATCTGGCTTCAATCTTTTGCATATGGCTAGCTGGTGTTTCCGGAAGTATTTATTAACTAGGGAGTATTTTCCCTATTGCTTGTTTTTGCAAGCTTTGTGAAAAATCAGATGGTTGTAGGTGTGTCGTCGTATTTCTGGGCTCTCTATTCTGTTCCACTGAACTATGCGCTTGTTTTTGTACCAGTGCCATACTGTTTGAGTTACTGTAGCCCTATAGTATAGTTTGAGTTAAGTTAATGTGATGCCACTAGTTTTGCTCTTTTGCTTAGGATAACCTTGGCTGTTCAGACTCTGATATGGTTAGGCTTTGTATTCCCACACAAAACTTATCTTGAATTACAATCCTCAGGTATTGAAGGAGTGACCTGATGGGAGGTGATTGAATCACGGGTCAGTTTCCATGCTGTTCTTATGATAATGAGTGAGTTCTCATGAGATCTGATGGTTTTATAAGGGGCTGTCCTCACTTTGGTCTCTCTCCTGCTCCCATGTAGGATGTGCCTGCTTTCCCTTCTGCCATAATTGTTAAGTTTCCTGAGGCCTTCTCAGCCATGCAGAACTGTGTTAATTAAACCTCTTTCCTTTATTAATGACCCAGAAATACCCAAGTATTTCTTTATAGAAGTATGAGAACAGACTAATACAATAAATTGGTACCAGGAGTTTGGGATACTGATATAAAAATACCTCAAAATGTGAAAGTGACTTTGAAACTAGGTAATGAGCAGAAGTTGGAACACACTGGAGGACTCAAAAGAAGACAGGAAGATGTGGTAAAGTTTGGAAATTCCCAGAGACTTGTTGAATGGCCTTGGCCAAAATGCTAATGGTAATATGAACAATGATGTCCAGCCTGAGGTGGTCTCAGGTGGAGATGGGAACTTATTGGGAACTGGAGCCAAGGTCACTCTTGCTATGTTTAGCAAAGAGACTGGTGGCATTTTGCCTCTGCCCTAGAGATCTGTGGAACTTTACAATTAAGAGAGATTACCTGAAATTTGAACTTATGTTTAAAGGAGAAGCAGGTCATAACAGTTTGGAAAATTTGCAGCCTGACCACTTGGTAGAAAGGTGTTGGAGAGGATGTGGAGAAATAGGAACACTTTTACACTGTTGGTGGGATTGTAAACTAGTTCAACCATTATGGAAAACAGTATGGCAATTCCTCAAGGATCTAGAACTAGATGTACCATATGACCCAGCCATCCCACTACTGGGTATATACCCAAAGGATTATAAATTATTCTACTACAAAGACACATGCACACGTATGTTTATTGCGGCACTATTCACAATAGCAAAGACTTGGAATCAACCCAAATGTCCATCAGTGACAGACTGGATTAAGAAAATGTGGCACATATACACCATGGAATA
>NC_045434.1:117180374-117208052 GCF_002776525.5 Piliocolobus tephrosceles | reverse complement strand
CATGTTCTCACTCATAGGTGGGAACTGAACAATGAGTTCACTTGGACTCGGGAAGGGGAACATCACACACTGGGGCCTATCATGGGGAGGGGAGGGAGGAGGGATTGCATTGGGGAGTTATACATGATATAAATGATGAATTGATGGGTGCTGACGAGTTGATGGGTGCAGCACACCAACATGGCACAAGTATACATATGTAACAAACCTGCACGTTATGCACTTGTACCCTAGAACTTAAAGTATAATAAAAATAATAATAATAATAATAAATAAAAAAATTAAAAAAAAAAAAGAAAAGAAAAACCAATTTTCTGGGAAGGAATTCAGGCCAGCTGCTAAAATTTGCATAATGAGGAAGCTAATGCTATTTGCCAAGACAATGGGGAAAATGTCTTCAGGGCATATCAGAGATCTTCATGGTAGCACCTCACACCACAGACTCAAAGGCCTAGGAGGAAAAAAAAAAATGGTTTCATGGGCTAGACCCAAGGCTCTCTTTCTGTGTGCAACCTCAGGACTCTGTGACCTGAGTACCAGGTGCTCCAGCTCCAGCCATGGCTGAAAGGTTCCAAGGTACAGCTCAGGACATTGCTTCAGAGAGTGCAAGTCCCAAGCTTTGGCAGCTTCCATGTGGTGTTGGGCCTGTTGGTACAGAGAATTTAAGAATTGAGGTTTGGAAATTTCTGCCTAGATTTCAGAGGATGTATGACAACTCCTGGATGTTCAGGTAGAAATCTGCTGCTGAAGCAGAGGTCTCAAAGAGAACCTCTGCTAGGGCAATGTGGAAGGGAAATATGGGGATGGAGCCCCCATACAGAGTCCCCACTGGGGCACAGCCTAGTGGAGCTGTGAGTAGAGGGCCACCATCCTCCAGAACCCAGAATGGTAGATCCACTGACAGCTTACACAGTGTACCTGGATAAACAACAGGCACTCAATGCCAACCTGTGAAGGAGCTGCCCAAGGTCATGAGAGCCCACCCACTTGCATCATTGTGCCCCAGATGTGAGACATGGAGTTAAAGGAGATTTTTTTTGGTGCTTTAAGATTTAATGACTGCTCTGCTGGGTTTTAGGTGTGCATGGGACCTGTAGCCCTTTTATTTTGGCCAAGCACTTCCATTTTGAATGGAAACACTTACCTGATGCCTGTTACCCCTATTGTATCTTGAAAATAACTAACTTACTTTTGACTTTACAGTCTCGTAGGTAGAAGGGACTTACCTTGTCTCACATGAGACTCTGTACTTGGATTTCTTGGTTAATGCTGAAATGAATTAGGATATGGGGAGACTGTTGGGAAGGCATGATTGGTTTTGAAATATGAGATTTCAGAGGCACTGGGCAGAATGGTATGATTAGGCTTTATGTCCCCACCTAAATCACATCTTAAATTGTAATCCCCAGGTGTTGAGAGAGAGACCTGATGGGAGGTGATTGGATCATGGGGTCAGTTTCCCCCATGCTGTTCTCATGATAGTGAATGAATTATCATAAGATCTGATGGTATTATAAGCGGCTCTTCCCCCTTTGGTCTTTCTCTCACCTGCCACCATGTAAGACGTGCCTGCTTCTCTTTCCTCCATGGCTATGTTTCCTGAGACTTCCCAGCCATGTGGAACTGTGAGTCAATTAAATCATTTTCCTTTACAGATTACCCAGTCTTGGGTATTTGTCTATGGCAGTGTGAGAAAAGACTAACATAGGCTATTTTTTGGTTTCATATACATTTTAAATTATTTTTTTTCTAGTTCTGTAAAAAACATCATTGGTAGTTTGATAGAAATAGTATTAAATCTGTAATTGCTTTTGGCTGTATGGCCATGATAAAATACTGACTCTTTCTTTCCATGAGCGTGGGATGTTTTTCCATTTGATTGTATCTTCTTGGATTTATCTGAGCAGTGTTTTGTAATTCTCATTGTAGAGATCTTTTACCTCCCTGGTTATCTATATTCCTGGGTATTTTAATCTTTATATGCTAATTGTGAATGGGATTGCCTTTCTGATTTGGCTCTCAGTTTGGTTGTTGTGGGTGTACAGGAATGCTAGCTGGAGATGATGGAATGACCAGATGCAGAAAGAAGTACCCTCTCTTCTGAGAGCTACAGAGACAACCTGCTTGCAGAGAGGAGCTACCATACCTGCTAAGAGTTTCAGAGTTTCAGAGACCTTCAGAGACCTGTAGAGATGTTGGAATGACTTGCCTGAGGAGAGAAGCCACCTCCTCCAGGTCCTCCTGTCTGTGAAGAACTGAACACTTGACTGGATGACCTGCCTACAGAGAGGAGCTGTCCACTCTTCTGAGCGGTTCTAACACTGAATAAAACTTTTTCCTCACCCTTCACTTGTCTGTGTACCTCATTCCTCCTAGACGTAGGACAAGAACCCAGGCAAATGCACTGAGGCCACAGAGGTTTCTGGCTAGAAAAATCGACACCCCAGACATCTCGTAACACTAGGGTAGCAAGGACATTTCTACTGTAGAGGCAATAGAGAGAGAGACTTTCAGTTGCCCCAGGGGTCAGAGCTGCTACTGGCTTGATATCTCTGGTGGTGCATGGCTGGAGGCCCAGGTATGAAGAACCTTACCAGCAAAAAGATATAGGAATGGGCACTGATAGAGTGATTTGGCCATTTTCTGTAGGGCTGCTGTAGTATGCTGGGGGCCTGCTCTACTCCCTAGTCATCTCAGATTTTCCAGTACCTGGAGGTAACAACAATGAAGACTGCATAACAGCAAAGATAACTGCCTGCCCCCCCCACTTTGGGAGCTCTGTTCCAGGGATTTACCAAACTGTTGCCGGCCTTGATGCACCTGTAGAAGGTGGCTGAAGACTTCGGCTGGGAGGTTACCTCCAGTAAGGAGAAATGGGACCAGGGACTCACTTAAAAAAGAAATCTGGCCATGTTTTTGTAGAGTAGCTGTGCTGTGCTGAAGAACCAGTTTTGCCACTGGTGAGCTTGGACTCCACAAAGCCCAATAGTTGGAATAGCTAAGTTGCCCAAACAACAAAGATGGTGGTCCACCCCCACTCTGGGAGCTGCATCCCAGGAAAGTTGTAAATCTCTGTCAGCTAGAGAACACTGATGAAGTGGCTGGCAGCAACCTTGGTTAGGAGGCCTTGCCCAGTGAGCAAGAACAGAATCAGGGACTGACTTGAAAAACAGTATGCCCATGTTTTCATAGAGCAACTGTGCTGTGCCTGAGGATTGCTTCTGTCCCTAGTAGACCTGGACTATTCAAAGCCCAAAAGCTGGAAGAACTAAGTCCACCAAACAGCAAAGATGGTAACTTCTCTCCCTGGGAGCTTCATCTCAGAAAAGTGCAATGGTGCTAGTGGTGGCTGTCTGGAATTTTAAACCAGTGGGTCTTATCCCGTGAGGCACCATAGAAGTGAGATATTCAGACTGTTACTACTCAGCCTCTTGGATTCAGCCTCTTTCCTAGGGGTATATACCGGGTTTAACATTCCTCTTTGATGGAGTTGCAGCTACTTTTGTTGGGAAGCACAGAAAGTCCAGGTATCTCGGTTTCCTGTGTCTCTGCGTATGCCTGAGTGACTGCTTTGACAAGATTTCATGTAGCTCTGTTAGACTGCAGGCCCTGGTGGAGTGGGTTCACAGGGATATCTCCTGACCTGAGGGTTGCAAAGATCTGTGGGAGAAGTGTGGTTTTCTGGCATCACACATTCACTGACTGCTCCCCTGGGCAGGGGAGTTTCCCCTGGCTCCATATTGCTCCCAGATGGGCCACCATCCTACCTTGCTTTTTTCCATTCTTTGTGGGTCATGATGTTTCTTTGATTAGTCTCAATGCTTGTACCTGGATGTTCCAATTGAAGGTGTGGTATTTACTTGACCCATTTGTTCCACTCCATGAGAACCATGCACATAGCTGCTTCTAGTCAGCCATTGTGGCCACCCCTCTGATCCTTTATAATTTTGAAAGTAAGAGATGATTTGGCTCTTTTTCCATTTCTTTAACCAACGAAGACTAATTGATAAGGTACATGTTTATTACAGCCTCTATCCCTGCTGTAAGATTTCTGGTACAAATATCTCACTGAATTTATCTTTTTGGCTTAATTTACAGTATATGATTGACTATACGTGTAACTATTTTTAATAGTATAATCCATATCTATATTTTCATTAATAGGTATACCAGAAACAATACAACTTGAGTAACTTTTTCTGTTTAACATAGTTATAAACCAAAATAATTAGCTACTTTGCTATAGGGCTCTTTATACTTATTGTTAATCACTCAGGTGTGTGTTGCCGTGACAGCTCATCATACTCTATGAAAACAACTCAAAGTGCATGTAACCCTAATGAAAAAACTGACAGGCTCTGTAATTAGAGAGCATAAAAAATATGTTTGAACATAAGTTTGAAACAGCATAATCTAGCGGTAATATAATAGTTAGTACCAGAAGACATGACTTTGAATGAAAAAGTATGTGACTTTTAAAATACACACTATGAAATTGGTTGAATTAAGACACATTTTAAGCTATTTTTGTGTAGAGGTAAAAATAGAAATTTAAAATATGGAAATTACAAAGTCTGCTTTTCCTCCTGGGTATATTATTTCTCTAGCTAATATTATATTTCATGCATTTTTTATCTGTCATGTTGGCATAGATTCATACTCCTGTTAAAGTGTATAAATTACAATGTAATATTCTTAAAAAAAAAAAAATGTGTCAGGGTGGTTGCTTTTGAGCCCAGAGCAATATGACAAGCATATGGCCAAATAAACTAAACAAACAAGAAATTAAAATATGAATCTGAGCAAGAACAATTTTAAAAGAGATTTTAGTACATTTTACTGAGTTATACATGACTCCAAATATAATAGGATTTATAACACATAAAATAAAGCTCTAAAAAGTTAAAATTAAACCATTGCTATGCATAGTATATTGTGCATGCCATTATAATGGGAAAAAAGCTAACAAACAACTCTTCAAGGTCACAATTACTCTGTAATAAAAGATTGTTAACAAGTTTGTTAAAGTGTTTACCATTGTTCTGATTTCTAAGCAAGCAAAAACTTTATTAAACTAAAGGCAATTGATTTAAAAATGCTTCAAATTGCAGCTAATGAGCCTACAGGATTCATTATCAGTGAAGGTCACAGAACTAACTGGATCCCTGAATTTATCTTTATCTCTGGTCATATGAATGACTAAGCTGAGTATTGGGAGGTCTATCACAGAGCAAGCAGTCAGACTGCCACCCAGAAACAGGTCTACAATGAGGCACTCTGTAAAAAGAATATCAAAGGGAATTCTGTGGACCATGTGCACTACTGCAGGCCCCAATTTTTTAAATGATTTTACTCTAATTTTGTAAAAAGGCGTACTTTAAGTGTCCTATGCTTCTTAACATAAGAAAATAATTAAACATCTTATAGCTAACACGTTTATATGATCTTAAAAATCTACTTGGAATAAAGTATTTTATTTTTATAGGTTTTTATAGGTCAGTAAAGTATCATTGCTAAAGGAGATTATAGCAATGAATAGTAGACAGAATATGACATATCAAAGTCAGTAAATAAGCACCACATAAACCACCTTTTGGCCACACTGACTGAGATTGCATTGAAAATTATTTTTAATTATATTTTAGCATTTATTTGCATATTCCATTATTAATTTTTGTATTTATTTGTCCCATTACTAATTTTTATTTATTTGTCTCATTGTTCATTTTTGAATGATTTGATTATTTGTTAAATAACTACTGAACAATAAGTATTAAATAGGGCTGAAGGAATAAGAAACTAAAAACAAAATAGATTCCCTTGTAAGGAAATTTGGACCCTACTGAATAGTGTAAGGTATCCTTTCTAAATTGATATGGTTTGGCTGTGTCCCCAACCAAATCTCATCTTGATTTGTAACTCTCACAATTCCCATGTGTTACGGGAAGAACCCAGTGGGAGGTGATTGAATTATGGGGGGGAGACTTTCCTATGCTGTTCTTGTGATTGTGAGTAAGTCTCATAAGATCTGATGCTTTTAAAAGTGGGAGTTTCCCTGCACAAGCTCTCTCTCTGCCTGCCAACATCCTTGTAAGATGTGACTTACTTCTCCTTGTCTTCCTCCATGATTGTGAAGCCTCCCCAGTCATGTGGAACTGTAAGTCCATTAAACCTCTTTTTCTTCCCAGTCTCAAGCATGTCTTTATCAGCAGCATGAAACGGACTAATACACAACTATAATAATGTATCATTATAGCTGCTATCATAGAAACTTTCTAGCATACATTGGAAGAACTAATGTTTGGTGAATGTAACTAATCCTTAGAAAAATTTTGTTTTAGCCAGGCACCGTGCCTCACACCTGCAATCCCAGCACTTGGGGAAGCCAAGGCAGGTGGATAACCTGAGGTCAGGAGTTTGAGACCAGCCTGGCCAACAGGGTGAAACCCTGTCTCTATTAAAAACATAAAATCTAGCCGGGCATGGTGGTGGGCACCTGTAATCCCAGCTACTCAGTAGGCCGAGGCTGGACAACTGCTTGAACCCAGGAGACAGGGGTAGCAGTGAGCCGATATGGTGCCACTGAACTGCAGCCTTGGTGACAGAGTGAGACTCTGTCTAAAAAAAGGAAAAATGCTATTTAAAATATCTGTCCAGGCACAGTGGCTCACACCTATAATCCCAGCACTTTGGGTGGCCAAATCAGGCAGATCACTTGAGGTCAGGAATTCAAGACCAGCCTGGCCAACATGGTGAAACCCCATCTCTACTAACAATACAAAAATTAGCCAGGTATGGTGGTGCACACCTGTAATCTTAGCTACTTAGTAGGCTGAGGCAGGTAAATCTCTTGAACCCAGAAGATGGAGGTTGCAGTGAGCTGAGATAGCACCACTGCATTCCAGCCTGGGTGACAGAGTGAGATCTTATCTCAAGAAATAAAAAATAAATAAAAAAAAATCTATCTTCATCTAGTAGTTTATTTTAAGGAAACATTGGTCTGCTCTGACATATTAGGCCTTGTCTGAAGTTGAAAGTCTATAAAGTGTGTGTGTACATGTTCAATATTATTCTGTCTGCATTTTATAACAGAGTCTTTGGAAGTGCAAGACAAGACAGGACCAGTTTGGAGCCTGCTGAATAATATTGGCAATCTGTTATAAGTATCTGAATAAAAGCACCAGTGTTATGGACAGAAAGGAGGAGATGTACATAACAGCATAAAGCAAAGGATAGTCCGAACATGTGGCTTGTTGAATGTTGGAGTTGAAGGAGAAAGTTTCTGGTTTGAATCATTAGTATCTATTGAGGTAGGAGACTGGCAGGACTTCTGGTTTTCTAGTCACAACTCTGCTGACCAAAACAGGATCTAGTTCAGACAGGATAAATTGAAGATACTAGAGGACACCAGCAGATGGCAATGAAAGTGATTTCTAGTTGAACTCATTACTCATTAGCATAAGACACTTCTACCAATGCCATGACAGTTTACAAATGCCATGGCAATTGCCAGGAAGCCACCGTCCCTTTCTCATAAAAGTTCTAAATAATCTGCCTTTCAATTGGCATGAACACACCCCTTAATTTGCATGTAATTGAAAGTTTAAGTGGGTATAAATAAAATTTTCAACAGCCCACATGTTGCTGATTCTGAACATACTAACCTATGAGTAAGCACTACATGGCAAGAAGCAGAACCACTCAATAAAATCAATAAAAGATTGTTAATACGGCTGGATGTGGTGGCTCGCACCTGTAATCCCAGCACTCTGGGAGGCTAAGGTAGGTGGATCACTTGTTGTCAGGAGTTCGAGACCAGCCTGGCCAACATGGGGAAACCCTGTCTCTACTAAAAATACAAAAATTAGCCAGGCTTGGTGGTGAGCACCTGTAATCCCAACTAATTAGGAGGCAGAGGCAGAAGAAATGCTTGAACCCGGGAGGCAGAGGTTGCAGTGAGTTGAGATTGTGCCACTGCACTCCAGCCTGGGCAACGAGTGAACCTCTGTCAATAAATAAATAAATAAATAAATAAATAAATAAATAAATAAATAAGATTGCTAACACCACTGCTTTGTCCTTGTATTCTTCCCTGGGAGAAGCCAGGAACCCTCCAATACTAAGCCCAAATTTTAAGGTTCGCCTATCCTGCATTACTGTCACTTGAAATATACAAAATCTATTTGAGACAAATCAGTTAAAGGAAGGAATCAATAGGTAAGATTCATGGTGTGTTAATTTGTATATGCCTTGATGATGCCAGAAGATTGCAAGTAGTCAAAGAATATGTGAGAATGGAGCTCATGGTAAAGACATTTGGTCAGCATTTTCCATCTTTAATTAGAGACAATGAAACAATTTTGTCAATTACAAATCATAAATCAGTATTTTTTGGTTTCCATAAATATCTGTCTTCATTGAGTGTAACTTAAAAAAACTAAAATGTTATTTTTTAAAATTTACAAAATTAAGTGGTAAAATATAAATAATTCAGCCTTCAAATATATATATTTTTCAGGTTATAGCATGTATTTATACTTCTGAAGTTATGAAAGCTTAAAATTAGGCTAAAATTTATAGGCACGCTCTGCTCCAATGTGGCACTGAAAAAGAATCATTTAACGCACAACAATTAGGTACAGGAGAAAAAATAAAGGAAGAATGTAAGTTGTAGAGAGGACAAAAGAAAAAGTATTTAAATTAATAAATAAATGGTTTTAAATTATTTATATTGGTAAAATTAGAATGGGACTGAACAATTCAATGAATGTTTTACATCAAGGAGGAGATCATTATTTTATGTGAATGTTGCAAGTAGAAGCAAGTTTCCCAAATGGTACATAGGACATGAAAAAATACAGACAGATATGATAATTCACAGTGTAAAGATGAGAAGGGACAGAAATTGGGGAGTAGCTAGGAGAGTTCAAAGTTAAGTAATGCATTTTACTTTTGGTGCTTGTGTATAGTATTTAGCATATATCAAATATGAACAGACTTTTCAGCTGATAACGAAGAATCCAATGAAATGGAAGTGAAAGTTTACAAACATAGGAGATAAATAATTGAGGAAAATTCTGAAGTAAATGTAAGTGACCAAATCAGGGTCTGAAGTAAAGGACAGAGCCTTAAAAGTAGATTAGAAGACAAAAAGATAGATTTGTAGGTTTATAGGCAAAATTCTTACATATTGTTTTCTACGCAAATTATATTTTTAAGCCATTCTTGCATTTTCTATTTATATCAGACATGGCATGGGATTCAGAATTATTCAGGTTCAAATTGTAGCTATTACCTATTAGCTGAGGGATGATAGAACAAATAACATTCATGAAAACTTAGTTCTCTTGTAGCAGGACCAGTCTCAGACAAAACCTCTCGGACACCAGCTTTAGGAAGGAAGAGGCTTTAATCAGCTGGGAACATCAGTAGACTTGTGTCGCAAGATCCAAGCTCCCTGAGGTAAAGACTCCTGTCCCTTTAGGGCTTACAACTCTAAGGGGTCTATACGAAAGGGTCATGATACATTGTGCAAACAAGGGCTATGTGACTGAGGGTTACATGCATCAGTGATGGGGACTAGCAGAACAGAACAGAAAGTTTCACAATGCTTCCTCATGCAATGTCTGGAATTTATAGATAACACAAGTGGTTAGGTCAGGAGTCGATCTTTAACTACCAGGCCTGGTTCTTGGTGCCAAGTCATATGGCTATTGATCTCACTTCTGCATCTTTTTAACTTTTTGCTTCCTTTTCGACACAGGAGACAATGGGAGAGATGGCCTCCTTCCTTATTCCCCCCTTTGAGAATCTCACTTTTAGTGGGAATTCTCACTTTCATCCTCACTATCTGGGTCTTTCTGCAAGACAGACCGATGGTGATTCATGTAATACACTTGTGCTGAAGTATTTTGGTGAACCAAAGTAGTGACAAAGCTTTTCATTATTTGAAGGAGCAAGAGCAGCAAGCAGTGGAGCAACAAGCAGGTTCCTATTACTATTATTACCCCTATTATAAGAGTTTTAAAACCTCCTAATGCTGGGAACCATTTTCCATATACAGACCCAGGACTAAATCTATGCCAAACCTACACAGGCACATGTGCTAGCTTTGTCATATCTCTGACAGGTACTGCAGGTTTCACATGGCTGTGGCGAATCCAGGCCAGAATTCCTTCTACCTTCATGGTAGTAGGGGTGGTCAGGATGACTGTCTGGGGTCCTTTCCACTGTGGCCACAATGGGGCTACATTCCAGTCTTTGATCCACACTCGATCACCTGGGGAGAAAGGGTGAGCTGGGGAAAATAAGCTAATGGGGCATTTTTCATTACCCAGGTCAAAATTGTTTGTGTGACTTTTCCTAAAGCCTGCAACTGTTGCTGTAACTCAATTTCTCCTAGCTCTTGAGGAGTGCCTGGAAGCCACTGTAATATGGGAGGGGGTCTATGATACAATATCCCATAAGAGGAATATCCCATTCTTTTAGAAGGGGTGCACCTGATCTTAAACAGTACCATGGGGAGAGTCTGTACCCTGTTTAAACATGCTTCTTGACACACTTTCCTTAAACTATTTTTGATAGTCAGATTCTTTTGCCCCACCTTTCTGGATCTCTGAGGTCAGTAGGCGGCATGCAGTTTCCATGTGATCTGCAATACCTTTGCTGTCTTCTATACCAAGTCAGCCACAAATGCTGGCCTGTTGTCTGAGCCGATCTGTAAGGGCAGTCCAAAACCTAGGGATGAGATCTTGGAGAAGCACGGGGTTACTTCACGAGCTTTTTCAGTTCGTGTTGGATAGACCTCTACCCACCCAGAGTAGGTACACACTAGAACTAGCAGATACTTGTTACCTCCACACTTAGGCATCTCAGTGAAATCTACTTGGAGTTCTTCAAAGGGGGCTGCTCCATAAGTTTGTATGCCAGGCGGGATTGTTGGACCCTGCCTAGCATTGTGCTGCGAGCAGGTGACACCTTGTTGTGTTACCGTTTTGGCAAGGGCCGACAGATGTGAAATGTAGAATTACCGGCCTAACAACTTTTCAAGTGACTCTTGGCCTCGATGGGTGGTCTCATGCACAGCCAGCACAATTGGAGCTCCCAGTAGCTGTGGCATGGCTAGTCTTCCATCTGGCAACTGGATCTATCCTTCCCTTATTGTTTACCTCCCTTCTGCCTGGAAAAATGTCTCTTTCCTCTTTAGAGTAAGTAGACACTAGATAGGATGCCTGAGGGAGCAAGGGGATTGTAACTGATGCTCGGTAGGGGCTGGATGCTGCTTTGTAAGCTTCTGAGTCTGCTTGAGAATTTCCTAAGGCAACAGAAGTGGTGGCTAACAGATGTCCTTTACAATGCATGATTGCCACCGTCTGACGCTTTCATATTGCTTCTAATAACTGTAAAATTTCTTGCTGGTACTTAATGTCCTTTCCCCCTGAGTTCAACAGGCCTTTTTCTTTGTATAATGCCCCATGCACTTAGGGGGTTAAAAAGGCATACCAAGGGTCAGCATAAATGTTTACAGTCCTATCTTCACTTAGCCGTAAGGCCCAGTTAAAGCAATGAGTTTGGCCTTTTGGGCTAAAGTTCTGTGAGGCAGCAGTTTGGCTTCAGTAACAGTGTCCAAGGTTACCATTGCATATCCAGTGCACCTCTCTCCTTGTCAGTTAATGAAGCAGCTTCTGTCCACATAGATCTCCCAGTGTACAGACATCCAAGGTTGGTCTTGGAGGTTGGGTCTGCTGGAACAAACTGAGTCCAACACCTCTACACAGTTATGTTCAACTGGGTTCTCTGATACTGGGAACAAAGTGTTGAAAACTTCAATGGTTATGCAGGAATTTTCACAGAGCAAGCTTTGGTACTTAGTTAGCCTAGCATTTGTTAGCCAATGATGTCCTTTGGTATTCAATAAAGTCACCACAGCATGGGGGATCTTTATGTTCAAGTTTTGCCCAAGGGTTAGTTTATCTGCTTCTTACGCTAGCAGGAAAGTTGCTGCCAAGGTTCTCAAACACGGGGGCCACCCTTTACAAACCCCATCTAGTTGTTTGAAGCGATATGCCACTGGTCTCGGCCAGGGCCCTACAGTCTGGGTTAAAACCAACTGCCGTCTTTTCTCTCTCTGACACATATAGGTCATCCTTCAGGTCTAGGCAGGTGAAACAGCAGTCCTCAAAGGGCAATAACCCCAACAATGTGTACGGGTTAGGTACTGTTGGATGTAAAGTCACTGTGGCTTGATTGACCAAGTGCAAGTCCTGCACTGGCCTGTAGTCCTTGGTCCCTGGCTTGGGAACAGGTAGGAGGCGGGTGTTCCATGGAGACTGACAAAGCACTATAATTCCAAAAGTCCTCAGTTGCTTCAGATGAACCTGGAAACCTTCCAGGACTTCCCTGGGAACTGGATACTGTTTTTGCCTGACTGACTGGGCCCGTGGCTTAACTTCTATGAGTATGGGAGCTTGATTGACTGCCAATTCGGGGAGTTGTCTTCTGCCCAGACTTTAGGCCACTCCTGGGCCAGAGCTGCCCTGTCTCTTTATCTGGTTCGGTTAGGAAGAGTCACCACTCTTCCTCTCAGGGAATCGTCAGGGCCATGATAACTTCTGTTATAGGCAACTTCAGTTGTAAAAAGCCTTGCTTTGTAAATGAGATAATAGCTCTCAACTTGCTAAGCAGGCCCCTTCCAAAAAAGGCAAGGGGCAGTCAGGTATGTACAGGAACTAGCGAATCACTTCATGTCCCTGCATTCAGCAGGTCCGGGGCAAACAGAAAGCCTGCTTTGTCAAAACTGCTCTGATTACATCAATAGTCTTTGTAGATAAGGGGGTGACTGGGGTGGTCACTACTGAATGTTCGGCACCAATATCAACCAGAAACTTTATGTCCTTGCCCCGAATTGTCATTCTGACCATAGGCTCCTTGGGGACACTTGAACCCGGTCCCCTTCAGTCCAGCAACACTTCAGCCAGATTGAACAAGGCTCCTTCATCCGTATCTGGGGTCTTTTGCTCCGAGCCACTTTCTTTTCCTTCAGCTGAGGGCATTTATCTTTCCAATGTCCTATTTTTTTTACAATAAGCACACTAGTTACACTGCAAGTGTGGACGGTCAGACTGGGTATTTTTCCCAGAGCCCCCCTTCCCTTGTCCTTTCAGGGGGACCCTTCTAATAGCTGCAGTTAGTAGGTCAGCATTTCACCAGGCTTGGTGTTCACCTTCTTTGAGGTTCTCTCTGCGGCTCATTGCATTTCTATTTACAAACACTTGGTTAGCTATTTCCCGTAATTGCAACGTATTCATACCCACAAACCCAGTCTGTTTCTGCAGCTTTCTCCTAATATTCTCTGTACTTTGGCTAACCGGGTCCATGTTAATCATACACTGATTCTCAGGGCTGTCAAAAGGAGTGTACATGCAATAGGCCTCACATAGTCTCTCATAAAATTGTGCTGGACTTTTTTCCTTTCCTTGGATAATCTCAGACACCTTGTTTACATTTGTGGCCTTTTGGGCTCCTCTCAACCCTTCTAAGAGTGCTTCCCTATACCGATTTAGCCCTCTGTCTCGTTTGGATCACATTGAAGGTCAGTTCCTGGTAGCCGGATTCTCACATACTCTTGGGAGTTCTGGTAATCAGCTGGAACATGCTCTTTCAGCTACTTAGTTGCTGCCTGGGGCACTCTCCTTCTCTCATCCATGTTAAAGAGATACATGAGCAACTGGTGGCAATCAGCCCAAGCAGGGTTATGAGTTTGGATAACAGTTTGGAGCAAGTCAATCAGAGCTTGTGGCTTTTTGGTATAGGATGGGGTGTTACTTTTCCAATTGAAGAGATCTGCAGAGGTAAAAGGTTGGTACACAAAGGCATGCCTTTCTACTATAGGTCCCTCCTCGTTTACTCCAGTATACCATTGCTCTCTTAGGGGCATTTGTATCCCATTTTCAGGTTGCAAGCGAGCTGGCAAAGGAGGGGTTTCTCCCGAGACTTCACATCCTCTTCTGTCTATTCTAGGTGGCCTTGGGGTGTGCGTACCTTGTAGAGGCTCAGGTGCTGTGAGCTCCAATGTGGGGAACCTCTCTTCTTGGTAAAGGAGGCAGGGGCACCAAGGGTGCCATTTTCTGCCATGCATGCTCTGATGTGGAGTCAGACAGAACCTTAGGAGTTGATTTCCCTTGGAGGGTGGAGCAAGATTTTTCCTTGACTCTCTGTCTCTTTGCTACTAGTACTGCTGCCACCTGTCCTCTTAGCCACTGTGGAGGGTCTAAAACTAGCTGCAACCAAGTATCTATGTGTGGAAACTGATCTGGGTGTCCTTATTCACCAGTTACTTTGTGCCATACCTTTGAAACTAGGGACCTGTCTAGGCTTCCTTCTGATGGCTGTCCCACCTCTAATGCTGGACAATCTATCTCATAAAAAGCCTTAAGCTTTCCAGGTGTCATTGCAATTCCATAGTCCCCATTGATTCCTTTCTTGAAACTCATTAACATAGTTCCTAATGAGGTACATTAGGAACCTCATCTGTATTTTAGCCAGTTTCCTCTCTTGGGGGACAAAACAACACTCTTACCACAAAGAGGGAAGGGAAAAGGGGCAAAAAGTCACTCACTCACCGAGCAATTCACACCAGATCAAAATTAAAACTAAAACCAAAAGACAGATAAGGAGTTATTCATTCATCAAGCAATTTAAGTCAAGTCAGAACCGAAGTCAAAGTCGAAACAGTTCAAATCCAAAAGTCAGAACCAAAATCAAAAACAAAACAGCTCAAATCCAGTTAAAATCAAAATCAAAACCAAAGTGTCAATAAAGGCACACCATGGGTGATCAGGCCATGCTTCTACTCAGATGGAATGGGCAAGTTCCAAGACTGGTCTTACCATGTTCCAAATGTCTAGACTCTAAGCGCCAATTCCTTCCCAGTGTTCAGTCACTGCGTTAATCCTCCACAGGGTTCTGCCGCTCACTGCTCTGGCAAGTCAATTGCCTACCCAAGAGCGCTGTCAGGATTCACGTTGCTTAAGGTGGCTGGAGTCCCCTGTGATCTCCACAGGACAGATCTCAGCTGCCTCAGGGACTGCCTCAACCCTCTGTTAATCACCTTGCTTCCCAGCTAGGGAGCCAAGAAATGTAGCAGGACGGGTGGCAGACAAAACCTCTAGGACACTGGTTTTAGGAAGGAAGAGGCTTTAATCGGCTGGGAGCATTGGTAGACTCACATCTCAAGATCTGGGCTCCCTAAAGCAAAGATTCCTGTCCTTTGTAAGGGCTTACGACCCTAAGGGGTCCACATGAAGGGGTCGTGATACATTGTGCAAGTGGGGGCTACGTGACTGAGGGCTATAAGCATCAGTGATGGGGGCTAGCAGAACAGACAGAGGGTTTCACAATGCTTCCTCATACAATGTCTGGAATCTATAGATAACACAAGCGGTTAGGTCAGGAGTCGATCTTTAACTACCAGGCCTGGTTCTCAGCACCAAGCCACCTGGCTATTGATCTCACTTCTGCTTCTTTTTAACTCTTTACTTTCTTTTTGAAACAGAAGACAGTGGAATAGGTAGTCTCTTTCCTTACTCTCATTTTAAAATTTAGACAATAATTTCTATCTTAAAGTGTTCCTATAATAAATAAATGAGATAAGGTTTTCAAAAATATGTAGTAGAATATATGGCAAAATGGAAGGTGATGAGCAAATGTGTTCCCCAGTTGACACACAAGTGAACAAAGTTCTGGCTTTGTTATTTTCAATGAATTGATCTTATTGCTAATGAACATACTTTCTGAGATTTTGGTTATAAAACAGTCTTTTACTCGTATTAAACTGCATTTAAATAAAAACAAAACCCTTTCATTTTAGCAGCTCTCCAGGATAATGGAACAATAATTCACACAAAATAACAAATGTGTTTTTAATTGCTTATTTTTCAATATTCCATCCATGCCTATGATGGATAGTGCAACACAAGAATGCTTTCTAAATTATACCTAAATTAATATTAACAGAAATTTTGCTGCATCAATCTTTTTCAAAAAAAGCTACTTGGAATTATATAGTCTCTTCATTTCCTATATTTTAATTCTATTTAAAGGAAAATTGATTAAAAAAAATAATTGTGCATTCCTGGCAAGATTTTTCAAATGATGGCAACAGAGAGTAAAAGTTGAGTTTTTGGAATATTGTTTAAACTGCATAGATCTATGGTGGCCTTGTGAGTGTCAGGTATACTGTATTTTTATGCTGATCCTCCCTCAAATTTTTAGGAAATATATTCTACATGAAACATGAAGTCTTGTGTCCTCCCCTGTGTCCAAAACTATAAAAACAAAGATAGGAAAAAATAATTAGGAAAAAGATTGCTTCAAAGTAATGAAATTGATAGAAAACTAAACATCCTATCATATCACTATACTTTTTGCACATAAGTTTATCTTCATAAAATTCATTTAAATTTATATCTCTTTCCAAAGTTATCATCTATATATCCCCATTATTCTACTCCTGCCTCCAAAAAGCAAAGATAACCAAGGAAACAGTTCAAAACACTGTATTTTATTTTAATTCATATTTTCATCAAAATAGATCTATTTAGCTAATCACCTGCATCTTGGATTTATTCTGAAATATTTCCTGTTCTCACTCCCCTATGTCAATATCCATGTCCTCTAACTAAGACAAGAAGTTCTACTAATTTTCTAAATCCTTAGCATATTTTTTTCCTAATAGCAAATTACTGAAATACCCTTGAGTATTTCTCTCCTGGACTACTACACCATGTCTCTAACTGGACTCACCTGCAGTCTTGTCTCTGATCAAAGCGTTATTTACATTATCTGTAATATCACCTTCCTAAAATCCTCCAATCTCCTCTCATGGACTATTAAATACAATATACATCTCTTAGCATTTTATATCTGGACATTCTTGACCGATTTAGTCTAACCATTTTATGGGCCTCAGTTCTTGCCATTTCTCACCTATATACATTTTACTGCAGTCGTGCAGAAAAATTTGCTATTCTCCAAATTTGTTTTGCAGTCTCTATCCATTCCCTTGACATCAAGTTCATTGTTATTTGAATGTTCTCCACTGTATAACTGCTTGGTTTCCTAACTAACAAAGCAAATTTACAGTTTCTTGAAGATAATGATTTTCTCATTTTTTTATTTCTTCTTGTACCCTTGTTTGACACATTACTAGTACTTAAAAATATTGAGTTTTTGCTAATTGAATGAAATAATAAACATATGGATAAGTATGTTTATGAATTAATAAAAGTAACCAATATCCAAGGTTGTAATAAGATTATACTACTATATCATATTAAGTCATAGATTTTCTATCTTATTTTTGCTTAGCTAAAATTACTTTTAGCAGTTGTCACCATTAACTTCTCTAAAGAAGAACTTCTGTAAAATCATAACTCATTTATTAAATGTCTTGAATTTCAAGTAGAAAAATACATCTGTTTCTCCCTAACACAAACACTTTCTATAGTTCCATGGCTGGGATGGTTAATTTTATGTATCATCTTAATTTCACCCAGCTACCTGCTTAAACATTATATTTGTGTCTGTGATGGTGTTTTTGGAAGAGATTAACTTTTGAATTGATGGCTGAGTAAAGGAGTTTGCCCTGCTCCATATGCGTAGTTGTTATCCAATCTTATGAGACTCAAGTAGAACAAAAAGGCAGAGGAAGGCTGAATTCTCTCTTTGCTTAAAGCATGCAAGGTCATGATTCTCACCACATCACAATTCAACTCGCCTACTTGACCTGTGCAGAAGACAGATGGATTTTAAAGAATGACAGTAGTAGTGATTCCAATTGCAGCTGCTGTACCAGACATGGCTTTATAGCTTGTGCAAATTAATACATCTCCTTGTGTCTGATGGACAGCTATTGATTTAATAAATAGCTTTTCCTTTGTTGTTTGGCTTTTGTTTGTTTTTCCCCATCAATAACTATTAGTAAAGACTACCAGAAGTAGTTTACTTTCATATGGCAAAGCCACCTTTACTATGCTGCCTCTGGGGTATATCAGCTCTCCATTCCTATGCCATGATTTAGTTTGTAGTTATCTTGAATACCTTTCCCTTCCGCAAGATATCACACGAATCCATTATATTGATGACACTTTGCTGATTGGACTTAGTGAGTTAGAAGTAGTAACTCCTCTTGATTTATTGGTAGGACATTTGCTTGTCAGGGGGTAAAAAGTAAAACTGACTAATATTCAAGGTCTTTCTATTTCAGTAATTTGTTGTTATCATAATAAATTAACACTTGATGAACTGAGTAAAGTACATTGCCTTCTCCAATGTGGATAGACATCATCTAACTTGTTGAGGGACAGAATAGAAAAAAACACAGAAGAAAGCTCCATTCTCCCCTTCTTCTTGACTGTGCTGAATCATCAGCCTTCTCTTGCCTTTGAACTGGGACTTACATTAAGAATCCTGGTAATAAGGCTGTTGAACTTGGACTAGAATTTTTACCACTGAATTATCTAGATCTCTAGCTTACAGGCAGCAGAATGTAGGCCTTCTTAGCCTACATAATTGTGTGAGCCAATTTCTTATAATTAATCATATATAGGATATATTTATTTTGTTTTGCTTGAGGACTCTCTTTGTTGGTTTATCTAATTCTGTAAAGAAAATAGCAAACTTTAGTTTGCCTGTCTCCTGAAGTATAATCTGCTCTCAAATTCCAAACATTTGTTTTGTATTTCTTAACTGTGGACTATGCTGCATTATAATGATTTGTTTTCCCTACTCTTTTCCATTTCTTCCATCCCTTCTCTGTATACAACCAATGACTACACCAAAATTAATTAGTATCTGAATTTTGAGGGGATGTGGTGCAAGTAGGGGGGATGGCAAGAAAAACTTGTTTTAGTTAACCTTTTTATACCCTCTTAAATGTGTTTGAAAAACACAAAACAATTTGGAACTACCATTGAATCAAATAACTTTTTTATATTACACAAAAAGTAAGCAACATTTAACTATTACTTTATTACTCTAAAATAAAATATAAAGTTTTGTTTATACTGCTTTAGTGTTTTATGATTTGTCTCACATGGCATTAAAAATATAGGTTGGAAAATGATCTCTTTCAGAAAAATGGAAGTCTAGAGGCAAAATATGTAGCAGATGAGATCACTGTGATAAGAACTACATGGTTTACCAATGTCCTTTCATTCACAAGTTATTAGCATTTCATTACTTTGTAACTCATCAGCATCTCCAAATCATATAATAATAATTCCACAAGATATAAACTAGAAGTTGATTTGTGATTAATTTTTGAAACATAGAATATTCATGAGTTATTCTGTCACTATTCTTATGTATTTAAAACTGTCTTAACTGCTTTTAGAGAAATAATTGATTCAGTCATTCAATCTGAACATGCATTTGATGGTTATTAAACTCAGACACATGTCTACAGAATTCAAATATCCATTCTCCATTAAAATTAAAATATGGCATCAGCCTCTTATTTATAACATAATTGTACCAGGTTTTGACAAGTGTATCATCATAACTTGAGCATCCGCTTTGAATGTGCAACTGTTTTTTTTCGATAGCTAGAAACATGTTTGTTCCTTTATCAGATGATTTGCTAATTACAAATGTTATATGTGCCTACAATAAAAAAGGCTCTCATAAATTAAGAAAATCCCAAACAACTTGAAAATGTGGTTCCATTACTGAATACACAATTTTTTAATGATTTAGGTACTCCTCGTCAGTGAGGCTATTGCTAATATATTGATTAGTGGCAGATAAAATGATATGGGGCCTAGTAATGGGGCTGGTGGTTTGGGAAGAGAATGCTGGAATGGAGGCTCTCATCTTGCAAGACATCATCCTGCTGTTATAAAGGAAATGTGGGGATGAGACATGACTACAAGAATGCTCTTTTGGCTCATTAATTATAAAACTCCAATTTTCCTTTGAATAATTAACTTACAAGGAAATAATTCACTCATTCATTTACTAATGTATTCAACAAGTATTTTGGAGTACAAATAATGAATAAACACAGTCCTAGATAATGTAAATGCCATTGCCAAAAATGGATGAGCTAAAAATGATTCATGCCTCATGGGCTTCATTCCAAAAAGAGAGACACAGGGAACACTTACTATACAACTAATTACATGGTGATAAGAAAAACGGAAAAGTACAGAAAGCTGTGACAGCATTAGAAAATAACCCTCATGTAGTCTGTGAAAGAAGGGAAGGTTTCTTTGTGGTAGTATTATTCAATCTGACATTTAAACATTTAAACAGATATTCTTTATTAATATTTGCTAAAAGTTATTCAAAACCAAAATGCATTTTCCTAAAACTCAGTAAAATGTTAATTTAAAGTAATTTTACATTTAAAAAAGGACAAATGAGCAAGCAATCTGCTTCATTCAAGTTTCAATACAAAAACCTGCAACATATGACGAAACATAATTTACCTTGACACAACATCATTATTTGTTAAGATAAATTAATAAACAGCACGTTTGGCTGCAACCAATCTATTCAATTGTTGTCAGAGTTGATTAGAATATCTGTCTAAACGGTAATAAACTGTGAATGTGTTAATATATGATAGTGCCTTTTGTTTATTTAATGTGAAACAATTACTACTTATTCATTCCACCAATCAAAATTTTCCATGAGTGATTCTGCCTCTTGCTTACAGTGTTCAGATGAACAAGACCGTTAGTCACATTTTATTATTGCCCAAAGCTATTATTCATTCTGAGTTAGAGATATTGAGGTGATTTAAGTAGGTAATGTGCAATCTCACTAATCAGGTTTGTTCTAGAGATGTATGTTTAGTAATTTCAGAAAGCAAAAGTATAACAAACGAAGATACCATACATGGAATCTTAGTGTATTCTATTGGCTAACTGCAATAAAATTCAATTCAAATTTTCAATGAATATTATTTCTAATATTATACTGTTCCTTATTTTAATTATTTGTTATTATAAGAACTTCTCTTTCACAAATCAGTTTTAGTCAAGCTAATTGAATGTAAATTTTATAAATAAGATTATCACATTAATTATGAAATCCATTCTTATTCTGTATTCATTTATCACTTTTTATAATTCATTTTCTCTCATTACTTGTCTGGTTATTTGTTTTTATTTTCTGAAGGCTAGGTATTTTCATTTTTTATTAAATAATGGTATCTACTATGACTGAATTAATTTTCTCATATCTATTTTTATTGATAGTTTTGAATTGCACAATTGTTTTTTTTCAGATTTTGAATTTATATATTATGTTTTCTTCATAAATTCTGTGCTATAGTAATGTATTTCTTTGGTTCCATAATTATAAAGGATTTCAAATATTTTTGTAATAGATGTGGAACAGTTACTAACATAGAAGGAAACATACTGCAGAGGTGGTAAACATCTTGCTTTCTTCAAGTAATAGTCAGAGTTTTCCAGTTGTAGCTCCTCCAATACATTCAGAAATGTGGCTGCTCATTAAAGTGCTTTTAATCCTTTTGAGCAAAAAGACAAAGTCAAACTAAGATATTCTGGAAACATTGATATGTAGAATATTATATTTTTAGGTATAAGGCTACAAATGATATACCATGGCAATAGGTCCTTTAAGAAATAGACTGAATTGAAATGTTTTCACCAAAAATATTTGCCTTTTTGCCTATATTATGAAAATCAAATGTAAGTATAAAGGTTCTGTTACTGAAACAAGTCTACAATTATCTACATAATACAAACTAGTAGTGAATATGAGGAGATATTCATTGACACCACATATTTTGCATATTTTTCTCTGTAAATTAACATGTCCCCAAACTTGTGATTTTAACGTGCTGTTGATACGAACAAAACTCAGTCATACTTTTTTATTCCTACCAAGATTCTTACTATATGTTATTATTACTTATTCACAGAGCAACTTCAGTGTTTTCAAAGAAAAAAATTCTGTTTTAAAGAGGACGTTATATATATATATGTCTATTGTGAAAACATATAGGAACAAAGAATACCACAATAAATTTTAACAAGAGTGTTTTCTGAAACCAGATTTGTTAGAACATATTTTTAATAAAATTTTTATTGTGTGAAATAAATATGTGATGTTAGTGATTTTTATTGTTTAAATCTGATGGGTTTTAAGAATTAAGATAGAATAATGTTTCAGTATTTTTTATTATTCTTAATAATATATTCTCACTTGTCTTTACTCACATGCACACCTACACCCCTTATCATTGTCAAATGTAGTATTTCACATTTGTGATATAACTTTCTTAGTTGGGTTATGCTATCTTGCAATAACTTACAAATGTTTTCAAGAATAAATAGATCAATCAATGGTATGTCACTAGTTCGTACACATCGGATTTAAACCCTAACATGAACCTAATATATTAAATTACACATATTCCTAATATCATTGATAGCGTTCTTGATTTCTATATACTATCCTCAGTTTGTTTTGCTTTTAGCTGCATTATCATGTCTCTGAGCTTCATATCTTATGTTTTTGCTTCTTAAATTAGTAAATACATTGAAACAATAGTTCCTACAGCAAGCATACTATGTAGACTTGCACTTGCTTTTAAAAATAATCTACACATGAGTTATCTTACAAATGGAAGGTTTAATGACCATTCCAGGCCTAGAGTTAATCAGAAAGTCCTACATATATATATATATAATTCATTTATTTCTAGAATTTTAATTAAATGCTTCCTAAGAACATATTAAGAGAAATATTATTTTAAAACAAATATTGATATAAAAATGTACTTTAATGTCATTTAAAATATCAAAGAAAGTAAAGAAGAAAAAAGAAACACATGGTATCAGACAATGTTTACATTAAACTATAATGCGAGAGTACATTGACAACTAACTATTCATCCGATTCTCAAGAAAAATAATAATGGAGTGTCCTACAGAAGACTCATGCCTACAATATCTTTACTATGCCATATTCTGCTCTTCAGGCACTCACTTTCCTGATATTTAGCATATTTAGCATTGACACTTTAAATTGTATACTCTTCAGGGCTTTACTAAGAATATCATGTAAAGTGTTGAGAAAGATTTACTAACAATATTGATATTCTAACAGCCTCATCCAACTTGAGAACTTCAGAGTTCAGTCTTTTTGTAAGAAAGCAAGGCTACCACCAAGTAGTTCATAAAGGAATATGCAGAGAGATTCAGAGAGCCCTGGTTCTACCACCTCTACATTTGCATCTAGACCATCATCAGTGTTGATAATATGACTAATCTACCAAGGCCCTATATGGTCCTATGTCACTGTCACTGCTGTAATTGAAAATCAGTCAGTCCCATGATTTCTACATTTAAAAAATCTTTCTCCTTTCCCTTACAACTCTGCAGAAAACTCAGAACATTGCCAGACAGTGATCATTAAAGATAATTCCAACGTTCTTGACATTTCTGTTTACTTTTAAAGGAAATATATGCCTTAAAACTTGATAGAAAGCTGAACTCATTACAGAAACTGAAAAGACTGGAAATGTCCTTAATAGGCTACTCTGACTTTTAGAGCAGTGCACATGAAAGGAGTATTTAGGCTAGCCCCAGCCCGAGGCAAATCGCCAATCCCAGTGGTAGGAGCGTGAGTTCTGGCAAGCCACGCCACCATGTGCTAAAGAAGTCTGGGGTATCACATAAAGCTGAAAGGCAGTCTAGGTCAAAAGGACTGAAATTCCTATGCCAGTCTAGTTGCCATGCCCAAGAGCCAGTGGAATTAGTGTGTATGCAATCTACAGAGATATCAGTTTGAGCAGCCAAGGGAGACTTGTATCACCCTTCCCTCAACCAGAGACAGCACAACCTGTGACTCAAGGAGAGAATCCTTCTTCCCAATTGAGGAAAGGAGAGAGGAGTATAAAGAGGACCTTGTGTTGAAACTTGGAAATCAGCCAAGCCACAGTAGAATAGGTCACCAGGCAGAGTCCTGAGGCCTGCATTTCAGGCCTTAGCACTTAGAAGGCACTTCTTAACACACCTTGGGCCAAAAGGGTACCTATTGTCTTAAAAAGAAAGACCTAGCCCTGGTAGAATTCATCACCTGCTGACTAAAGAGTCCTTGGCCCCTGATCAGCAGTGGTAGCCAGGCAGTACTCACCATGGACCTTGGGTGAGACTCAGAGCCATGCTGGCTTTCGGTGTGATACAGAGCATTCCCAACTGAAGGGGTTATTGGGAGAGACCCCTTCTGCTTGAGCAAAGGAGAGGGAAGAATAAAAGCAACATTGTTTTGCAGCTTGTGTACCAGCTTGGCCAAAAGGGGGTAGAGCACCAAACAGAATCCTGAGTTTCTTGATTCCAGGCCTTGGTTCCTGGATGGCATGTTTAAACCTGGCCTAGGCCACAGGGGAGCTCAATTTCTGAAAGAAGACACTCAGAACTGTCAGCATTCACCATAAACTGACTGAAGAGCTCTTGGATTGGAGGGAATATCAGTGGCAGCAAGGCAGTACTTGCCATAGACCAGGGGTGATGACCATAAGGAGACACTCCCCTGCTTGAGATAAGGGAAAGAAGAGTAGGAAAGGCTTTATCTTGCAACTTGGGTGACTGTTTAGCTTCAGCAGAATAGAACACCAGGTAGACTACAAGGGTTCCTGACTCCAGGCGTGTCTCTTGAACAGCATCTCTGGACCCACCTGATGCCAGGAGGAATTCACCACCCTAAAGGGAAGAACACAAGCCTGGCTGGATTGACCACCTACTGATAGTAGATCCCTTGGTTTTTGAGTGAACATAGGTGGTAGATGGGTACTGGTCACTGTGGGCATTGGATGAGACTCAGTACTGTGCTGGCTTAAGGTCTGATCCAGCAAAGTTGCAGTGGTGGTGGCCCCTGTGATTATCATTCCTGCCCCAACTCCTGGAAGTTCAGACAGAGAAAGAGACTCTCTTTGGGGGAATGTGGGAGGTGGGAAGGAAGGAAAGAAAATAAGAATATCTGGCTGGTAATGTAAGGAATTAGCTGGGATCCTACCCAAGACCACCAAGAGTACATCTACAACTCTGCAAGAGCCAAAGTGTTACTGGACTTGAGGTGCCCCTTAAAGCAGATATAGCTTCAGTGGCCAAAGACTTGCATTAAGTCCCTTCAAACACCTGGAAAGCCTTCCCAAAAAAGAATAAGCACAAATAAGCACATACTATGAAGACCACTTAACTTTTCAATGCCAGCACACTGATGAACATCCACAAGCATCAAGACCATCCAGGAAAAAACGACCTTATCAAGAAAACTGAATAAAACCAATGAATAATTAGGGAGAGACAGAGTATTCAAAATAGCTATCTTGAGGAAGCTTAATTCAAGATAACACAGAAAAGAAATTCAAAACCTATGAGAAATTTAACAAAGAGATCAAAATAATTAAAAATAAACAAGCAGAAATTCTGGAGTGAAAAAATGTAATTGACATTCTAAAGAATGTATCAGAGTCTCTTAACAACAGAATTGATCAAACAGAAAAAATAGTGAACTTGAAGATAGACTATTTGGAAATATACAGTAAGAGGAGATAAAAGGAAAAAAAAGAAAAAATAATAAATGAATTATGCCTACAAGATTTAGAAAATAGCCTCAAAAGGAAAAATCTCAGCGTTATTGGCCTTAAAGAGGAGAAAGAGGGAGAGAGATTAGGGCAGAATATTTATTCAAAAGGACAATAATGAATAACTTATCAAATCTACAGAAAGATATCAATATTCAAGCACAAGAAGTTTGTAGAACATGAATCAGTTTAACCCAAAGAAGAGTACCTCAAGACATTTAATAGTAAAACTCTCAAAGTTCAAAGGTAAATAAAGGGTCCTAAAAGCAGCAAGAGAAAATAAACAACATATGAAAGAGCTCCAATGTCTGCCAGCAGACTTTCAGTGGAAATCTTATAGGCCAGAAGAGAGTAGCATGACATATTTAAAGTGATGAAATAAAAAATGTTTATTGCAGAATAGTGTGTCTGGTGAAAATATCCTTTAAACACAAAGGAGAAATAAATACTTTTCCAGACAAACAAAAACTGAGAAATTTCATCAATGCCAGTCCTGTCTATGAGCTATGATAAAGGAAGTTCTTTGATCTGAAAGAAAAAATTGTTAGCAAGTAAAACAAAATCACCTAAAGATACAGAACTCAGTTAACAGCCAGTACACAGAAAAACAGTAAGTATACAGAATATTATAATGCTGTGACTGTGATGTGTAAAATACTCATATATTCAGTAGAAAAGCTAAAAGATGAACCTATCAAAAATAATTACAATTTTCAAAACTTAAGAAAATAAGTTACAAATAAAAACAACAAAAAGTTAAAAAGTGAGAGGATGAAGTTAAAGTGTAGAGTTTGGATTGATTTTCTTTTTTTTTCAGATACACAAGAATGTAAAAAATATAAAATAGAAACATATCAACTGAGAAAATCACCTTCACTAAAAGGAAAACAAGAAGGAAGGAAAGAAGGAAAGTATCACAATACAACCAGAAAACAAATAAAATAACAGGAATAAGTCCTTACCTATCTGAAACATTGAATCCAAATGAACTCAGCTCTCCAATCCAAAGACATACAGTAGCTGAATGCATAAATAACATAAGACCCAGTAATCAGTTGCCCACAAGAAATATACTTCACCTAAAAAGACACACCTAGACTGTAAATAAAGGGATAAAAATAGATACTCTATGCAAATGAAAACTAAAAAAGGCAGGAGTAGCAATACTTATATCTGACAAAATTTATTTCAGGACAAAAACTATGAATAGGCAAAGTCATTGAATAATTACAAAGTGGTCAATTCAGCAATTAGATAAAACAATCGTAAATATATATGAACCCAACACTGGAGTACTCAGATAAATAAAGTCAGTATTAATAGAGCTAGAGAAATAGACCCCAATACAAACATAGCTGGAGACTTAAATACCCCACTTTCAGCACTGGAGAGGTAATCCAGACCAAAAAAAAAAAAAAAAAAAATCACCAAAGAAACATCAGAGTTAATCTGCAGTATAGACCAAATGGACCTTATACATACTCACACAACATTTTATACAATGGTTACAGAACAGAATACAGAATCTTCTCCTCAACACATGGATCATTATAAAAAAATAGACCATATATCTATTTTGTTTTGGGCCTAAACAAGCCTTAATTTTTTTTTGAAATTGTATCAAATATCTTTGACCACAATGTAATATAACTAGAAATCAATAACATGAACTTTGGAAACTAAATACATAGGAAGTAAACAACATACTCCTGAATAATCAGTGGGAAGGAAATTCAACAGTTCTTTGAAACAAATGATACTTGGAACACAACATGCCAAAACTTATGGGATACAGTGAAAACAATACTAAGAAGGAAGTTTATAGCTATCGGCGCCTACATCAGAAACAGTAGAAAAACTTCAAATAATCAACCTAATAATACATCTTAAATAACTAGAAAAGCAAAGGCAGTCCCAGCATAGTGGCTCATGCCTGTACTCTGAGCATGTTGGGAGGCCAAGGCAGGCAGATCGCTTGAGTCAGGAGTTCAGGACTAGGCTGGGCACCAGAGTGAAACCCCATCTCTACAAAAAAAAAAAAAAAAAAAAAAAAA
>NC_045434.1:117096842-117180274 GCF_002776525.5 Piliocolobus tephrosceles | reverse complement strand
TCCATGCCTGTAGCCCCAGTTACTCAGGAGACAGAGGTGGGAGGATCCACTAAGCCCAGGAGTTCAAGGCTGCAGTGAGCCATGATTGCACCACTGCACTCCAGCCTGGGTGACAGAGAGAGACCCTGTCTCAGAAAGAAAAGTAAGAGCAGACCAAACTGAAACTAGTAGAAGAAAATAATAAAAATTGAAGCAGAATAAGTAAAACTAAAATGAGGAAAAAAATATGAAAGTTCAATGAAATTTTCTTTTGAAAAATGGCAAACAATATTGTTAAAACTTTAGCTGAACTAATTAAGAAAAAAAAAAAAAAAAGAAAAGACCCAAATAAATAAAATCAGAGATTAAATGAAGTAATTACAACTAATACTGTAGAAATTCAAAACATCATTTGAGGCTACCATGAGCAATTACATGCCAATAAATTGGAAAACCTGGAAGAAATTTATAAATTTCCAGATACGTACAACCTACCAAGATTAAACCATGAAGAAGCTGAGAACCTGAACAGACTAATAAGTTGTGAGAGTGAAGCTTTTTTTTTCTTTTTGAGATTAAATCTTGCTCTTGTCACCCAGGCTGGAGTGCAATGGCATGATCTTGACTAACTGCAACCTCTACTCCCAGGTTCAAGCAATTCCCCTGCCTCAACCTCCTGAGTACCTGGGATTGCAGGCGCTTGCCATCAGACTCAGTGAATTTTTGTATTTTCAGTAGAGACAAAGTTTCACCATGTTGGTCGGGTTGGTTTCGAACTCATGACCTCAGGAGATCTGCCTGCCTTGGTCTCCCAAGTGTTAGGATTACAGGCATGAATCACCACACCTAGTGAGATCAAAGCTTTCATAGTAAGTTGCCCAGCAAAGAAAACCTTGAGACCTGATGGCATCACTCCTGAATTTTATCAAACATATAGGGAAGACGTAACACAAATTTTACTTAAACAATTCCAAAAAATAGAAGAGGACACATACTTTCAAACCAACTTACTGAGGCCAGCATTGCCCTGATATCAAAAACAAAGACACATCCCCAAATAAAAATTACAGGCCAATATTTGCAAAGAATATTAATGCAAAAAAGTCCTCAACAAAATATTAGTAAACCAAATTCAATAATATATTTAAAAGAATAGTCATCATGAGCAAGTGGGATTTATCCCAGGGATGCAAGGATGGTTTAACATAAATGCAAATCAATCAACATGATACATCATATCGACAGAATAAAGGACAAAAACCATATGATCATTTCAATTAATGCTGAAAAACCACTTGATAATATTTGACATCCCTTCTTGATAAAACCCTTACCAAATTGGGTATAGAAGCAACATACCTTGACACAGAAAAGCCATATACTACAGATCCTCAACTGGTATCATACTGAGTGGTGAAAAACTGAAAGATGTTCCTGTAAGATCTTGAATGAGACAAGGATGCTGACTTTCACCACTGTTATTCAATGTAGAACTGTAATTCCTAGCTAGAGCAATCAGACAAGAGAAATAAATAAATGTCATCCAAATTGCAAAGGAATAATTCAAGTTATTCTTGTTTGCAGATGATATAACCTCATATTTGGAAAAACATAAAGACTTCACCAAAACTATTAGAATGCATAAGAAAATTCAAAAAAGTTGCAGGATACAAACTTAACATAAAAAAATCAGTAGCATTTTTTTATGCCAATAGATGAAACACTAAAAACTAAAACCAAAAAGTAATCCCATGTACAATAGCTACAAACAAACTAAAGGACCTAGAAAGTAACCAAAAAAGTGTAAGCCCTCCACAATGCAAAAAATTGAAGAGAACATAAAAAAAATCAAAATATATTCCATGCGCATGAATTAAAAGAATCAATATTGTTAAAACATCCACAGAACCCAAACTAATCTACAGATACAATGTAGTCCCTATCAAAATACCAATGACATTCTTTAGAGAAAGAAAAAAATGTGTTAAAAGTTACATAGAACCAAAGGAGGCAGAATAGCCAAAGCTATCCTAAATAAAAATAATAAAATTGGAGGAATCACAGTGCCTTACTTCAAATTTCACTATAGAGCTATAATAACCAAAACTATAGAGCTATAATACCAGCACACAGACCAATGGAATAGAATAGACAGCCCAGAAATAAACCCAGAAATCTACAGTGAACTTGTTTCTGACAAAGGTGCCAAGAGTATACTTTGGGGAAAGGATAGTCTTTTCCATAAAAGATGCTGGGAACACTAGGTATTCATGTGCAGAAGAATAAAACTAGACTTCTATTCCTCTCCATGTAAAAATCAGATCAAAATGAATTAAAGAGACTTTAAACTATGAAACTACTGGAAGAAACTATTGAGAAACTCTCTGGGACATAGAACTTGACAAAGAGTTCTTGAGTAGTACCCCAAAAGCATAGGCAACCAAAGCAAAAATGGACAAATGAGATTACATCAAGTTAAAAAGCTTCTGCACAGCAAATGATATGATCAACGAAATTAAGAGACAACTAGAAGAATGGGAGAGAATGTTTGAAAACTTACCTCTTTAACAAGAGATTAATAACCAGAATATATAAGATGCTCAAATAATTCTATTGAAAAAAATATAATAATCCAATTAAAAATTAGCAAAAACATATGAATAAATTTTTTCAAAAGAAAACATACAAATGACAAGTAGGTATATGAAAAGTTCTCATCGCTGATCATCAGAGAAATGCTAGTCAGGACTACAGTGACGTATCTTCTCATCTCACCCCAGTAATAATAGCTTTTATTAAAAAGTCAAGCTATAACAAATGCTGGTGAGTATTGGAGAAAAGGAAACTCCCATACACTGTTGGTGGGAATGTTAATTATTACAACCACTAGGAAGAACAGTTTGAAGCTTCTTCAAAAAGACAAAAATATAACTACCATATAATCTGGCAGTCTTATTGCTGGATACATACCCCAAAAAAGGGAAATCGGTATATCAACTAGCTATCTTTACTTGCAATTTATTGCAGCACTGTTCACAATAGCCAAGACTTGGAACCAACCTAAGCATCCTTCAACAGATAAATAGATAAAGAAAATGTGGTATATATATAAAGTGGAGTACTATTCATTCATAAGTAAGATCTTGTCATTTGCAAAAACATGGATGGAATTGGAGGAGGATATTATGTTAGTTGAAATAAGCCAGGCCCGGAAAGAAAATCTTTGCATGTTCTCACTTATTTGGTGGAGCTCAAAAACTGAAAACAAGGCTGGGAAGTGTAGTTTTGTGTGATAAGTAGGGATGTTTAGGTACAAATATGTAATTAGATAGAGAGAAATAGTATTTGACAGCACAGAAGGTGACTAGAGTCAACAAAAATTTATTGTACATTAAAAAATAAATAAAAGAGTATAATTGGATTGTTTATAACACAATGAAGAGAAAAATGCTTGAGGTGATGAATACTCCATTTACCCTGATATGATTATAATGTTTTGTATGCTTGTATCAGAGTATCTCGTGCAGCTCGTAAATATAGGCACCTACTAGGAACTCACATAAATGAAAAATAAAAATAAATAAATCTTAATAGTACCCTGAGGCCATTTTTACATGCTTTATTCTTTTGTACTGTACATAACAGAGACTGGGGATGGTGCCATTATTTTCACTTGACCTGCAGAGTACTATTCTCTATTTTTCTCCCAGGCTTTATTATCTTCTTTATTTACATGCATCTCCTTAGTAATTTCATCCAACAAAATGGTTTTAAATATCAAAGCTGAAGACTTTTATTTTTTTTACCACCAGCCGCAGCATCCTTTTGACCTCCAATCTTGCCTATTTAACTCCTCAATAATTCTCTTCACATGAAATGTAATTATTTTTTCTAAGACAAAAATCATAATTTATCTGCTTTCCAAATTATTTCTCCACCAATACTAATCCTTTCATTTTATCCTACATTTCTACTTGGCCAGAATAATTCTCAATACTTCTCTTTCTGTCACACTCCACATCCAGTCCATCAGCAATTGGTGCTATGATTAAAATATACACATTATCATTCATGTGATGTGGAATCAATAAGAATCATTGATCTTCTCCTTACACTGTCACAACTTGAAAAAACAATCTATAATGCATCAGTTTTGTAATTGAGATTCTCTAGTATACACAGCCTACGGTAAGAATTCAGTAATTTTATATGGAGTATAGTTAATTGCACAAAATACACTGAATTTAAAGTAGCAATAAATTAAAACAGCAGTAAATTAAAGATATATCCACTTGTAGAAATAATAGGTTACTTTTAAGACCTCATTTAAGAATTCTATAATTTTAAAATTAATACTTTTAGAGGCATTAAACAATTTTAGTGTTATTAAACTAAATTAGTTTACTAAAGTTAGAATTCAGTTTGCATAGACAACCTGATAATGAGAACATTTATTTCAATTCCCAGGTCATCATTTAATAAAATGTATATTAATGGAAATTCTCCTTTTCTTCCTCTCTCAAATGTTTCTCAAATAAGATACTTTAGGTATTTAGGGTAGGAAACATTTTAGTGTCATTTAACCACTCCAACCCTAAAGGAAATACCTTTAGTATTTTCTGCCTATTTTGAAACCCAAAAAACACTTAAAGATTTCCAGAAGCCACAGAAGAAAAGTAGTATTGTCTGACTCACTCAGCAACTAGACAAAGTTTCTACATATCAATATAATGGTGACTAGTGTCTATCAAAGCATTACACTATGTAAAACATATTAAAGAAGCTAATGAATACAAAGGCAATGGGTTCATTATTAACTGTCATTAATATAATAAGTAGAGTAAGAATGAGGACTAGAAAGAACTAGATGATCCTTTGTCCATGGAGACATGAATTTAAAATATACAAAATATCTTCATGAGAAATCCAGAAACCAATGAAATGTTATCTGTACCCCTAGTAAGCATGAAACCAACCATATGGAAACCCAGCAAAAAATCACTGACACTCGCCACTCTGCCTTATCAGAACCCCTCTCCCCACCACCAGCAGAATGGGGTAGTTTTGGAGGAAGCCATCCATTGCCATTATCTTCCTGGGAAAGGAAATTAATAGAAAGTATATCCAACTGACTTTCAGGGAAGCTGCCGGAGGAAATGTCTGTCTTGCCTGTATCCAAGGACTAGCCGAAATGGGGTGCCAAGTTAGGGGTCTCTGAAAACAAAGATGTCAACCTTGCACCGAAGTCTACAGTACCAAAGATAGGTACTAGACAGAGATCTACAACCACGTTTAAATAAAGCAACAGAGAAGATTCATTATTGGAGACAGATACTAGAGGAAAAATGTAAATAGAAACCTGTAAACCTCCTTTCAAAGATTACACGTACAAGCCCACAAGAATGTACACCCAGAAAAGTCTTCAGAGGTCTCCAGAATCTCTACCCAGGTTGTGTGGTGAAACTCTTCCTTGTCTGAAACCAGACTGTAGAGTCTGGGAGAGATGGGTAATTCTTCAGTTGCTGAAATTCCATAACAACACAAAAGAAACAAGCAGTCTTGTCACATTTAAATGCACCAATTAAATCTCTAAAAACTAAGGTCAAAGGAGTGGAGATATATAATTTGCCAAAGAAATCAAAATTACTGCCATGAAAATGCTCAATGAATTAAGAAAAGAATACAGACAACAAAATGAAATCAGGAAAACACAAAATGAAATGAGAATATAAACAAAGAGATAGAAACCATAAAAAAATTCTCCAACTGAAAAATATAATAATTACATTGAAAAATTCACTGAAGGAACTAAAGTTCAACATTCACTAGACAGAAGAAAAGATCAATGAACTGGACAACAACACTTTGAAATTACTGAGGCGGAGAAACAAAAAATGTGAAGTAAAATTAGGAGAGCCTGAGAGATATGGGATATCATTAAGCTGAACAGCACACACATTACAGGACTTCCAGAGGTGAGGAAAGAGAGAAAAGGCAGAAAAGATATTGAATTAATAATGGGTGAAAATTGTCCCAAATCTAAAGAGAGAAATGAACTTATAAATTCAAGAAGCTCAAAAAACACTCAATTATTACAAACTGAAAGAGAGCTACATAGGGATGCATCCTAAACAGACTGTAAAAAGTCAAAGAGAAAAGAGAAAATCTTGAGAGCAGCAAGAGAACAGTGACTTGTTAAATAAAAGGTGGTTCTACCAACTGGTAGTCTAAGAGAAAATGGAACATTGTATTCAAAGTACCGACAGGAAAAAGCAACTATGAAGCAAAAATACTACATTTAGGAAGTCTCTCCTTTAAAAATGAAAGAGAAATTATAAAGCAAAGGAAATTAATAACCAGTAGACTTATATCATAAGAAATACTGAAAGGAGTCCTACAAGTTGATGTAAAAGGACAAAAAACAAAAACATAAAAACCACATGGAAATAAATCTCTGGTAAAAGTAAATATAGAGACAAGTATAGAATCCTTAAGTGTTATAATATGTGAGTAAATCAATTATTAATCTGGTGTGTATATGTGTGTGTGAATCAATTCTATAATGTGAATAAAAATATGTGAGTAAATCCAGTATATTATATACATATGTATATGTGCATATATAAAGTATAAAAAGTATAAGCCTGCATTAATAGACACTCAGTATAAAAATATATAATTTATTTCATCAGTAATATAAAGTGGAAAGGAGTCAGAATGCAGTAGAGTTTTTGTATGTGATTGCAGTTAAATTGTTATCGTTTAAAATAAATTGTTAGGCTGGGTGCCGTGGCTGATACCTGTAATCCCAGCACTTTGAGAAGCCAAGGTGGGCGGATCAAAAGGTCAAGAGTTCGAGACCAGCCTGGCCAACATGGTGAAACTGTGTCTCTACTAAAAATACAAAAATTAGCTGGACATGGTGTTGGATGCCTGTAGTCCCAGCTACTCGGGAGGCTGAAGTAGGACAATTGCTTGAACCCGGGAAGCAGAGGTTGCAGTGAACTGAGATTGCATCACTGCACTCCAGCCTGGGCAACAGAGTAAGACTCCATCTCTAAATAAATAAATAAATAAATAAATAAATAAATACATACATACATACATAAATTGTTATAATGTTAAAATATTTTATGTAATGGCAATGATAACTATAAGAAAATATTTGTACTATATACACAAAGATAAATCAGAAGAGAATCAAAATGTCCCTCAAAAATATAAATAAAACACAAAGGAAGTCAATCAAGATAGCTACAAAGAAACAAAAAAAAAAGAGTGATAAGCCAGACAGAAAACAATAAAATGTTAATATTAAGTCTTTTCCTATCAGAAATCAATTGAAATGTAAACATAAATTAACATTAAATATCAGAAAGTAATTGAAATGTAAACATAAATAACATTAAATTTAATTATTAAATTAAATGTTTACATTTCAATTACTTTCTGATAGGAAATAAACATTAATTAAATTTAATTAATTATTTAAACTTAAACATGACAATTAAAAGACATTGACTCAATGAATTATGAAACAAAATCCAACTGTATGCTTCATATGAAACATACTTTAGATTTAAGGACACTCAGAAGGCTAAAATTGAGAGTGGAAAAAGATGTTTTATGCAAAATGGAATGTACATTGATAAGAGTGGCAATACTTAGACAAAACAGACTTTAAGCCAAAAACTGTCACAAGAAACAAAGAAAGACATTATAGAATGACAAAAAGTCAATTCCCCAGAAGATATAGCAATTACAAATATATATTCACCCAACTAGCACACTCTAATATATAAAATGAACATTGATATAATTTAAGAAAAAAATAAACAACAACCTCAAAAATTGTTGGAGACTTCCATTATGGATATCCCACTTTTAGTTTTGGATAGAACAATTAGACAGAAGATGAAAAACACAGAGGTATTTCACAACACTACAGATCAATTGGAATTAACAAATATATAGAGAATGTTTGACTTAACAATAGCAGAAAATATATTTTTTAAGCACACATGAAATATTTTTCAAAATAGACAATAGAAATGCAAACAATTTTAGGACTGAAATTATACAAGGTATCTTCTTTATCAGCAGAAGAAGATAAGTAATAAATGTTATAACAGAGGTAAGTGAAGTAGAGAAAAGAAAAGCAATAAGAAAAATCAGCAAAACAGTTTTTTCAAAAAAAATTTTAACTAAATTGACAAACTCTTAGTTAGACTAAGGAAAAGGAATAGACTCAAATAAATAAATTCAGAAATGAAAGAGTAAACATTAAAACTGATGTCACAGAAATAAAAATAATTATGACACCTATGAATGTGAACAAATTGGACAACCTAGAAGATAAATTATTAGAAATACACAGTATATGAAGACTGAATTATGAAGAAAAAAAGAGAGTATAATTAGTAAAGAGATTAAATCTGTAGTTAAAAATTTCCTATCAGAAAAAGCTCAGGATTACCTTGTTACCAAAAATCAGACAAAGGCACAAGAAAAGACAATGATGGACCAATATTACTGATGAGCATTGATTTAAAAATCCTCAATAAAAGACTAACAAACTAAATTCAATGGCACACCAATTTAATTGATGCTCAGAAAGCATTTGACATAATACGATATCCTTTCATGACAAACACTCTCAATAAATTAGGAATAGCAGGAAACTATCTCAACATAATAAAAGCCACATATGGATATAGTAGTAGAAATTTTAGCCAGAATAATCAGACAAGATAAGGAAATAAAAGCCATCAAACTTAGACATAAAGAATCAAAATTATTTGTTCTCAGATGACGTAATGATACATGTAGAAAACTCTAAATAAATGATTAGAACAAATTTAAAAATTTAGAAAAGTTACAGGATTCAAAATAACACCTAGAAATCAGTTCCACTTCAAAAGACTAAAAATGACCAGTATGAAAAAGAAATGAAAATAATCTCATTTACTATAGCCTCCAATAGAATAAAATACTTGAGAACAAACTTAAACAAAAAAGAGAAAGACTTGCTCACCAAAAAGTACAAAACTAAAAGAAATCAAAGATACAAATCCTCTTCGTTAAGTTAAATCAAAGAACAGACAAATAAATGGAAAGATACTCTATACTGTGGACTAGTGGACTTAATATAGTTAAAATTTTCATACTACCCAAAGCAATCTACAGGTTCAAAGTCATTCTTATCAAAAATACAAGGACATTTTCTTAATTTTGCAGAAATAGAAAAATGTATTCTAAACTCCATGTTAAAATGGCATCATTGTCTGGGGTAATTTCCAAGGTTCATTATTCTGTAGCCATGGAAAACTGGAACGCGAACTCACCAGAAGTGGGGTTAAGAGTGGAAGTTTAATAGACGAAAGAAAGAGAAAAGCTCTTTCTACTGCAGAGAGAGGGGTTGCAGAGAAAATGGGTAGCCAGCTCCATGGTGAAATGCATGGGGTTTGTAAACTAGTTTGAGGAAGCAGTGTCTGATTTACATAGGGCACGAAATATTAGTCAGCCTAGGCATGCCATGTGCATAGTGCACAAAGAAGCTGGCTGTCCCACTCTAATCATTTATTATGCAGATGGGTTATTTACCTGGTTGGCACCATGTTTCCCGCTTTTCTACTGTACACGTGGTAACAAAGAAAAGGGAAGACGCAGACTCCATGTTGAACATATCTGGCTTTCAGGTAGCCCTTTTCTATTGGCAGAGCTGCCTGCATTCCCCTATGCAAGTTTCCAACTTGCTTATCTGTGTTTGCAGCTTGACTTCCCAGGTTGCTCTGTTTTAGAAAAGAAATGATTGTGGGACTTGTAAGTGTTAAAGAAAGAGGAAAGAGACACAAAAGGTGGCTCAACAGTCAAAGGCAGGTTTATTTTGGAGAATAAATCTGAGAGGGGCTACACGTCAATTTCAGTCAGGAGCACTCTCTATTACAGACTGAGTATTTAGGAGTTTAGAGTGAAAGAGCTTATCACAGGTTTGGAAAATTTCTGTGTGGAGGAGAAGTTTATTGTAGGGTTTGTAGGTCTCTGGTCCAATGGGAGTTTATCTCGGGGCTGACATCTCTCTAGATGCAGGGGAGGTTATCTTGTGGCTGGCATGTCTCTGGTTGGGGAGGGGTTTAGGGTTAGAATGTTTCTGACTGGAGATGTCATTTGTGGTCTATGATCATGCTGACATTAGCCATCAGGCCCCTTGGGTTGGACCCATGTGGTTTTTGATCAAGAGGAACTTTAAAATGGCAGTAGTTGTTCAAGATGGTGAGGCTCCTGCTCTGTCAGGGCTGCTTTTTGTTAAAAGGGAAACCTTACCAAGGATTCCCTCACTTACTGCCACAATAATTTGTTTTTATCTCTTGTAATAATACAGAATCTCAAAGGACCCCAAAGAGCCAAAATAATGTTCAGAAAGAAAAATAACATTACAGACCTCATACTCCCTGATTTCAAAGTATATAACAAAGCAGGAATAATTTAGGCGTGTGTTACTGGTTTAGAAATATTGACAATGGAATGGAATAGAGAGCTTCAAAATAAACCCACATATAAGTAGTCAAATGGTATTTGACAAGGGTGCCAGGACTGAACAATGGGGAAAAGACAGCATCTTCAAAAAATGATGTCACAAAAAAATGGATATTCGCTTACAAAAGAATTAATTTGGACCTTTACCTCATACCAAGTACAAAAATTACCTCAAAAGTGATTAAAAACTTAAATGTAAGGTCTGAAAGTACTAAATTCCTAGAAGAAAACATAGGGGAAAGGTTGAAGCCATTGTATTTGACAGAGTTTTGCTATGCTTGCCAGAGTGGTGTTGAACTCCTGGCCTCAAGTGATCTGGCTGCCTCGGCCTCCCTAAATGCTAGGGTTACAAGCATGAGCCACCATGGCCAGAGTAACTATTTATTTTCTAACTGTCCTATTGTCTCCTTTTATCTCTTGCCTTCTTTTATATTTATCATATTTGTTTCTATTTTATATTATTTATTAGTTTATTTGCTGTACACATTTCTTCTGTTTTTTAGTACTTTATAGAGTACATATTTACTTAATGATCTACCTTCAAATAACCCCATGGACAAGTGTAAATCTTTACATTAATATACATTTTGTAGTATACTTGTATATGTTGTAACCTCATAACACACCCTCAATTATCCATTTATATTTTATAATTATCAATATATGTATCATTTCTTTATTCTAGACCCAAATTTCATCTAGTATTATTTTTCTGCTGCCTGAAAAATTGCCTTTTTGTTATTTTTTGTAATGCTGTTTTGCTAGCAAGACATATTCTCAGCTTTTGTATGTCTAAAAAGGTATTTTTGCTTTTGTTTTTGAAAGTGTTTTTACTGGATATAGAATCCTAGCTTGACTTTCTTTTTTCTCCTACAATTTCAGATATTTTCATATCAATTATTTGGGAAAATGCATTGATCTACTCTAAATTTAGTAACTTTAAAAACAAATTTTGTTTTATCATAACAAAATTTAGGCACATTTGAAAAATAGCAGTGAATATGCATGCTATTGTGTGTTTCGGTCTAAGATGTAATGTGCACTCATGTTACTGAAATGCATCTTTTTGCATAGGCTTTGGTAAATGTCAGCACCTTCAGCATTTTGTATAATACATACACCAAATATTTTTAAAGTCCTAATTTATTATTAAAAGCCTATAAACAGACCAGACACAATGACTCAAGCTTCTCAACCCAACATTTTGAGAGAGCAAGGTGAGAGGGTTATTTGAGTCCAGGAGTTTGAGACCAACCTGGGAAACATAGTAAGACTCTGTCTCTACAAAAAAAATAAAAAATAACTCTAGACTTGGTGGTACACACCTATTGTCCCAGCATCCCAGCTTCTCAGGCGGCTGAGTTGGGAGGATTGCTTGAGCCCAGGAAGCAAGACTGCAGTGGGCTGTGATCACAGCACTACACTTCAGCCTGGCCAACAGAGTGAGACTCTGTCTCATTAAAAAAAAGAAAAAAAAAAAACTACAAATATCTTATTTCTTGGAAGTAAAAATGAGGATGAATTATTTGGGAGATATTAAAAAATGTGAAAAAATATAATATATACTATGTATCCTGTCTAATAAATATATTCAGAATAATCTCATTTTACAAAATGTAAGGTAAAGACAAAAGTAAGTTTATTGAAGGTTGCCTTAATTATTAGTTGCAGTGAATTAAGGAATGTTTAAAATCAATGTGTTATTTTTCATTAAATTAAGCCTTGGTAATCATTTTGTGTGTTGAGATATAATTTGTCAAATGATCCTTAAACAGTATATTTACAGCATGTAAGTCAATATGTGATTGATGTTAAAGTGTCATTAGCTATGGATCATAACAGGATCAAATTCATCAGTTTCTTTTTTAAAAAGTGATTTATGTAATTCCCAGGATTTTTTCCCCTTGTTGTTGTAATACACATTTTTTTAAGAATCACCTTTTTAATCATTAAATAGAATAAAATTATTGTGACTTCTTTACCTTCTGTTTTAATCTATCAAGTTATTGCATTAACCTGTCTAAGATTGTTTTCTCTCTACTAAACACAAAATTTATTTAACCTTATATTCAGAGAGGATAAAATGCTTTTGTAATCCAGTCAAAAAGACTCAATTTATTGGTTCAGTGTACACATGCTAAATCCACAGTGTGTTCTTTATATGTAGATTTATATCTTCTCTTGTAAATTGCTCCTATGAAGTATCTATGTTTAATGATGTGTAAAATGTTCACAGTATACTGTTTTTGTGGATCTATATTTTAAGTGGCTAGGGGTTTTGTCTGTTGAAGAATAAATCTTTATCCAATAAAACAGAAATATACCTAGAAGATCTTATAAAATCAGTGTTTCCTTTAGAGGAGACATCGTGAGATTTATTCAAATAAGCATTGTATTTTTAGTACCAGTGATAAAGAGTAACTTACCAGGAACAGGTGCATTTGGTTATATGTCAAGAAAGTAGAGTTTAAATTATAGACTTTTTTGCTCTTAACATTTAATGCTAGCTGTAATCTTAGATATATAGCTTTAAAGAAAACACTGAACACTTTTGAAATGTTTATTGAATGGACTGCATTTTATATTCTTGAGTGACAGACACTATCAAATTTTTAGTGTGTTTGGTTATGGACAATACTATCATTTAAATGTGCAAATATGAAAATAAAGCTACTGTATCCATTTCTTCTTTTCCTACTCTTTGAAACAAATGAGAGTTAATCACAGTAGCATCTTTCAATCTAGAAACCACAGTATATATGTTGATGATAAATAGATGACATATTTAGAGTTAATAATTCAAATCATATATGCCTTCATATTCACTGCACCCATTTAAACAAAGATGTATAGTCACATGTAGGTAACATCTTAATATTACTAATTCAAATATATCTTCCAAAACCATCATAATATCAAATCAGAGAACAGTATTAAAAGAAGTAAGATAACAAAGCCAATTTTCTAATTCTGAAATAAATTATTTTTTATACTACTTAATTTGTTATCTCATATGTTACCCAATGAAAAGTATGCCACCAATTGAATCTATTACAATATTGCATGTCTATATTACCACTATAGACATGGTCAAATCTCAAATACATATCATTTGAAAAAGATCCTAATTTGGAGTTTATAAACTCTATGAGTCCTGTTATATGACTTTCTGGAAAAGCTAAACTATAGATGTGATACAAATATTGGTAGCATCAAAGGATTGGGGGGAGGAAAGGTAGATTTTAATCGGGAAACACAGGGAATGTTTTAGTGGCATCAACTTAATCAGTTGCATAGGGAGATTATCAATATATGACAATATGCATTTTCCAAAATACATAGAACTGTAGAGAATGAAAAACATCAATGCATGCAAATAACAAAAACAACAGCAACAACAAACTAAGCATTTACAAGGTCAGAGAAATTTCAGACAAAATGAAGAATGGGACAGAACAATCTAACAGTATTGCAAATATATGAAGCAACATCAAAAAAAGGGAAGCAGGAAAAAGGTGTTAATCTAAGTAACTCCAGAAATTAGTCAAGTTTATAATATTACAGGTAAATGAAATTGCGCATAAGCACTGTATTCTGGTCAATAAGGTAATATACCACTGAAATATGATGAAATATGGGATTAACTCTTCAAAAGAGTACAACATGTAAAGGAAAGAAAAAGAGCAATGTGAGAGTGGAGGAATATGACAGACTCTACCTCACCTAGATAATAAAAGTATACATCAAAAGTTATAAGGGAATGTGACAGCATCAAAATGGAAGATTAGAAGCAAGCTAATTTCCATACCATCACCCCACAGAAAAGTAGAGATCAAAATCTCTGATGAACATTTGTGTAAAAATCCTCAACAAAATATTAGTAAATCAAATGTAATAAGACATTAAAAAGATTATTTGCCATGATCAAATGACATTCATTTCAGAGAGGCAAAGAAGGTTCAACATATGCAAATTAACAAATGCAATACATCACATTAACAGAACCAAAAACAAAACTGTATGATAATTTCAATAGATGCTGAAAAGCATTGATAAAATTTAACATTCCTTTATAATAAAATTGTTAAACAAACTAAATATAAAAGGAACATACCTCAAGACCATAAATGCCAGATATGACAAACCCACAGCTAACATTATACAAAAGAGAGGAAAAACTGAAAATGCTTTCTCTGAGATTTGGAACAAGACAAGAATGATGACTTTCACCACTTTTATTCAACATAATACTGTAAGTCTTAGAGCTTTCAAGAGAAGAGAAAGAAATAAAAGACATTTATGTTTGAAAAGAGGAAGTCAAATTTTCCTTGTTCAGAGATAACATCATCTTATATTTTAAAAATCCAAATGCACAAACGCAACCAAAAATTTGTTAGAACTGATAAATGAATTCAGTAAATGTGTAGGATACCAAACTAATATTAAAATGTGTGTGTGTGTGTGTGTGTGTGTGTGTGTGCGTGCGCACGTGTGTGTGTGTGTCCATCCATAGGGGACAATCTGTAAAAGAAATTAAGGAAATACCATTTACAATAGTTACAATAATATGAAGAAACTAGGAATTAATTCAATGTAAGAAGAAAAATGTATCTACAAAAAACTCTACAAAATGCTCATGAAAGAAAGAGGACACTAATAAATAGAAAGTTATTCCATGCACACAGAAATAATCAACATTAGTAAAATATCAATACTACCCAAAGCAATCTATAGATTCAATGCAATCCCTATCAAATACCAATGCCTTTCTTCATAGAAATAGAACAAAACCTATCCTAAAATATATATGGAACCACAAAAGACCCTAAAAAGCAGAAGTAACCCAGAGAAAGATAAATCTGAAAGCATTACACTACCTGATTTCAAAATATACTTCAAAGCTTTAATAACCAAAACAGCATGGCAATGGCCTTATAATAGACACACAGCCCAATAGAACAGAATAGAGAGTCCAGAAAGGAATTCACATATCTACAGTCAACTCATTTCCACAAAATTCCCAAGAACATGCACTGAGGACAGTTTTTTAAATAAATGATGTGGGGAAAACTGAATACCATATGCAGACAAATAAAACTAGGCTTCCTATCTCTCATTATCAACCAAAATGAAATCAGAATAGATTAAAGATTTTTACATCTAAGAACTGAAAGTCTGAAACTACTATAAGAAAACATAAGAAAAATTTTCAGGACATTTGCCTTAGCAAAGATTTATTGATTACAACCTCAAAGCAGAGGCAATGAAAGCAATAATAGACAAATGGAATTACACAAAGCTAAAATGTTTCTGCACAGCAAAGGAAATAATCAACAAAGTGAAAGGACAACTTACAGAATGGGAAATAATAATGGCCAACTATCTATCCAAGAAGGGATTAGTAGCCAGAATATATAACAAATTCAACTCAATAGCAAAACTGCAAAATAATCTGATTAAAAACTGGGCAAAAGACTTAAATAGACATTTCTCAAAAGAAGACATAAAAAGGGGTAACAGATATGTACAAACAATGCTCAACAACACTAATCATCATGGAAATGGAAATTAAAATCACAATAAGATCTCAGTCTGGTAAAATGACTTTTACCAAAATTATAGGGAATAATAGATGCTGGTGAAGATGTGGAGAAAGGATCCCTATTATACTGTTGGTGAAAATTTAAGTTAGTACAAACACTAAGGGAAATAGTGTGGAGATTCCAAAAAAAAAAAAAAAAAAAAAAAAAAACACTAAAAATTCAAATGCCCTATGATCCAGCAACACCACTACTGGCTATATATCAAAAAATAAAGGAAATCAATATGTCAAAGATATATCTGCATTAAAGTTTATTGTATGTACTCCCATGTTTATTGCAGTACTGTTTAAAATAGTCAAAATTTGGAATCAACCTAAGTGCTCATCAATTGATGAATGCATAAAGAAAATGTGATATATAGACACAATAGAATATTATTCAGCCATAAAATCTACAATATTGTCATTTGCAGCCACATGGATGGAACTCGAGGTTATTGTATTAAGTGAAATAAGCCAAACATAGAAAGAAAAATATCGCATGTTCTTACTCACATGCGGGTACAAAGAAAAAATAAAGAAAAGTTAAATGTTTAAGGTGATGGATATCTGAATTACCCAGATTTGACTATCAAAATGTTTAATTATTGAAATGTCACATATAATCCTTAAAATATGTACATCTATTATGTTTAAAAAAAGAATGGAAAAATACGTTTAAAAAATGAAGAAAAATTTTTGAAAATATTAAAAAATTAAAATCTTAAATTACCTTATGCTGTCAAAAAAAGGTGACAGGCCTTGCTGATAGTTCATATCCATGATCTGACACAACAAAAATATCACCTTATTACCTCTGTGGTTTCTCTCACCAAAACACATAGCCAGGCCAATCATGAGAGATACATAAGACAAATCACAGTAGAGAACATACAAATAGAGAAACATCAAAATAGAGAACGTAAAATCACAAAAATTTCTAAGAAATTCCTAAGCAGTACTCTTTAAAACTGTCCTTGTTATAGAAAATTTTAGAAAATGTCATGACCGAAAGGAGCCTAAGAACATGATAACTATAAATAGAATATGTTATCTTAGGATCCTAAAGCATAAAAAAGACTTTAGGCAACAATTAAAGAAATCTGAAAAATCAATAGATTTTAATTAATAATATACCACTATTGGTTCACTTATTATAACAAATATATCATATTAATGTGTGATATTAATAATAGAAGAAACTGGACATAGGATATATGTGAATTCTGTATAATGCTTAAAATTTTTTCTAGAAATATAAAACTCCTCTGAAGGGTAAAATTGGTCTTCATGTAATACTAACTCTGTCATACTATGCGCTCTCTGCAAAATGGGAGAAAAGCTACTTTCATTGCCATAGATTTTGAACATTTCCATGCAAACATCTTTGTTTTAGTCTTTCATTAATTTCTCAGTAATTTTATTTTTTTTTAGTAATAAAAACCCAATAATGGTACTTTTTCTCAGACTTTTATTCACTTTAGCTGACAATTCACAATGTGCTTTAGCTGACAATTGACAAAGTGCTATAACAAGTTGTCACATGTGACTAGAAATAAGAGTTAACACCTTCAGCCATCTATGTCCTACCGTTAAGACAGGTTGACTGATCACATATTTGGATGTCATGGAAATGTTAAATACCTATAAGATGTTTTAAATCTCACTCTTAGATAATCTGCTACAGCAATTTGCTGTCTGGATCCAGTCCCTGGGTCACACTTAGAGTAAGTAGTGCTGTTCTAGAGAGAAGAAGATGTAACACAGGCTCTAAATGTGTGTAACTTCTTTTCACAGAATAGATTTCCACTGCCTTATTGAGCACCAACAGTATTTCAGTTATGTAATAAATCAAACATTGACAGTGTTCCTGCTCAGTAGTTCTATAACAAAACAGAAAAAAAGGCAAGCAGAAGAAACAGTAATAATTCTATACGTTAATGGTAAGACAAAGAGAAGAGGTTTCCAAGTACAGAGATGTCCTGCGTTATTCATTTTTATATGTGTCATGTTAAAGTCTTTCAGTAAAACCTATTTACAAGTAAAATATAAACAAATGAACTACCCAACATTTTACATGGCAGTAATACATGAGAGGAAACTGAGCATAAGTTTCTGAGTAGTTTTCTGTTAATTCTAATATGAGCAAACCTATCTTGTTAACCTCCAAAGGGATTTGCAGGCATGTGAATATTTTATAACCTTTCAGTTTTTTTCTTACTGAAACCCATATTATCAATACAATAAATAAATAAGTAGAAAGTACTTTGAAAATTAACATCATACCATTGTGATAGTTACTTCACTAATATAATCACACAAATGATAATTAAGATACATTCTTTTATTTTTTGTGGGCCTATCATTTTGGTAGTGTAATTTATAAAATTTAATTGGATTAAAGTATTTTAAATACTATTATAATATCTATTTTTCTGGTGAAAACAATATGGTTATTGAATTTAAGTATTTCAAATTCTATTCTCTACTGTTAAAATTATAATCTTTAAATAATATTTAATAATATACTATGAGAAAACTTTCCACCGTCTTCAATTTTTTGCTTGTTTTAGTGATATGTCATTTTCATTCATTAATATATTTTCTCCTATAGGTACGCTGTGTAGTTTCATAATTTGTTGTTATGTTTCGTTAAATGCAATACAAAAATTACTTTGATGTTTATTTATTATTAGTGCTCATTACATTTATAATGTTAGCCATTTCCCTCACTTGGTCACATTATGGTAACATATTTCTATGAAAAAACAGTATGTGCAATCAATGAGGACAGGTGTCATATACTCAGAAATTAGTACAACATCAAAAATTTAGCATTTACTGAAATAATATTTTTGAACACTTAATTCAACATTAATGAATTGATTTCAACATCATTGACTAAGGATAGTAATACCTGTCTTAACAGAATACTTTGAAGAGATCTTGTACATGTAAGCCAATCTATCATATCCCTCGAGTCTTTCTGACAATTGTTCCTCTGAGTTGCATGTTCCTTCTTATGATCTCTGTTGTGCCTTTGATCACAATTTTATCTGTTACATGCCATTGTCTGCATATACGGACTGCAGATACTTAGATTAATAATGCTATCTGCAAGGCTCTTCACAATGAATTATCTTTGTGTTTGGTATTTAGTTAATTCTAGGCAAGCTCCATTCTTTTTAGGATCTTATTTTATATATGTAAAATAATCAGATATTGTTAATTGAGGAAAGATGCAGGTTTTAAAACAAATAAGGGATAAAATTAAACTGGACTTTAATGAATTTTGCTACAGTTAAAAACTCCCATGTAGTTACACCCCAGTTGGCACTTCTTGGTGCCAATGAGTCAAGAAAGACTCCAAAAATTTTGCTCTGAGCAATAGGGAGAATTAAATTGCTACACATATTGAGATTTTGAAGACTATAAAATTAGTAGGTTTGGAAGATAAAGACAAGTTTGATGATAGATGTGTTCGTTTTGAAACACTCTGGATTTTCAAATTTCAGATATCAAATAGGCAATTGTATCTATTACTTATGCTTAGATAATGCTATGCTGGAAATATAACTTCTGGAAACATCAGGTTGTACTACATACTTCAACTTATAGTACTAGATGATCTTAGAGGAGTTATTTGTTAAAAAAAAAAAAAGGAAAGGATTGTTAAGGAGGAAAGAATAAATCTCTGGGAAAATCTAAGATAACATGAAGAAAGATTTTTTTTTTCCCCAGAGGAAGTGATATTCTACAAGCAATGTTGTTGATAAGTGTAGATAAGTACTGGAAACTCATGATTAGATTTATTAATCTGAATGGTATTGATGACCTTAGCAGGTGTACTTTTGATAGAGTGATGGAGGCAATTAGAAGGAGTCTAAGAAAAATGAAAGAAAATAATGATGCTGAAATCAGAGTATTGCCAGCTCTTTGAAGTATTTTGTTAGATAGAAGAAAGGAGAACTAGGATAGAAACTGGAGGAAAATAATGGAATCACTTTACAAGAAATATGGCATATTTCTAAGCTGATGGTTAAGATTCATTTGAGATGGAAATGATGTTAATGCAGAAGATACAGCAGACAACTGCAGAATGCCATTTTTGATAATATTTTATTATTATAAATAATTTTAAAATCTTGATTAAAATGATCCATAATTAATGCAAATCCAGACACTGAAGTCTCTCTTTATCTTCCTGTTTTGAATTTAAGTAAAGCAGAATGAATGGAGCAAAAAAATGCCTGAAGAAAAAAATGTGGTCCTTAAAACATACACACATTGCCATGGCTAAAGATAAATATTATCTATTACTAGATAAAGGACACAAATGTTAACATAAAACTAATATATTATTTTAATTGTCTATTTCTAAACATTTATATTATAACATGTCACTAGATTGTGTATCTCTGCAGTATCAGTTTCAAAGTATTAAAAAACAAGGATCGTTTAAATGTACAACATACGGGAACTTTCGAAGATATATATCCAATATGTGAAGCAAACAGTAAAGATTTATGTTATTCAGTGGCATAACATGAGTGAAGTTGACATTTCGGATAATTAAAGATTTTACAACAGCTCAGTTATCAGTGTTTAATGAACTTTTTGTCCAAGGCACTCGTAAAATTCATATGTATTAGAAGTGCCTGTTAGAGGAGTAAAGATGGTTTCAGGTCTATCACAATTCAGATTGCAAGTTTTCTTTTGGTTTCACTAATTTTATCTTTATGATTATTAACTAACATTTAATGAGCTCTCACTATATCTCCAGGTTCTATGCTAAAGGCATTTATGAATCCCCTCATTTAAGATGGGGGTGGGGAGAAAGATTAATGTTTAAGGAAATGTCCTAAGTCTAAGGTTATATTTGCAGTTTCTAGCAGATTTGAAATTTAAACCCAAGAACCTATCTAAAATCTGAATGCTCACTCTGTTTCTCATGAAGTAAACTAGGAATGAGAAGACTAAGGAAATTGTTTATGCTTAAGAGCAGGAACTATTTTTTTTCTTTCAAATTAATTTAAATTATGTACTAAAATAAATACACTGATAAATTCAGAATCATTTGAGTATCCTAGATGTCGTTTTACAGCTCAGAGTAAAAGTTGTTCCTTTCATGAGAAGGAGTGGGAAGGTACAACATTAGATGAATGAGAGGAAATGACTTTGGGGTAACCACAGGGATGAACTCAGTTGGAATGAACCTAGTTGGAGGCTGCACTCACCACAAGATTTGCACAGACTCTATCTGACCACATCCCTAGCAACTACCTCACTTTAGATTTTCCCCCTCCTTTATCTAGTGCCATAGCTCCAAATACATTACTGTAATAAATACTGATGTTGAATCTCTTATATTCCAGACACTCTGCTAGACACTGGGCATACAAATTGAGTATGGCACAGTCCTTGCCTTCAAAAGTACATATATTGTACTGAAGAAAATACTTTGACAACAATAGAAAAAAATGATGTCAACAAATGTACAGAGATTTAAGTAAAATAATACAGCCACTAATATTATTGATGTTTGACTTCATTCAGATGCTTGCAAATGGAATGTACTTCAGCATGAGAAAAGTCTTCATAAACACAGTGAGAAAGACATGAGGACTGAAACACAAAAAATGTTGGTAACATCAAAATTAAATATTTCCATTTCAGTGAAGAATGCCTGACAAAGGCAAAACATAGAGTAGAATATAATGAGAGAACAGAAACTAACAACTACCCCCACAAACAAAACAACAAAATGAATAGTATTCAAAGAAATACTAGAATTCAAAAAAAATGTGTAAAGTGACCTCTAATCTCATTTGTAATAAGGAAAATTTGAAATGAAATACCAAATGTCTTTAAAATAATCAGAAAGGCAAAATTAGTAAGCTGTATAAGACAAATATTGATCCGAAATATAGGGGTAGTGGAATCCTCACACACCACTCATGTGAGTGTGGAAGGCACACCCATTCTAGAGGGCAAATTGCCACTGTGTATAAAATTAGGTGCAAAACAATGGTATGGTCCAACAATTCTGCTTCTGGGTACTTATTTCAAAGAATCCCACACGAGTGAGCATGGGTGAAGATGCTTATTCCAGTATTATTTCTGGAAATAGAAATTTGTAGGGAAGTTTGGTGTTTATTGCTTAAAGTGGAAATGCCTAATATATATTAGACAGAAATCATGGAGTACTATGAACAGTTAGAAGTAACATAGCAAATGTACACACAAAAAAGCAGATACAACCCAAAAACCTATTATTGTCTGAAAACAGAACAGAATGTCATATAACCAAAAAACATTTATATAAATTAAGAGCAACATTAAAGGAATTATAATCATTGCCTGTGATGAAAGAGAAGAATAGAAGTAAGAAACCAGGATATACGGTAGTAAATAATTGAGTAAATCAGAATGTGGCTTATGTTCCTTGACCTGGAGGTACAGTTACTACAACCCACTGCTTCTGAGGGCCTAATAAAGGAAGGGAAACAAATTAAATGGATGGTGTTACATGATTTATAGTTTTTTTAACTAGCAGGTATAGTTTGGACTTTTTAAAGGGTGTATTGCATAAAATTACACCATGTATTTAATGTCTCATAAAAAAATAAAACTAAGTATTAAGCTATCAACAAAGAGAAAGAACATCTAATTAGCTGTACAATCATCTTTAATAACAAGGAAAATGGATTACCTTCAGGAAGGAGGCCTTCTTAGACCCTGATACACTGTACAATTAGTCTGCCACAGTGATCTCAAAATCCCAACATGTTTTGTACAGTGATCTGTTATCTTCAGTCTTATATTCCTGGATTTTTCATTATATAGATAATGGGGATAGGGACCTATTCATTTTGAATACATGTCAATATTTGAGATAATAAAATACCGTACCAAAATTTGAGATAGAATCAGTACGGGGGAGTAGAAATACATTAAACATTTCTGCTTCACAGAGGATAGCCCATTTAATTGTAATATATTAATTATTTCAGGAAAATTTCTTTTAAAAATTAAAAATTATAAGTTCCATCATGAAAGAAAGCCCATTGTGGCAGAATTTTAAGGTCATGGGTGACCCTGATCTGAGATTTCCCAAAGACAAAGTGCACATGAATTCAGTGTTTTCTAATATTGTAGTTATAGCAGAAATGAAAGCACATAGCTAGAATATTCCCAAGACTTATATATTATGCAAGCAGCGTGGAACAATGATTATAAATCTCCTTCTAGACATAGCAAAACCTGACCCTACAAATCTGCCCTTACTATGGGTAGCAGAGGGGTTAAGGATTAGAATAAGAAATTTTCCTAAATTACTTCCCAATGTCTTGATAAATGATGTCATTCATCACCACAAATGTGGATTAACTGAATGGAATTAATTATTTTGCAATCATGATTTGGTTTTAGGATCAAGGTCATGCTATTACATCAGCAGAACACTGACCACTTATGAATTATTCCTGATGAGACATCCAGTTCTTAAATCTTGAGCTAGAAGTCACTGGTGGCCTATTAACAAATATAGATTATAAGGCATTTCATATATCACAGATACTCACAGGTCCTACATACTGCCTCTGTGAACTATAATAATACATGTGGCTTAGCAAACTAATCTCTAAGGAATATTAAGCAACTGCATGGCAGAGTAAAATAAATTTATATGTGATTATATACCCTTGAGTATTTAACATTTACAATCTCTATAATGATAATTCTTCATGTCTTGAGATCATAGTTTGTCTATACCTATTGCTTTGTTTTACAAGTGCAAATGAGCTGGATTTGACATAGAAATTAGACAAAGGAATTAATTTATTACCAATTTCCAATTTTGCATGTGAAGTCACCTGTCATGGTCATTTTTTATTTTATAATTTTAAGTTATGACATTTTGAGAATCTTAGTATTTAGAAAAATGTAAAAAATCAGAAAAGTAGTCTCCAAGGTGAATAGGATTTCACCAACTCAATTAATTATAAAATGAAAATTCTAAAGATTTATATGTTCTAAATCCAAAAAGATTAACCTAAAACAATAAGTATTCAATTATATTAATGAATTAGTAAAATATAGCTATTATAAATTGAGTTTATAGCCTTTATATTTTTTAAAGATGAGGTGTATGTATCTGTTCTTAGACAAAGGCTATTAGCACTCTAATACGGTTTATTGTACAATAGTTCTTCAGTACTTTCTTAGCAAATAGATGACTAAACTAGGATATCTACTTTTCTGAATCTCTTGTATTTTACACTGAGTAGGGGACCATCTCTGGTTTTATAAGAGCAAAATTATTTTTATTTATTATTTCAAAAATATTACACCATAAAACTCAGGACTCTGAAGAAATGATTAGAAAATCCTTTTGAACAGAGCTACCATTTACACAACTTGCAAACCATAAATTTTACATTTGTGTTATATTAAATAAATGTTAATACATATATTATGTAAACAGCATTTTTCCCTGAATGGATTATAATGTATGTTTATAAGGATTTATTGCTATACTGCAAAACATATTTTAAATGTGTACTTTCAGGGTCAGTGTAAAAATGAGAAACATCAAAAAAGTATAAGTAAAGGCCGGGCGCGGTGGCTCAAGCCTGTAATCCCAGCACTTTGGGAGGCCGAGACGGGTGGATCACGAGGTCAGAAGATCGATACCATCCTGGTCTACACGGTGAAACCCCGTCTCTACTAAAAAAATACAAAAAAACTAGCCGGGCGAGATGGCGGGCCCCTGTAGTCCCAGCTACTCGGGAGGCTGAGGCAGGAGAATGGCGTAAACCCGGGAGGCGGAGCTTGCAGTGAGCCGAGATCGCGCCACTGCACTCCAGCCTGGGCGACAGAGCTAGACTCCGTCTGAAAAAAAAAAAAAAAAAAAAAAGTATAAGTATGTATGCAACAACGTGTATTAGAAAGAGAGCAGAAGTAATTTAACAATGCATGCCTTAATGAGAGTTAAATTATTAAAAATCACACTGCTACTATAAACAAATAAAAACATAAATGTAAAATATTATTTAAAAGCCTAAAATGCATGAAAAAGCTGAAAATATGGTGATGAATTAATAGGCTAAAGTGCAAGATAAAACAATAACAAAAACGTGACATTCTAGGAAAATATGTCATTTGGTTTTGAGGTACTGAGAAAAAATGAACACAATGTAAAGTCCAGGCTCCACCTAACTAAATTTCTTATGAGATCAAGGTGATCTGGTCATACTCTATTGCCAGATAGAAAATTAAATTATTTTTGGAGGCTCTTAATGATCTAGCATGCAATAAAATTATATGCCAGGAAACAAGACCAAAAAACAAAAGACATTGCAGAAAAATAGAAACAGAGCCATATCTAGATGTTGAAATCATAGATATAGTCACATAAATTAAAACTAATAGACCTTCCCCAAACAAAACAAGATATAATATTTTACATGGAAAACTATCGGTAAAAATTCTAACATTAAAACGTGAAATAACAAGTCAATATATGTGTGTGACAGTAGCTTAAATACAACAGTGAAGAGGACTGTTGTAATAAATGATAGGCTAATAGAAAGTATACAAGTTGAAGCTTGGAAAAGACAAAGAACAAAAACAAAGTTTAAAAGGCATGTACAACATGAATCTAAGACCTAAGTTATGTGTGACTGTACTCCCACAAGAGGAAAAAAAAAAGTGTAAATCAGATGTGGTAATACAAAATAAACACTGGCTGAAAGTTTTTCAAAACTGATGTAAAACACCAACATTGAGCTACAGAGTTGAGAACTCTATGATTTTCAAGTAGTATAAATACAAGCAAACTACCAATAGACAAATAATGAAAAGTACTTACAAACTCAAAACAAAGCAAACATATTCAACTCAGATGATCTAAAAAAGTTCAGCTATGCGATTTTTTATACATGAGGGTTTTGTGCACACTTCTTATAATTTTTCTCCTTACCTAATATTCTACTGCAACTCATTAGTATATTTACTATGATGCTTATATGAAAAATAGTCATAGATGATGGTTATTCATAAATTAGAATTAACCCAGTGTCCATTGATAGTAACATTGGAATATAAAATTATGAGAATTATTGATAAATTATGAAATTATACTAAATTGGAATGTAATACACAGTTGAAATGCAAAAACTAAAATCATATGCCGTATGGGTCATTTGCAAAACACTAACATATAAACTATCTTAGGTGGATTCTATTTATATAAAATGTAAAAGCAGATTTTTTATTTTAATAGGTTTTTGGGAAACAGTTATTGTTTGGTCAAGTTCTTTAGTGGTGATTTCTTATTTCTTTAGAGGTGATTTCTGAGACTTTGGTGCACCCGTGACCCCAGCAGTGTACACTGTACCAAATAAAAAGCTAGAAATGATTATCACTTTTTATGGGAAACAAGGAGGAAGATGTGATTAAAGAGGCACAAGAAGTGAGCTTTTGGAAATATTAACAGTGTTATATTTCTTGATCTGAGTACTGGTAACAGGCTCATCACAATGAATTGTTAAATTGTGTAATATATGTTTTAAAAACTATGTATGTATATGTATGCATGTGTGGAAGTTCAAAGTGAAAATTAAAATTTAAAGTCTATAAACTGGTATTCATTTTATATTGCTACCACAACAAATTATCACAAACATTCTTTTTCACACGTGGGAGCTAAATATATATGTATGTCATGAAAGTAGGGAATAGAATAATCATTATCAGAGCCAGAGAAGATAGTGGGGGAAAGGTAATACATAGGTAATGTGCATAAAAATACAGTTAGAATAAATAAGATCTAGTGTTTGCTGGCACAATAAGGTGACATTAATCAACAGTAATTTATTATATATTAAAAAATAACTTGAGGAGTGGATTTGGAATGTTCCCAGACAAGGAAATACACGTTTGAGGTGATGGATATCCCAATCCCTGATTTGATCATTACACATCATTTGATTGTATCAAAATATAATATGCTCCCTATAAAACATACTATTGTGTATCCATAAAAATTAAGAATAAAAGAACATTATATTGTAGTTCTATGTGTTAAAACTTTGATGTGGGTATTATTGGGCTAATGGTCCAGGTGTGAGCAAGACTGTATTCTTCTTGAAGGGTCTCAACCCTCACCAAATATATATATATACACACACACACATATATATTTCCTTGTCTTTTCTTGCTTCTAGAGGCCACCCACAGTCCTTGGGACAAGGACTTCTTTCCTCATCTTCAAAGCCAGCAATGCTACATCTCTTTGACCATTATTCCATATTCATATCTCCCTCTGACTGTCCTCATTGGCCATCCTCTTGAACTATGAAGGTTACTTGTGACTACATTGGTCTCACTGGATAATCCAGGAAAGCTTCCTTATATTGAGGCCAGTTTATTCGCAAACTTAATTCCATCTGCAACTTTAATTCCCCCTTGCCTTATAACCTAACATAATCACAGTGTCTGCAAGTTAGAATGTGGACATTTTTGAGAAGTCATTATTGTGTCTGTAAATGCTGTTCCACAATATATAAGCAGTTAATGCTGTCCCTAGCATATGGTGATGCTGCCAGGGCCCACGGTCAACAAGGAAACGTTCTGAATAATTTTTCAGGTCTGAAAAAATATGTTGCTTAAGAAATGATCTGATATATTGTACAATGAAGTCAGTTAAGTTTCACAACTTCCATTATGAAGCTTTTTAATTCTTTGTAAAAACTAACAGAAGTTTTACCAATTGTTTTTTGGAAAAATAAATGTAAAACTATTATTTTTCGCAAAATAATAGTATTTGCTTCACATATCTTCAAAATTATTTCCAAAATATGGTAGTTTCTTCATAAATTTCATTTGTGTTCTGCATATAAGATCACAAAGTTTCCTATATTTTTATAAATGGTTTTAAAATATGTTACCCTTCCTTTGTAGATGAATAAATTAAAATATCCAGTAAATTGATTTTATAACCTTTAAGTCTCTAGAGACTATTTTTGTATTTATTTGAAAAAACAGTACATCAGAAAATTAAGCTTTTTGCTTAATTTTTAATTTATTTCTTAACAAAACTTTTTAAATTTTTGTTTCTTTTTTAATTTATTTAGAAAAACTTGTTATTATAAATTGTTCATATTCAAATAATATTTCTAAGTGAAAGTGACTATCAGAATATGTTTAAAGCAGTTCTTTTAGATTCTATCTGAATAATGAATTGGCCTGTTAATTATTTCACCTATTTAAAATTTTAAAAACATTTACAAATTATTCTATATTTCATCATCTTTAGTAACTTATACAGAATCACTAAGTTAGATGATGCATGGTGTTTTATTTTCCTGTTCCAGACATATCTACCTTTCAAAATATATTTCTTTATAGTCATTCTTTTTTTGTCTGTTAATGTTTATGTCTACTTGCCATTCTGTGTCCTATAATTCTTCCATCTTTAAAATTATCTTTATGCATATGTAGTTTTCTGTTTTTCTCAGCTTTTTATTCTTTTGTTAAAATTGATACAATACTCTAGTTTGTTCTCAGAGCCCCTTGATGTTCATCACAGTAAAATTGTGCAAATGACCTCAAAAAACTTACTTCAGATAAGCATCTCAAATTTTTGATGTTTATGCAAATTTTAGCCTAATTATCCAAGAGTTTTTAGAGCGATGACCCCAGGAGTATGACCCTTGTCCATAAACATCTTCCAGTACTAACAGGCTCTAGAAGCCCTCTTTCTTCTTTCCTCCTACATAAACAGAAAAATGCTGAACTTATGTGCACTTCAATGTTATCAAAAACCAGAACCAGTGGGGAGTCTTTGCAGAGGCTGATGAAATATTTCCAAACTATTGAATAAGGAGAATATCTAGGACATCACCACCTCCATGTTACATTTAATACAAAATTTTCTAAAGGGGAGAAATAACCCTACTTTTACTTTAAGAGGTAGTATGTGTCCTTTTTCTGAGTCTGAAGACATTCACAGAATAAGTATCAGCTTTTGCCATCATTTCTGAGGAGTTAGTTATCTGGAATTTGCTTTTGTATTTTTAGAAAGTAATTAATTTTTAAATATTTTAGAATACAATATGAACTTAATTAGAATGTGCCTATACTTCAAAAATCAAATGTTATTTGACAGGCTTTATGCCTTTTTTAAACAAATAAATTACAAATATATGTCACTACATTAATAAATATTTCACAATTTTTTATGCAATAGTATCCATTTGATGTACATACTTCCATATGAAATTGAAGATTTAAAAAAAAATCACTAAAAAGTTACAAGTGCAAATGAGACTGTATTTCCCAAAAAGGATTTTATATTTTAATATTAAACTAGTACTGTGTATATTTTATCATGTTGTAAAAAGATTTTATACATTTATTATTATTTAATCTCAGTACTGGGAAAATTCAATTGGAAATGCAGAAAGGAGCTTTAATATTTACTCAGAATTTTATTAAACAAAACCCAAAGGCCAAAATTGTTCACTATAATAAATATGTTTTGCTGGCTAGAAAACAAAACCAAAATTCACATTGTACTCTGAAAATCAATTATCAAAATTAGCCAAGTTTATCAAAATTTTTAGTTGGATGACACACACCAGTAACATACAGTTAAATGATTACCAAAACCAATTCTCTCATTCACTGAATTTAAAAAGCACATATATCAAATAAATGTGAAAAAGGGTCATTTTCATTGTCATTGAAATTATTCTTTTCTATGTCAAAATATACCAACCAATCATTTTACTTCATCTTTATGATTCTAAGCTTTATAAATTGGCATAAAACTTTGCAGGTCCTATAAAGTTGTTTCTCTAACAGTAGATATTTAAAAACCCTTTATGGAAGTATAAGTTGGAAATTGCCTGTTCAAAGAAATTTATGATTTTATTACAGCTGCATATTGACTATTCCTCTAGTAACCTGCAGGCAGAAAGTTACAGTTTATTTATTCAAACTGCAAATGAAATTGGGCAAAAAAGTAATTAGCAAGCAAGCAACAACAACAACAACAAAAAAACATAATGAAAAAGCACCATAAAAACAGTTCAGAATTTATTGGGTTGTCAGATTGTTAGAAAATAACACTTTAATTTTAAAAAGTGGGAAATGTGTGTGTGTGTGTGTGTGTGTGTGTGTATCTACACCAGTAGTTTAAACATAGGTATAGATTTTGCAAAAGCAATAATTAGGAATACCAGCATTGTTCTTAAATTTTCAAATAATTATAAATTCTTCTCATATATAATCTTAAGTATTCTATTTATAATAGAAATTTTATACTGAACAAAGTATTTTTAATTAAAGAGACAGAACTTGTTTGATTATTCTAGTTTTTTGAAATGTTGGTGGTAGATTTTATATACCCTAAAGATTGTAACATTGCATAATTCACCAAGCTAATGCATATATTTAGGAAAACCAAACCAAACAAAACAAAACAATGAAGATATCTTTATTAGCCCCGGTTAAAAATAATAACGGCACTGTTGTCTGGGTTGTAGCATTTTGTGACATGAAGAAAATTTTTGAATCTTCCTGGAAAAGAAAAGTCATATGTTATTGAACAATTTGTTTAAAGTAATACATATATTAGTCATGGAATTATCAACACAAACGCACAATGAAAAGAACAGAGATAGTCTGCCTAAAGCTTAAAAATTAGTCCATTATCTACTGATAAAGTAACATCTTAGAAAAAGAAAATGTAAAGATTCTGTGACCTCAGGTTACAGGCAAAACCAATTTAGAACACAACTAGATCAGTTTATTTAAAGCTATTTTAGTTCAGCGTGATGGCTCCCTGCAATCCCAGCTTTTTGGGAGGCTGAGGCAGGAGGATCACTTAAGGCCAGGAATTAGAAGTTGCAGTAAATCCTGATCTGGCCACCTCACTCCTGTTTGGACATAAAAACAAACAAACAAAGAAAAAAAAAAAAAACAAAAAAAACAAAAACGATGACTTAGAAAACAAAAAAACAAAAAGTTAGTTTAACTTATTAAAGTTATTAATTTTTTATATCATTTATATCATTTATGTCATTTTTTTTTTAATTTACACTTTTTTTTTAATCTGGTAAGAACAGCATCAGAAAACAACCTTCGATCTAGAGGAGAACCAAGAGCAGGGAGATCAGCAGCCAACTATTCCCAAGGCCAACCTTGCCGCAAAGGAACCTTTGGGTCACACCACCCCTAGGGCTGTAAATATATCTCTTAAAAGGCTCCTGTGAGTAAAATTCTCACCACTACAATCAGAAAATAACACTCGAGATCAGCACCCCAAGAAGTTAACATCTGTAGTTTAGAAACAAAAACAAATGGAGCTCCAGAAATGAAATTAAAAATCAGTCACATGAATGACAGGTGGCCGTCAGTTGGCCGACCCCTACTGGGTCTAAAGGGAAATCTGTCATTGGGGCCGCCTTGCCCTGGCAAGATGGGGTTAGGTCCTGGGAGTGGGCCAATTGGATCAAAGCATGGTCTGAGTGGAGGGAACTGGCTGGGCGTCTCCCCAGGACCAGGAATGAGTGAATTGATTGGGTCTCCAACATAGGGAAGTGTTAGTCTTTGGTCATATTCACCCCTGATAATTCCTGGAGGAAGGCGGGAGCTAGGAAACGGCCTAGGGTGCAAGGGGTTGGGATAGAATGGAATGGCGTGAGTTGACGATGGCAGGAGCATCACAAACTGCCCTTTGGGGGATTCTTTTCTTTGTATGTGCCTCTTCCTGTACAGTTCTTTCCAATCTGTGTCTTGAACTCTGACAGTATTGTCTTGAAAATCACGCAGATATAAAAACCTCCATAGAAGCGGGTCATTTGAAGCAGTAAAGAGGTCACGACAAACTGCAGACAAAGACAAGACGGAACGAACATCCAGAAGTCGGAAGATCCGTAGTTTCAGTTCCAATGGGAGGACGACCAACCCAAGTACATCTGGTAGGCTCTGTGCTTGTCGGGTAAAAGCCAGAAGAGGATATACCAGCTGGTCTTTAAAGAGGCGAGAGAGTTTCTGAAGATCTTTGTATATCTTGGCTACATTTTCCCCTAGTTTCTCTTTGCAAATAAAAGATTCTGGTAGCAGCTGCAATCTTTTCACACTTCTAATCTCATTGTTGATTTTCAGTGTAGCATTTACAACAATCAGGTTTCCCAGAGGCACACAGGTGAGAGTAGCGGAGCTGCCCTCGCAGAGAGGATGCATATAATGCAGCTTATACACCCCGCTCAACTTCCACTTCTCGGGCATGGACAGTGCTTTGGCTTCGGTGCCCTGAGGCATGTAACCTGACTCCAACATGAGAAGATGTATCAACAGGATCAAGGCATCACTGGCATCAGAACAGTCAGCTGATTGATACAACGTCTCTAATGAATGTGGCACTTGTCCTTCCACCGATTCACTACAGAGCATAGGTTCTGAGGGGTAGAAACCTGTGCCCTCTGCCATATCCTCAATATCTTGAATTGACTCAGCTTCAAAATTTTGACTAGGCCCTAACGTACTGTCGTCATTCCAAACATCAGACTGGGCTGCCTGTCCTTGGAATGAATCACTCGGTTGTTCATCCTGTATGCTAGTCTGATTGGAGCTGGTGGCCAAAGAGGGTTGGTCATTATTCTGGAGTGAAGAATGCTCTGAATCTGTGGATGAAGGTAAATTAGGCGCTGGAATGTCATCTTGAAGAGTCAAACATATCAAGTCCCCAGAAACAATCCCATAGGAAGCCAAGGTCTCTTCATCTCCAGTGAGGGCATCCTTGTAGTTCAATGTAATTGTAAATCGGGTATCAGAACTGTACCCCCAGGTGCACAGCAGGGCCTGGCTCAGGTGCGCGCATAGCTGCCCCAGCGTCGGCTCTGCCTCGGGCACCTCCAGCGGCCAGGTCCGCTTCAGAAGCCGCACCCGCAGCCTCATGACGGCGGCAGGCGGCCCGTGGGGCCTGGACCCGGAGGCAGCGACGGGGACGGCGGCGGGGCTGAGCAGCTCTAGCCCCAAACGGCTACAACCCCGGACCGGCGATTACCGGAGCTGAGGGGTTGCTGAGGCGAAACGAGGAAACAGCCACGCCACCGTGGCCGCCCTGCGGGTCGGGTTCTGGAATATGAGCGCCCGCCCCACTCCTGAGGGCGCCGCCTGGAGCGGACCCCGAGAGCTGGAAGCCGGCTGGCGGCCTAAAGGAGCCAGGCCTCTCGGGGTCGGCCGATCCCTGAGTGTCAATTTGATTGGATTGAAGGGTGAAAAGTAGTGTTCCTGGGTGTGTCTGTGAGGCTGTTACCAAAGGAGATTAACATTTGAGTCAGTGGACTGGCAGAGGCAGATCCGCCCTCAATCTGGGTGGGTACCATCTAATCAGCTGCCAGTATGGCTGGGATAAAAGAGGAAGAGGAAAGTGGTAGGCCTAGACTGGCAGCTAAGTCTTCTGGCTTCCATCTTCCTTCCATGCTGGATCCCTCCTGCCCTCAAACAGTGGACTCGAAGTTCGTCAACTTTTGGACTCTTGGACCTACATCAGCGGTTTGCCAGGGGCCTCTGGCCTTTGGCCACAGACTGAAGGCTGCACTGTTAGCTCCTGTATTTTTGAGGTTTTGGGACTCAGACTGGCTTCCTTGCTCCTCAGCTTGCAGACGGCCTACTGTGGGACATCACCTTGTGATCATGTGAGTCAATATTCCTTAGTTAACTCCCTTTTATATATACATCTATCCTATTAGTACTGGCCCTCTAGAGAACCCTGACAAATGCAATTCCATAACTATGAAATCTTTTCATCTACTAAAATATTTAAAATATCTTCTTCATTAAATAAATAAGCATATCATTTACACATATTGTTTTACGTCATTGAAATAAAATAAATAAAATCAGTGCAACTCAGAAGTTGGTAAGAGGAAGCAGTCCAGCAAGTTAAATATAATTAAGTTGTACTAATACAGGTGATGTAACAGAAGCAGGAGTCCAATACTTTAGGATCGTTTGAGAGATAATGTCTAATTTCATATGATAAAGTATGTGGGAATTGACTCCTAAGAGAAGGCATTTGAAAATGGTTCAAATCCTTACTCATTTATCAGAAACCCCTAATTATCTACTGATCAACAGATTTTCCTTTTTCAGCAGAAATCATTCTTCTGTGCAATACCCTGTGCATTCATAGTGCTTAAAGCGTATTTGTTGGATAAATCACAGCTCATATAGTATATTAATTTTGACAGAATCCCCATACTTTTCTCACCAGCAATCCGACTGTCCAAATGTCTCTGCATCTCTGAGTTTTTCTGCTGTTTGCCTTCCATCTCATGTACTTTAGAAATCTGAACACATTTTAAAGCTATGCTCAGCAGAATGTGAGACACTACATTCATTGTTTCTTTCTTTTCACTCCAATTCTGGCTTACCAAGTGTCTTGCATGGATGCTCAATTTCTTGCAATGAGTAAAGAATCTGAAAATGCCCTAAAGGAACTGCTGGCTGACTTCCTGAGTGTGGTCCTGCTTCTCCAAGATTTTGTCCTCTCAAGACCTGTCTTTTCTTTTCATTAATTCTTCAGTGCCCTTTAAGTTGCTCCTTTTCCTCCTTGCTTTGTTTCTTGTTTTTTAATTTTTATTTTAAAATATATATTTTTTTATTTCTTCAAGAACTAGGGGTGCATGGGTCTGATTCTAACTGCTTCATCAAAGATGGAAGAGAAAGTCCAAAAGTACTTGGCTTTGCATTTAGACAGAAACAAATTAACATTCTATTATAGGGTTTACTGTGAAAGTAACTTACTCTTTTTTTTTTAATAGTGCAAAATCCTTTACTTATAATTTACAAGTTATAATTGAAGTTATATTATTTTAGTCACATGTGAAAAATGCTTAGCACATGATTCAATACATTAAAGAAACAATAAATACCCTTTTGAATGAAATATTTAATAAAATGTATGTTACTGTAAAACGTAATTACACTTCAAAATGTATTTTAAAACAAATACATTTTTAGGTAAGAAAACTGGATAAAACCATTTATTCAACACATGACTTACAAAAATGAAGGATGAGAATCTTCTTAAAAAAAGCTTTATACAACAAGCAGCTGCAAGTATGTATTTGAACCAAAGTTGATGATGTGATTTCTTTTGTAATACCATGTTGTTATTTTCTAAATGGTAGACAAAAAAAAATTCTGTAGAAAGGGATACATTAAGTATACCAGTCCAATTTTATTACTTTTCAACTTATCTGGAAATGATCTGTAGTTTCATCAGTATAGCATCCTATTGATACAGTGTTCATTCTTTACTGAAACTGTAATAACCACGCTTGGCTTTTATATTATTCTGGGAAAAGTGAATACTAACTATATTATGCTATCATACTGTGAAAAATCCCCTCACACATATGCGTGCATGAATTTGCTTTCTACTGTAGCAAAATTCGTTTGAAAAAAGCATCTTCGAAGCAGGCATCTTGGAATTTATTTCTGCTTTTATGATAATGTTGCCCCTGACCTGACATATACAAACAATTATATATCAATATACCTGACAAAAGACAAATATGACTTTGTAAAAAATTCTGGAAGGAGAGTTAACATAGTGAAAATCATTTCTATTTTCAATGAACATTATGAAATCAGGAATTCTTTCATAGTGCTGACCCAGAAGAAAACTGTCAGACAATTCAAGAAAACAATTTATTGGGAATGTAATGATTTCATTGAATACCTGTGGTATTAAAAGTTTAATATTTACAATTTTTAACATTGAAATGTGAGATTTATAATTTAAACACATTAGAATTTAGTTAATTTGACTGGTACATAATTACCATTTAAAAAATCTAGATGGCACATCTATGCACCACTAAATTCAGCATTTAAATACCAACAGTTGCTGACTTAGGATGTTCTGACTTATGTTTTTTTCGATTTCATGATGAGTTTGTCAGGATATAACCCCATCGTAAATCAAAGAGCTCCTTAGGACTTCCCATGGAGCTATGGTTTTTACTAAATACATATGGCTTTCACACCATTGTAAAGTCAAAAAATCATTTAAATAGCTGTATTGCCAGCACTAAATGCATTTTTAACTTAATGATACTTTTGACTTATTATGGGTCTATAAAGTGTAACCCCATTTTAAGTTAAAGAGCATCTGATATTTTAAACTTCATTATTTTAGCTTGGTAGCCTTCATAGAGTTCATAAATTTATATACACTCGTAACAAGAAAAACATCATTCAAAATACAGGCCATTTTATACCATTAAGATTTCTCTGTTCTCAGATTTGAATCATTTCCATTTTGATATGTGCTTTTGCCACAGATATCTTCATTGTTGAGCTAATGAAGTAATTTTCTTGCCCTCACACTCAGTTACATTTCCCTTTTACTCTTTGTTGTCATTTTGTTTTGAAGAGGTATAACAATAACTTGAGGAGAGAGACATAGATATAGATTTTTTAAAAAAGTAAAAATCATATGAATGCAGTTTTCAGAACAACTTGCAGACCAATGAAAACTCTCAAAAATACCTTCTCATTACTGATCACATAAACTTTACAGATTCTCATCTTGTTTATTATTGTTTTCTTTCCTGTTATGTAAAGGTAACAAAGGATTTTTCTGTCTTTCTCGTGATATAATTTACAATACAATATTCCTTGTTAATGAGATCGGTTTATTGTCATTTGTCATCTGTTTCATTATTGAGGAAAAACTAAAGAAATGACTGTAACATAATCCTCTCTGAATTTTCCTCTTTTAAATTTTTGGCATGATACATCAACTTCTAATTACCTTCTATACTCCAGGCCAATCTACAGCTTAGGCTTATCCAAGCATTTCTCCTCAGACTTGAGAGAGTTAACTATTTTAATGCCATATAATTTTAATATCTTTCTGAAAAGTCTTTCGAATTTACATTTTAATTTTAATTGAAAATTTAATCAATAGTGGTTCTATAGTTATAGCTGTTCACGATCGCTTATGTAACACACATACCCTGGGCCGGGCACGGTGGCTCACGCCTGTAATCCCAGCATTTTGGGAGGCTGAAACAGGTGGATCATGAGGTCAGGAGTTCGAGACCAGCCTGGCCAACATGGTGAAACCCCATCTCTACTAAAAAAATACAAAAAATTAGCAGGACGTGGTGTGGCGGTCACCTGTAATCTCAGCTACTCAGGAGGCTGAAGCAGGAGAATCGCTTGAAACCGGAAGGCGGAGGTTGCAGTGAGCCAAGATCGCACCATTGCACTCCAGCCGGGCAACAAGAGCGAACCTCCATCTCAAAATAAATGAATGAATAAAATAAAAAAATAAATAAACATACCCTTGTGGAGTAATTCTTCCTGCAGAAGATTCTTGTCAATATATTTAATGTTATTTTCATCCTACCATCATTTTGGTAAGAGTTTACAAGGTTTCTTGAATTTTGATGAGTAGATTAAGAACTGTTCGGGTGTTTAGTACCCAAGAAGTTCTTTCTGCTACTACTTCTGTTTCCTTACCTGCACTCAGTATTGATGCTTTCCTGTTTAAATAAACTTGTATGTTTTAACATAATTTCTGCAGGAACGCTGAATAACTATGATTCACAATGCTACATCTTCAGGACCCAAGTGAGGGATATTAGGTTTTACAGTAAAAACTTAATAAGTAGTTGCTGGATAAATCAATTTTTAAAAGAATAATTGTATCACTTAAAAATTGAAAATGAATTACTCATGACAAAGCTCCCAGTGATATATTTAAGGAAGAAATTTTGTCTAACTCTGCATATTACATACGAAGTTGCTAATTTGTCTTCACTGATGAAATATCATGTAAAGAAAGAGGAATTACAAGTGTCACCAAAATCAGCTTCAACACATACAATGTCTGGTGGGCATTTATTTAGTTTTAGAAAACCAGTGGGGTACACTTGAGAAATTCTGTTACCAAATTATCTTCACTGTGATCATTGTAATAGGCCATTTAGTTTAGTTCATTACACACAAAAAAACTGAGCCTGGGGAGTTTTTCAATTATCTCAAGATTCCATCTGCAACATATTGGTCTGAAAATATATTGAGCAATATCTGTTGGAAAGTTTTCTCCAAATCATTTTAGACTTTTTAGAATGCCAAGGTCACTGTTTTAAACAGTACAAAGGCAGTAAGTAGGAAAACACAAAGGAGGTCAATTTCAGTATTTCTTTAGATTTTTGTGATTTTGAGGGAAAAAAGGAGAGGAGTGGGTCAAAGGAAAAAAATGTCATTTTGAGGTGACTCTGGTTTTTAACATGAGGTAAAATGAGCCATCCCCCAAATGACATGGTCTCTTTATACTAAAAGTATAAGCAGGTGAGGTCAGAGTAGAGTTTAAAATGGCAAGAGACATAAGATTCTTCTTGTGTTGCAAGTACTACTAGATTAAGTGAGGTCATAGCAGCTGAGCTTTCATTAGCAATTTAAACTAAGATTTTAAAAAGTTAGTGGGCATGTGAGTATGTATAATATTTCTTGCACAATATCCCAGTCTATGCAATGCTACAGAAGAATTTCCTTGTTTGTAAGAGAGTTAACCCTATTATTCATACTGATAAATTTTTTAAACTACATAAAACAACCTTTGTTCTTTTTAGCAGAAAAAAAAATGTGCACTTAACCAGATTTGTCACTTTACTTTCATAATAACAGACTTCCTTGTTTCATTTATATTATCAAATGTATATTAGGTTATTTTTTTCATCCTCTTAGATTTTACAAATATTTAATTCCTAATTATGCCTTCACTGCATTATTTTCTTTTTTCCTGTGATTTTTTTCATTTCCCCTTTTAAACTTTTCCAGTTATTTCCTAGGTTTTATCATATTCATTTTTAAAAACATTTCTATGGTATTATCTTTGTCTTTCATCCTGTAAGATTCTTAGAGGTATAAATAGAAACATAAATATTTTTTGTATTATTTAAAAAAGAAACAAACTGTGACAGAAAGAAGTTGTTGAATTCAGCAGTGAACCTGTGAAGGATGCAAAATTATATGTAGCTGCAATGTCTAATCCAAGCATCACTTAAGTAGGCTAAGGGATCCTACATAGATGGTAAAATATTATTTCTGGTGTGTGTCTATAACGGTATTTCTGGAAGACATAAGCATTTGCATCAGTAGACTTAGTAAAAGAAATCTATGCTCACCAAATGAAGGTGGACATCATCAAGTTGTTGAAGGCCGGAACAAAACAAAAAGATTTTAAAAAGGGGATTTTTTTCCCCTTTTTGAGCTAGGACATCAATATTCTCCTACTCTTAGACAGCTGAGATCCCAGATCTTGAGATTTCAGACTCAAATCAAAAGATACCACCAGTTTTCCTGGTCCTCCAGCAGATGACATCTTAGCTCTTCGCAGTCTCTATAATTGGGTAAGCCAATCCTCACAATAAATATCTTGTATCTATCTATCTATCTATCTATCTATCTATCTATCTATCTATCTATCTAATCTGTCTATCCATTATCTGTCCAATCTATCTATATATCACCTATCTATTAGCTATTTATCTATCATTCTGGTTCTGATTCTCTGGAGAACACTGACTAATTTAGTAATCAGACAATGCATCTTCTCCCCTTTCCAAGCATCCTTGCTTCCCTGTCTTTCAAGCCCCGAGTGGTCTTGTAACCTTTAGCTTGCCAAGTGCTACTTGGGAATTGGTTACCACTTTCAGACTTTAGAGAGATCAACGGATAGATAGATAGATAGATAGATAGATAGATAGATAGATAGATAGATGTGTGTGTTTGTGTGTGTGTTTATTTTTTTCCTATAAATTTAGTAAGCTTCATTATGAAAGGGATATTTATTGCTTTTGTTTTTGTAAGGACAAGTTATATAGTTCAAATCACCAAAACAGGACTTCAACTACATGGTCACTGTGTTATTAGACATATATTTTTTCTTAGAATGTAGATTCACTTACTCAAACCCTTTTCGAAAAATAGCTCATTGACATCAAGAAAACCACTTATTCTTTGACCTTCACCCTTCTTCATGACCCCCCTCACTTTCATCATGCATCACTTAAAATTATTTGTTTGCAAATGCTCTTTAATGGTCTTTACTTTTTTCTTTCTGCTTTATATTCAACTAAGAAAGAAACAATAATGATTAAACTTAACTACCCACTTACTCTACATAACCTACATGCACGGGGCTGAATTATTTGGACAAAGCTTATACTTTTGCTGATGGGATAGACCAATGTTATGAACACAACCTCTACAGAAAGCATAAAAGGACTCGAAGCACTGTTACAAATTCTAAGTTTGTCACTCACCAGCATTTTTTTAACTATGTCATCTCTTCTCAAACATCCAATAACTCTCTACTTTCCTCTACTCCTCAGCAAAAATGTCACCTCTATAGAGAGTCCTTCTTTATCCACAAATTAAGGTTGTTTCCCACCACCACTTGCTACCCAGTTATATTCAATTAATTTGTATTTTAGAGCCCGAAATGGATAAACTGAAATAATCTCATTTATAGGAGATAGGATTTAAACCCAAATTCTTCCCTGACAACATAACTAATGAAGTTCAAGTTCCTAAACTTTCTACATCTACTAATAATAAAATATACAAATTATTACATGATTTTATCAACTGAAACTATTAAAAGACAGTTGTTTTATTGCAGAGACATGATTTGTATCTAAATTATAAAACATATGTTAACTTAAAAGCTCTGACATTCCTACACATCTGATATAAAGTATAATGGGTCCTTTGAAAAAAATTGAAAAAACTTTTGGGAAATAAAAGTTATTCACCCTTTTATTATAAACACAAATAAAGCAGCTTGAGCCAGATCAGTGGTGAGAAATTGAATATAACTGAGGAAAACATTTTTTTTCATCTTTAACAGAACATCTGTAGACTTAATTGTTAGACTACCTTAATGGCATAAATGCAATAATTTAGCAATAAAAATTTCACTTTACATTCAAAATGGCGTTTTTAGAAAAGATGATTTATCGTTAGATTTCTGCTTGAGCCTCCAAAATTCAAAAATAAAAGAAGAAATGCATGAGATAGTCAATCTATCACCATCCCAATGCATTGAGAGTCTGAACTTGGAGGATTCCTTGAGGCCAGGAGTTCAAGATCAGCCTGGACAACATAGCTTGACCCCATCTCTACATTTGTTATTTATTAGCGAGGCATGGTTGCATATGCCTGTAGTAACTTCTCTGGGGGCTTGGGAGGGAGGATCTCTTGAGCCCAGAAGGTCGAGGCTGCTGTGAGCTATGACTGGATCACTGCACTCTAGCCTGGGTGACAATGTGACCCTGTCTTTAAAACATAAATAAATAAATATAAAATAAAGCTATTATCAAATGCCACCCACAAGCAAAAGAAACAACTAAAAAGTTGGCATAGACAGTGAGTAGGACAATATGTTATTCCTCTTTGTAGCTTCATTTTCAGTTTTTTAAAAAATGATTTGTTATGTAATATTTTCAATCCCCAAAAGCTGGTAATTTAGCAGATATTTGGATAACATAGTTAAAACTTCTGTTGTATTACCAGAATATGACCAATGCAGGATGAAGTTTGAATTTCAGATCTGTCATTTATTTTCTTTGACAAGTAAGTAACCTTACTTGTGCTTAAGAGGGCTAGTGAGAGAACAAATTAGATAAATTTTGTAGTATAAATAGTCTGGTGTAACAACTTGTTGATAAATCAAGACAATAATTTACCTCTCATTTTGACTGTATTCTCTGTGCAACTCAAGGGAATTTTAAATCCCTCCTGTTTTTTCTTCCATGATAATTCACCATGATGTTTTTTTCTCCTATCTTTCTGCCTTCTCCTTTTCAATTTCCTATTGAAGCTACTCCTCTTTCTCTTGCTTTCTAAATGCTCAAGCTATTCGAAGCTGAAGAGGACTCCCATTCTTTTTAGTTTGTTCTCTCTCTTTACATATTTTCATATAACTTGCTTGGATTTTATTGCATCTTTATCATGCTTTACAAATCTAGAGATCTAGCCTGTAACTCTTTTGAGTTTTACCAGTAGATTTCATTGCTTATAAAACAAATTTACTGAGAGGTTTCAGAGGTACTGTTTCAGAGGTACTTTAAACTTTATACGTATGGAATAAGGTCTTATATTTTTCTCCAAACGGTTTTGCTACCAGTGTTTCTAGGACTGGCACAAGGTACCTCCATGCTCCCTTCAGATCATGCTAGAGACCTGGGTGTCACCTTTGCCATATCCATCTTTCTCACTCCCCATATTCAATATGTCTGAATTGGTTTTGCTCCTAAATGAACTCAGATTAACTCACTGAATAAACTGAATATAAGAATACTGAATATAAGAATAAGAATAATTCACTTAATCCATGCTTAAGTCTCTCTTTACCACTTGCATATCTCCCTAACTGGATTCTCAGATTCCTCTTTTAGGGCTTTAATATGTGATTTCCCCAGTCTAGAAAAAAAAAAAAAAGTATTTAAAATATGAATTAGAGTATGTACCTTTACTATGTACATCCTGTAAATACTCCCCATTAAATATAGGACAAAATGTGTAATCTTCACCAAAACCTGGGGAACCCTGTATCATCCAGCTCTTGCCTATTTTTTCTGCCTCATATTATGCTTCTTTAACCCACTCATTTTGTCTTTTTTTCTCAAATGTTTTGAGATTTACAGTTTTTTAAACTCTTTTTTTTCCAGGTCTTATCCTTGAAGGAATTTTTCCTGGCCTTAATTCAATTAGAATTTTGTATATTCCTATGGATTTCTTGTACTTTGTGAATCTGTCTTTACAAAACTATAAGCTTCATGAAAACAGAAATTTTACATCTACATTTTTAACATCTATCATATAGCTTAGCATATATTAGGTGCTCATAAATATTAAATTGACAGCATGGACTGAATTGTTTTCCTCACAATCCATATGTTGAATCCGTAACCCTCAATGTGACTGTATTAAAGATGAGTCATTTAAGGAAGTAATTCAAGTTAAATGAGGTCATAAAGGTGGGACACTGATTCCATAGGACAGGTGTGCTCATAAGAGGAGGACACACTGGAGTTTACTCTCTCTTCTCTAAAGCACACAGGAAAGGAAATAATGATGGATATGTATTGGATTTATGTCCTTGCCCAAATCCTATTTCAAATTGTGATCCCCAGTGTTGGAGGAGGGACCTGGTGGGAGGCGATTGGATTCTGGGAGCAGATTTCCCCCTTGTTCTCGTGACAGACAGTGAATCCTCATGAGATCTGGTTGTTTAGAAGTATGTATCACCTCAGCCTGCTCCCTCTTTCTTCAGCTCCAGATATGTAGGACACGCCTGCTTCCACTTTGCCTTCTGCTGTGATTGTTAAGTCTCCTTCAGTAAATTATTTTAGTAAATTCACCATGATTCTACAATGCACTGTGTAATATGTTATATCAAAATATACAGAGTTGAATGAAGTGTTTCAATGGTAGTCAAGAATTGTTAAAAATCCATATAACAAAAACCTTCCTTTTTTTCTGATACATTAAAATAGAAAAAATATCTTTATTCATGTAGATTAATGTCCTGCTAACAAATTTATGATCACTGAATCCAGTAATTCAGTAATTTCTACACCCCAAAAACAGTGATGTTAAGGTTATTTTTGAGGAAAACAATGTTTTTACGTGTAATAGTATAGCTCTCAATCTTAATAATTTCTCATAAACCTAATAGTTGTAGGTTCATTTAAGTTTATTTAGAATTATAATATATAAAACATTTCATTTATATTCAAATGACAAGATTTTGCATCTAAACACTTTCACTAAATGTGTAAAATGTAGTCAAGTTATACAATCTCTTTGAGCTTCACTTTCCTCATTGGTAAAGTTAAGCTAATAATACCTACTTTACAAATTTGGGATCATTAAATGAGATAGCACTTGTGAGACTATTTAGCATAGAATTGAACGTTTATAAGAAGACCAGTTTTCAGCCTAAACATTTCTGTAATTATTTTCATAAGCTTTATACATTGTTGACATCCATTAACATTTTGGAGACAGTTTGCTTTACATTTGTGAATAGTTCTTGAGAAAGCATAAAACATTTCTAAATATTTTATAGAATTTTCAGAGCCTATTCTGTTATTAATTATTTTAATAAAACTTTGTACCTCATTAACAAATGTTGCAGTGTCTGACTTCTATTTAGGATTAAATCTTCTAGCTAGAAAAACTGAAAACAGCAAGTAAGTTCAATATTGAGGGGAGAAAAATCAAGACCATGGGTAGGGTGTTGTGCACATACTAAATTGAAAGTCTACGGGACTGCTGAATCTAATTAAAGTTAAAAGCCCCACTTTGATCTAAAATGCCTCATACAGGCTGAGCAGGCTGATTGGATCAATCATGGCTTTTACTTTTGATTAAAATAAACTTCTCCTACATAGATGCAATTGAAAACAATCAATGAAGGTAAGATAGGCAACAATTAACACATAGGTGACCAAAGTCACATACATATGTATACACACACACACACAAACACACATGCATATGTATATGTACATGTATATGTATATGTATATATATATATATATATATATATATGTGTGTATGTGAAGTTTTTGACGTTTTTCTCTGTATTGACTGAGAATAAATGCTCACGTGTTAGGTTAGGCTACATTATACTGGGGAGCAAATAGACACCAATTTCTTATTTAACAAAATTGAGGCATATTTTTTACTTATGCCAAAGTCATTGCTTGTTAGGTTGTTGTGGACCAGAGAGCATGCAGCTTTCATGCTGTCACGTGTAGCAGACAGAATCTTTCATATGCATTGTTAAGGCTGCCTTGGTGGCATCCAGCTGACAGCTGGGTATAAAATGAGAAGGACATTAAAGAGCTTTTCTTTTTTATTTTTCAGGCAGGCTGAGAATTATGTAACATTGATGCAGTGAAGAAAGTGGGATTGTTGAATATCTTACCCATTTATACCATAGAACATAAAATTTGAATTATCTTGGTGGCTGTTTCATACCAAGTTAAAAAAAAATAAATTGACATATTTCAAAGTTAGAGAACAGTCCAAAGAGTGCTCCTACTTCTGACACCAATTGCAAGTTTGACCATACCCCAGACAAACCTTAGGTTTCTAGAAAATCTTGCAGAACACGCTGAAAACTGCTATACTCATGGTTAAGTCTTATTACAGCTAAAACTTCAAATTTAAAGTCACTCAAAGAGAGAGGCTTATGGGGAAGAGCCTGAGAAAGTTCCAAATCTGGATCTTTTAGTTGTTTTATCTCTGTGAGTAATGGAGAGTGTTATGTTCCTGGCATTGATATATAAAACAGAAGAGAGACCTCATAAATATGACACCATATATCTACAACCAACTGATCTTTGATAAACCTGACAAGAACAAGCAATGGGGAAAGAATTTCCTATTAAATAAATGATGTTAGGAAAATTAGCTAGCCATATGAAGAAAACTGAAACTGAACCACTTCCTTACACGTTATAAAGAAATTAACTCAAGATTGATTAAAGACTTAAATGTAAAGCTCCAAACCATAAAAACTGTAGAATAAAACGTATTCAATATACCATTCAGGACATAGGCATAGGCAAAGACTTCATGACAAAAACACCAAAAGCAATTACAACAAAAAATAAATTGACAATTGGGATCTAATTAAACTAAAGAGCTTCTGCACAGCAAAAGAAACTACCATTAGAGTGAACAGGCAACCTACAGAATGGGAGAAAATTCTTGCACTCTACCCATCTGACAAAGGTCTAATACTCAGTATTTACAAGAAACTTAAACAAATTTCCAAAAAAAAAAAAGAAAAACAGCCACATCAAAAAGTGGGCAAAGGATGTGAACAGACCCTTCTCAATAGAGGACATTTACATGGCCAACAAACATATGAAGAAAAGCTCAAGATCACTGATTATTAATAAAATGCAAATCAAAACCAAAATGAGATGCCATCTCACACCAGTCAGAATGGAAATTATTAAAAAGTCAACAAATAATAGATGCTGGAGAGGCTGTGGAGAAATAGGAATGCTTTTATTCTATTGGTTGGAATGTAAATTAGTTCAACCATTGTGGAAGGCAGTATGATGATTCCTCAAAGATCTATAATAAGAAATACCATTTGACCCAGTAATGGGTCATTACTGGGTGTATACCCAAAGAAATATTAATCATTCTGCTATAAAGACGCATGCACATGTATGTTTACTGCAGTGCTACTTACAATAGCAAAGACATAGAACCAACCCAAATGCCCATCAATGATAGACTGGCTAAAGAAAATGTGGTACATGTAAACACACTTTGTGGCTAAAGAAGTGTGGCAGTGGGCTCATGCTCATAAAATTCACTAGTCTTACCATGTTCCTCAACATCCTGAAACAGCGAGATTGGTAGAATGGTGTAATTGCCTTTGGAAGTCACCATTGCAATGCCAACCAGGTGACAATACTTTGCAGGGCTGGGGCAAAGTTCTCCAGAAGGCATTTATGCTGTGACTCAGCATCCAATATATGGTACTGTTTCTCCCATAGCCAGGATTCATGGGTCCAGAAATCAAGGAGTGGAAGTGGCACCACTCACCATCACCCCTAGTGATCCACTAGCAAAATTTTTTCTTCTTGTTCCTGCAACATTAGTTTCTGCTGTCCAAGAGGTCTTAGTCCCAGAGACAGGAATGCTGCCACCAGGAGACACAAAAATTCCCTTGAAATGGAAGTTAAGATTGCCACCTGAGCACTTGGGGCTCCTCCTACCTTTAAGTCAACAGGCTAAGAAGGGAGTTACAGTGTTGGCTGTGGTGATTGACCTGCACTATCAAGACTAACAAGGGAGGTAAGGAAGAGCATGCATGGAATGCAGGAGACCCATTAGAGCATCTCTTAGTATTACCATGCTCTGTGATTAAGGTCAATGGGAAATTACAACAGCCCAATCCAGGCAGGACTACAAGTGACCCAAACCCTTCAGGAATGAAGATTTAGGTCTACCAGGGGGAAAAAAAAAAAAAAAAAATTAATCTGTTGAGGTGCTTGCCGAAAGCAAAGGGAATACAGAATGTCTAGTAGAAAGTAGTCAGCAATACCACCTAAGACCACATGACCAGCTACAGCAACAAGGATTGTAATAGTCATGAGCTTTTCTCCTTCTTTTGTTAAAAACATGTTTGTCCATGTATACACTTGTACTAAGAAAATATATTCATTTTATTTTATTTTTCTTTTATCATGTGTCATATGATTTATTGACATCACATCAGCATTTAAGTATTGTTAACTTTATGTAATAGTATTTGGGCTGGGAATTGGTGCGTTTCTGGTTATATGAAGGATAGTTGTATTACGTTAGGTGTAATTATGACCTTACTATTTTCTTTATTTAAAGACTATGTATTATCTCAGTAGATGTGTATGGCTTCGAGTTGACAAGGGGTGGACTTGTGATGGTTAATATTGAGTGGCAACTTTATTGAATTGAAGGATACAAAGTATTGATGCTGGGTGTGTCTGTGAGGGTGTTGCCAAAAGAAATTAACATTTGAGTCAATGGGCTGGGAAAGGCAGACCCACCTTTAATCCAGGTGCTTACAATCTAAACAACTGCCAGCACAGCTAGAATATAAGCAGGCAGAAAAATGTCAAAGGAGAGACTGGCCTTGTCTACAGGCCTACATCTTTCTCTCATGCTGGATGCTTCCTGCCCTCAAACATCGGACTCCAAATTCTCAAATTTTGGGACTCGGACTTGCTCTCCTTTCTCCTCAACCTGCAGATGGTCTATTGTGAGACCCTGTGATTGTGTGAGCTAACACTTTATAAACTCTCCTTTACATATATATACACACACACACATATATATTTATACACATACACACTAATAGTATATATAATATATCCTAATATACAATAATAATATTCTAACAGTGTATGTATATATACTAAATAGTATATATACTAAATAATATATATATATACCCTAATGCATTGTGCATGTGAAAAAAGTCTAATACCCAGCAACCATAACAAATTTAAACAAATGTACTGGAGAAAAACAAACAATCCCACAAAAAGTAGGCAAAGACACTTTTCAAAAGAAGAAATGCATGTGGTCAACAAGCCTATGATAAAAAACTTAATATCACTGATCATTAGGGAAATGCAAATCAAAACTGCAGTGATATACCATCTCATACCAGTCAGAATGGCTATTAACAAAAAATCAAACAATAACAGATGCTAGTGAGGTTAGGGAGAAAAGGGAATACTTATACATTCTTGGTGGGTGGGTAAATTAGTTCAACTATCCTCGAAAGTGGCATGGCAATTTTTCAAAAAGCTAAAAGCAGAAATACTACTTGACCCAGCAATCCCATTACTTGGTATATACCCAGAGAATTATAAATCATTCTACCATAAAGACTCATGCATGTGAATGTTCACTGAAGCACTCTTCACAACAGCAAAGACATGGAATAAACCTAAATGTCCATCAGTGACAGATTGGATAAAGAAAATGTGGTACATATACACCATGGAAAACTATGCAGTCATAAAGAAAAGAATGAGATCATGTATTTTGCAGGTACATGAATGTAGCTGGAGGCGATAATCTTTAGTTAACTAAGGCAGAAACAGGAAACCAAATACCACATGTTCTCACTTATAAGTGGGAGCTAAATGATGAGAACTAATGGGCCCAAAGAATTGAACAACATATACCGGAGTCCATTTGAGGGTGAAGGATGGGAGGAGGGAGAAGAGTAGGAAAGATAGCTACTGGGTACTGGGATTAGTTCCTGCGTGATGAAATAATCTGTACAACAAATCCCCATGACACAAGTTTACTTATATAACAAATCTGCACATATACCCCTGAACTTAAAAAAAAAAGTTAAAACAAAAGGAAAGACTATGATACTAAAGAATTTCTCAGGGTGTGGAATAAACTGAAGGAATGAAAACATTTGTTTATGTGAAAGCTTTTAATATTCCAGCTAGGGAGGGAGGGTGTAAGATAGTTAATCTTTTATAAAGAATATAGTTTATGTTAGTAGGTTTTCATAAAATTTATTTATATAAAATTAAAAACACCCACAGAGTTCTAGGAACTTTATTTAGCAGGAGAAAAATTAATAATGTACAAGATTTTCATAATATGTGTGGTATAAGCCATTGATGAATTAGTAAGCAGTGGATTCATACTGGCATACCAGGAGATATCATGGAGTTTGTTCCAGATTGCTACAATAAAATAAATATTTTAATAAATGATGTCATGTAAACTTTTTGGTTTCTCAGTGCATATAAAAATTATGTTTACACTATACTGTAGTTTATTAAGTGTGCAATAGCATTATGTCTGAAAATTTTACATGTTTTAATTGAAAAAAAAATATTTATTGCTATCAGTTACTAACAACTACTTGAGCTTCCAGTGGGTCATAATTTCATTACTGGTGGAGGACTCTGCCTCAAGGTTGATGAGTGCTGACTGATTAGGGTAGTAGTTGCTGAAGGTTTTAGTGGCCATAGCAATTTCTTAAAAGAAGACAAAATTTGCTTCACCAATTGACTCTATCATAAATGATGTCTCTGTAGCATTTAATGCTGTTTGACAGCATTTTACATACAGTTGGAGTCAATCCTGTCTAACTCTATGCTTTCTTTATCAACAAAATTTGTGAAATATTTTAAATTTTTTGTTGTCATTTCAACAATTTTCACTAGGAATAGAAGCTAACTAACGTAATCACATTATTTGTTCATTCATAAGAGGCAACTGCATACTTTAAAGTTTTATCATGAGATTGCAGCAATTTGGTCACACCTTCAAGCTCCACTTCTAATTCTAACTATCTTGCTATTTCCACAACATCTATAGTTACTTCCTTTTCTGACATCTTGAACCTCTCAACACCATCAATAAGACTTAGCATCAACATCTTCCAAATTCCTGTTAAGGTTGATACCTTGAACTTCCCTCAAAATCATGAATGTTTTTAATGGCATCTATAATTTATGAATTATTTCCAGAAAAGTTTTAATTTACTTTTCCCAGATCCATCAAAAGAATCATTATGGTAGCTATAGTCTTACAAAATATTTTCTTAAATGATATGACTTGAAAGTCAAAATTGCTCCTTGATCCATGGGCTGCAGTACGGATAATATGTTAGCATGGATGAAAACAACATTAATCTCTTCATACATCTCCATCAGATTTCTTGAGTGACTAGGTACATTGTCAATGAGAAGTAATATTCTGCAAAAAAAAAAAAAAAGAAAAAAAATTGTTTCTTTCTAAATAGCAGGTCTCACCAGTAGGCTTAAAATATTCAGTGAACCATGCCGTAAACAGATGTGTTGCCAAACAGGCTTTGTTGCTTAATTTCTAAAGGGCAGGCAGAGTAAATTTAGCATAGTTTTTACCAGCCCTGAGATTTTCAGGATGGCAAATAAGCAATGGCTTTAACTTAATGTTACCAGCTACATTTGTCTCCAACAAGAGAGTCCCTTTGAAGCTTTCCAGGCAGGCATTGATTTCTCCTCTCTAGCTATGCAAGTCCTAGATGGTGTCTTCCTCCAATAAAAATTTCAGCTACATTGAAAATCTATTGTTTAGTATAGCCACCTTCCCTAATTACCTTAGCTTCATTTTCTGGATAACCTGCTATAGTTCCTACATCAGTACTTGTTGTTTTACCTTACATTTCTGTGTCATGATGATGATATATTTTCTTAAACCTCTGTCTGATTCCAACTTTTCATGTTCAGCTTCCTTACTTCTCTTAGCTTTTATAGAATTGAAGGCACTTAGAGCCTAGCTATGGATTAGATTTTGGTTTAGGGAGTATTTTGGCTGGTTTGATCTTCTATCCAGACCACTCAAACTTTCACCACATCGGTAGTAAGGTTTTTTATTTTCTTATTATTATAATTTTCTTCAAAAACTTTTCCTTTGTATTCACAACTTGGCTAACTGATTGGCATTAAGAGTCCTAGCTTTCAACCTATCTTGACTTTCCACACTAAGCTCAATAAATTTTAGTTTTTGATTACAAATGAGAAATATACAACTTTTCCCTTCACTAGAACACTTAGTGGACATTGTAGGGTTATTAATTGGCTTTATTTTATTTTATTTTTTGTGTGTTTTACAGAAGAGGGAGGCTGAGCGGGAGAGAGACAAGTGAATGGCCAGCCAGTAAAACAGTCAAAACACACAACATATTTATCGATTAAGTCTGCAGCCTTATATGGTCATAGTTTATGATGTGATGCCTCCAAAAAATTACAATAATAGCATAAAGGATCTCTAATTGTGACACAGAAAAATGAAGTGGCACATGCTGTTGGAAAACAGTGTTAATATATTTGCTCAAGGCAGGATTGTCATGAATTTTCCATTAGTAAAGATGTAAAATCTGCAAAACAAAATAAAGAAAATAATATAGGAGTTATTCTGGTGGTTGAACAGTGCTATCACATAATAAGTTCTGGTATGCTGTTATACCACTTTGTGTTATAAGAGGCAATTAAAGCCTAGCTGATGGCTTTGCTTGAAACTTTTTAAAAAATATGGTAACAATGAAAAATATATAAAAAAATATGTTTTTAATTCCAGGTACAATTAATAGAATCATCCAGCTTAATAAAAATCATTAAGTATATTGCAAATAACACGTTAAAACATATATATGTATATATATCAAAGGTGGCATGTATTACTTAGGATCACCCATAAATTTTTTATAAAAGTTATTCTCATGTTTATACTGCATAAACATAAAGTTATCTCTCATGACATGTCTTAGTTTATTTTCTGTTGCTTATAACAGAATACCTGAAACTGAGTAACTATAATGGAAAGGAACGCAACTCTTATAGTTATGGAAGCTAAGAATTCCATCAACAAGTGGCCACATCTGGTGAGGGTCTTATTGCTGATGGGGATTCTTGGCACAGGCACTATGTGGCAAGGGAGCTGAGTGTGCTAGTCCATCTCTCTCCTCCTCTTCTTTAAAACAACTAGTTCCACTCACATAATAACTTATTAATTCATTTACCCGTTAAATAAGTTAATTCATTCATAAGGGCAAAGTTCTCATGACTCAATGACCTTTTAATGGCCCCAGTTCTCAATACTGCCACACTGAGGATTAAGTTTTCACATGAGTTTTGGAGTTTGGAAGGGGGCAAACATTCAAACCATAGAATTATCTTAGGTCTTATATTGTTATAATGAGGATAGTAATTTATAGTATTATTTAGAGGATTGAATGAGTTGAGATATGAAAGCCCTCAGCACATATTGACCATTAGACTGTGATTCAGTATTATAACTATTATCATTATGTTAACTTTTTTATTATTTTGTATAAATATTTCGGTAAAGTTTCCAGAGTGTCTGAAGTTTCTTCTATTGTTGTTATAGACATCTTAGTTTTTACATTTTAAATTTATGAGTGATGATTATTTTTCTAAAGCTATTGCTCACAAAGAATGCAAATTCACAAATAATGTTTTGACAATGGAGCTGGAGTAATATCATAAAATTAATGACAATGTGTTTTAAATAATTGCATAAATTCTATATGACAACTTCAACTTCATGTTAAGGAATACTTGCATAGAATCTGGGCAAAATTTTAAAATGTAATAAAATACAATTTATTAACAATAAAAGTTATTAATAATAAAAGCAATGCCTAAAACAAATAGATCAACCATATAAAAAGTTCAAAAATATTTGTCTATGTTAAGCTATAGCATTTCATAGCATACGATGGAAAATTAAAGAAATAGGAAAAAGTTAATTCAATAAATTTTCAAAAATGAAAACAATAGTCATTAGGATAAAGTTTAAATCATATAAAATAAGACTGAATAAAATAGATTTAATTATATGATTGATTAAGATGTCAGTGCAAGTTGATAAGAGTCTTAAATTAAACTAATTGTGGGTATTAGAATCTTCCATATGAGTACTATGTAATAAACTACAACCTAACTCAGTAGGTAAACAGACTGAAGATTTAATTCAGGAATTTATTTTTGTAAAAAAGAGCTGATTCTCAGCCAATAACAGCAGCCAAGTGGCCAACTAACTGTTTCTGTACCTCACTTTCTTTTTTGTATATTATTTTGCTTTTTCTGTTCAAACAAATTCTTTAACTATATGGCAGCCCTGGAGTACCTCTGAGTCTGTTCTAGTTCTGGGGCCCACGGAATTCACAAGCTGTTCTTTGCTCAATTAAATGGTATTAAGTTTAATTTGTATAAAGTTTCCTTTAACAAGGGACAATATAACTGAAAAATAAATTGAGCATAATGAGGAAGTGTTAATTTTTAAAAATCTGATCTCTTTTAGGCACTAAAAATTAAGCTAGACTGTAATATTTATTTTTCAATGTTGAAAGATAAAACTGACATATCTTAAAGTTTTCTAACATATATTTTAATGTTTTCTAACATTTATTTTATTCAAAAACCGCAGAAAACTTTAGCATATTTATTTTAATCAGTCATTGGTTCTAAAGGAAAGGACACAACTGACCATGATAATTAATTAGAATATGTAAATGCATATAATTTTTACTTTCTATAATTATTTTTCAAGGAATCACACATATTTAGTAGACATCTAATACAGAAAATCTACTACAGCATTTTAACTTAGCTAACAAATAGTTTCTGAGCTGAACTCACCGTGGAGTGCTGGGGTAGGTCCACTGTTCAACAAAGATTACAGTTTGAGTCTTGATACAGCTAATCAGAATGAAAATTAAACTTTGGGGAGTGCTGATTTTCCCTGGGATTATAAGATTTGATCTTAAAAAACATTGACTCAGACAAATGCTGAGAAATATAGAAATTCAGCCTTGAAAGAAATAGATTAGGAAGATAAAACTATAAACAAATAGTAAGGAAAAAGTTTGTTTCAAAATAATCTAAAGACATCGTAATTAGTCCCAGTGAGGTTATCTAGAATATAGAATTAATAAGGAATAAATTTCTTTAAAAATCACTTTCAAGTACATAAAGTATTATTTACTTATATAAAATACAGGCTAATATTGAGACTTTATTCAAAATTTCTATTACTTCTATGATATCATAGAGTAGACTGTTTGCCAAGAAAAGACTTTTTCACCTGAGCTAGAACTTGAGATTTAAAAAGGATAATTCTGAAGGTCCAGCTCTCATTTTCAGCAGTTACTTGGCATAGCTCAGTCAACCATTTTTTTTTTTTTTTTTTTTTTTTTACCAGATAGTGACTTTTCAACAGGTATACTAAATTTAAATTAAAAAAGAAGAGTGGAGAGGGTGGAGGTGTAGCAATATGGTTGAATAGAAGTTTGCACCAGATGTCCTCCCCACAGGAACACCAAATTGAACAACTATCCACACAAAATAATTGCCATCATAAGACCCCCAAATCAGCTTAGTATCAGCTCTGCCACAGTGGGGTATGGAACCAAGTGGGCTGTTGGGTTTCCCAATTCCAGGCCTTGGATCTTAGATGGCATTTCTGAACCTGCCCTGGGTCAGAGGAGAGGCCATGGCCCTGAAAGGTGTTTTCCCAAACCTATTCACCATTAGCTGACAGAAGAGCCCTTAGGCTTTGAATGAACATCAGTGGTGGCCAGGCAATACACATGATGGACCTGGGGTAGTGGTGACCACAGGGAGAGGTTTCTTTCTTTCTGGCAAGGGGAGGGAAGAGAGATAAGGACTTTGTCTGGTGGCTCAGGTGCCCACTCAGTCATAGTAGAATAGAGCACAAGGTAGATTAATAAGTTTTGTGATACTAGGTTCTGACTTTCAGACAGCATATCTAGACCTGCCCCAAACCATGGAAAACTCACTGCTCTGAAGGGTAGGACATAAACCTGGCTGGCTTCAACACCTGCTGATTGTAGAGCCCTAGAGCCTTGAGTAAAAACATGGCAGGTAGACAGTTGTGACCAGTAGCCTTGGATGAGACCCAATGCTGTGCTGGTTTCAGGTCTGATTCAGCAAAGTCCCAGTGGGAGTGGAAACAGGGGTGCTTGTGTCACCCCTCCCCAAGCTCCAGGCAGTTCAGCACAGAGAGAGAGATTCTATTTGTTTGGAAGAAAGTAAGGGAAGAGAACAACAATTGCTGTCTGGTAATCCAGATAATTTTTTGGGGTCTTCTATAAGACCTCCAATATGGTATCACTATAAGTCTGCAAGAACCACAGTGTCATTGTGCTTGGAATGACCCCTAATGCAGATATGGCTGCAGTGGCCAAAAACTTAGATCACAAGACCCAACAATCTGCCTGCAAGAAACACACTTAACCTATGAATACACAGACTGAAAATAAATGGATGAAAATATCTATTTCATGCAGGTGGAAAACAAAATAAGTAGGAGTACCTATGCTAATATCAGACAAAATAGATTGCAAGACAAACGTTATGAAAAGAGACAAATAAGGTCATTATATAATGATAAAGGGATCAATTCAGCAAGAGGCTATAACAATATATACACCCAACACTGGAGTACTCAGATATATAATGCAAATAGTATTAGAACTAAAGAGAGAGACTCCAAAAGAATCGCTTAAGAGTTTAACACTTTATTTTCTACATCGGACAAATCGTCCAGACAGAAAATACATCATCTAGACAGAAAATCACCAAAGAAATGTTGTTTCTTAATCTGCAGTATAGACCAAATAGGCCTAACAGATATTTATAGAATATTTCACATAATGACTGCAGAATATGCATTCTTCTCCTCAGCACATATATCACTCTCAAGGATAGATTGTGTGTTAGCTTATAAGTCTTAAAACATTCCAAAAAATTGAACTAATATCAATAATCTTTTCTCACCACAATGGAATACAAATCTGATTAAAAAATAGGCAAAAAAAAAAAATCTCAATAGACAATTCTCCAAAGAAGACATACAATTGGCAACCAGGTGTATGAAAAGGTGCTCAGTATCATTGACAATCAGATAAATGCTTATCAAAACTACAGTTAGATATCATCTTTCCCCATTTAAAATAGATCTTATCTAGAAGAAAGGCAGTAACAAACTCTGGAGAGGATGTGGAGAAAAGGGAACCATTACACATGTTAGTGGAAATGTAAATTAGTACAGCCAATATGGAGAACAGTATGGAGGTTGCTTAAAAAACTAAAAATATAACTACTTTATAATTCAGCAATCTCACTGCTAGGTATGATACCTAAAAGAAAGGGAACTAGAATATTGAAGAGATATCTGCATTTCCATATTTATTGCAGTACTACTTACATTAGCCGAGATTTGGAAACAATTCATCAAAAGATGAATGGATAAAGAAAATATGGTATATATAAACAATAGAGTATTATTCAGCCATTAAAAATATGAGATTTTGTCATTTGCAGCAACATCAATGAAACTGGAGAACATTATGTTAACTAAAATAAGCCAAGCCCAGAAAGAAATTTTGCATGTTCTCACTTAGTGGCTTTTCCTCTTAATTGCTGGCTTATTAATTGCTTCACTAAAAATGTATATTATTAACACTCTTATACAGATAAACATAAGACAAAACATTGAAATAACCTTGAGATAACGAAAGATATTAAAAACAACAATAGAAACAACTGAATCCCAAACTCAAAATTATTAGTAGATATCATCAGTTCTTTGACATATATCAGATATTTCATATTCTGGGATCCAGTTTTAAGTAAGGATGTCATAAGGATTCCACACACAAAATATTTCAAACATTAAAATACTTTTAAAATATGTTACCTTTAATGCAAAATTTTGTTTTATGAACATATATCAAATAATATAAAAGTGTTTATATATCTATATTCAATGAACCATACATAAAATATATAAACTTTGCATGTATTTTGCAGTGTATACTTGCATATTACTATTCATGGGTAAAGTGATAGATTTGTATTTTTAAACTACATTAGTAATTTGATAATATAGATTACACTTAACACTAGATGAAAACACTCAGTACATTTACATGGGAACTCTAATTTCAAAATCTAACTCACATTACAGATTGTAATATAAATATAACATTTGTAGATTTGATTTAGGTATTCAACACACATGCTAGTTTATAATCATAGGTACAGATAATGGAATAGAAAGTGTAACAAACTTATAACTATGAATAATAAAAAATTGAAAAAGAAAGATGTATACCAAAGGTGATGTACCAATTTTGCTGTTTATGATAATTGATGAAATAACATATATATTAATGGTGGGGAGAAAACAAAAATCAAAAGGTAATTTATAAATAATTAATTTCAAATTATGCAAAAGTTTTTTAAAAGTAACATTTACTTTTATCTATTCACCGCAGGTGAATCAGTTGATAGATATAATCATGTTACATATTTTTGTACATGTAATTGAAAACACTTCATTACTATGGTAGGCAGTGTTTATACAAATAATCCTTTCGTTTCTGCAGTTCTATTTATGCAGTGACACACTCTGAAATGGTTCAAAAGCTCTATGTTATGTCAGTAAGAGAGAAATTTTCCAAACTGCATTTTTACTTATTGAGCAACGAGGGAAAGGGAAATCTTATATGTCCGTGTCTCCCAAGGCAGTTCACAAAGGTTACAGTCTGTTTCTGTTATTGAAGTTTTGTGGAGATAAATACCTGTGCTCCTTTCAAAGTCCTAGATAGATAAGTATGTCTGTCAAATTCTAGTCAGAATCTGGCAGAATAAAGTATGACACACTGTTTCAGTGACTGTCCCCTTTCATTTTTTTTTTTTTTTTAATTCTTTGTGTGAAGTCTGACTTCAACTCTGCAGACATTCTGATAATCAGATTATCAGTAACAGAACAATGCAACTATTTCTTTCTCTAATACTTGCATATGTTTAGTAAAGGAAGTTCTTATTTCATAATATTTATATTCTAGAATAATGGTTCCAAAATATTGTCTATGAACTAGTTATCAGTATCAGCTGGAATTTATGATAAACATATAGATTCCAGGGCCCTACCAGCCTCCTACTGAATCTTGGAGTTGGATCTCAAAAATTAGTGTTTCTTTTTAAAAAGCCCTGAGTAGGGATTTTAGTGTTTTATTTTTTTTATTTTTGTTTTAAACTAAATTTTAATGTTATATAAATACACACTTTTAAAATCTTATTTCTCTAAATTATTTATTATATTATAACCCTTTCCTATGGCAGTTTGTCATAAATCCATGATGTGTAGTGATTAAAATACTGATAATAATATTTGGTGAATAAAGTTAACTTTTCTATTTAAATTGACTCTGGTTTAAATAATTTTTTCTTAAATTATTCTAGGTGAAAGAGTTTAGATTTTAAAATCAAACAAAAAATTAAATCAAATCTCAATGTAGCCATATATAAGTTCCAACGTAGATAATTAATTGAACCTCTTTAAATCTCATTATCTTTATTTTTTTAATGGAAATTATATAACATAAACTGAGTTGTTAGAATATTTAAATTACTAACAAAGAGTTTAATATGGGACTTTGACAGCTTGCTATAGCATAATACTGTTAAGATAGTGGTGTTTTTGTTTCTTTGATTAATGTCTGAATTTTTTTGTTGTTATTTAAAAATAATTTATAGTATCTTTGATCAAAAGAAGACACCACTCCAAAATCAACTTCAAAGTCAATCGTCAGGAACATTTAAATCTTGAATACTAAACTTTACTCAAAACACTAAGTGAGCTCTTTCTATATAATTTCTTATAATACTACTATTTATTGAAATAGTATAAACTTAATTCCTGTTTAAAGTTTTATAAAACTATACCTTATAATAAAAGTGAAAAATTTTCTCTTTGGCTCCTCAATGATGTATAAAATTATACAATTAATTTGTATTAGATGTTTTTAAATACAGATTCAATATCTTACTATTTGGCACTTATGGATCTCAAAAAAATTCCAAATGCTGGGTTTGACATTTTACAAGCAACCACAAAACTAGAAAAACAAAAAACCCAAAAAGACAACTCAGTAATAAATTGTAGGTAAGAGAAAAAAGGAAACAAGAAAACACTCCTTTTTTGATTATTGTCAAAGAGCAATCTTCAAATTTTATTTATAAAATATCACAGTAGTCCAACGCTGTACCTTTTCATTGTGTATTGAATTTGATAGCATCATACTTCTGAAAAGAAACAAAAGGGCAATGGTAATTCTTGCAGCTGAAAGTGACCTTTAGTACATCTTTGTCTAAGTGTCTTCGCTCAAGATTGCCAGCCTAAAGCAAAAAATTTAGAAGGCAGTGATGGCAGAGTTTTGTTCTTTTTATTTGTTTTTCTACACTAAATAATATTGATCTCTGTGCATTTGTCTAATTGATTTTTTAATGATATGCAAAGAAAAGTCATTCTCAAGTGTTCATTCTGTCATAGTGACTAATTAGTTTTTCTGTGTCCTGTATTTTATAGCTTGTAGAAAATGCTGTGTCAGTGATAATTCAGCACATTTCAACAGTCACATTAACACTCAGATAACCCTTATAAATGGGAGGTGTTCCACTGAGTTACTTAATAATAAACAGTAATCAATGGAAAAACAATATATAAAGTATGTTTATTTTTGTTAAATGAGTTAAATGAGTTTCGCTGAGATAAGAAATGCAAGTATAAACTTTCTGATTCCTGTAAAACTAACTTGCCCAGTAAACACATATTTAAGATCCTTTAATTTCATTTATGTCTTTCATTTTAGTGTGCTTAAACTGTGACAAAAAAAAAAAAAAACCTAGCCTGTGAAGTAAATATAACAGTTTCACTTGGTAAGGGTAATAGAGGCATTTGTATAATGTAATGTGAAAGTCAGCAAGAAAGTACTGGAGATTTTGCAATCTGAGAGTAGTATAGGAAAAATATCCAGAGTCAGCTTTAGATATGTGATGAATCCTTACATAGGTCATTACCTGTTTGCAAAGAAAACATTTAGCACAATATGTGGGGTGCTAGAAATGAAGTACACTATTTAAGTATGATCAATCATTTTAGCAAATATTTATTGAGAATTCTATTAATTGCAAGTTGGGTATACTACATTCTAAACTGCACAATGGAAATCAAATTGTATAGAAATAATAAAATAATGGAAAAAATGGCAGATGAAATGACTTCACATGTTAGCTGATATAAAATCAATATTACTCCCAGACTCCACCATACTTGTCTTCATTATAAATATTTGCTTTCTGTTTTATAGATTTGACCCACATTCACACACTTAAATGTGCTCTTCACAGTCAAAAATGTGTGATGAACCATGAATGTCATTCAAAAGAGTTATGTCCATTCACGTTTTGCTTATTCAAACACTGATCAATAATTGATATAATATGTCAAAAAGCAATTTTGCTTATAACAAAAGGAAGCCCTATTTATGTGAACCAGAAATATAAAAATAAAGCAAATTGAAATCTCTTATATTTGTGAATTCAAGTCCTAAATGAGACAGAAGCAGCCAAGAGAATAATGGTTTTAGTAATGCCAATTACAGTTCTTCCATTTAAGACAGAGGAAGTGATAGATCTTCTCTCTAATTCTATTAATGAAAGGAACTTGAAATAAGCTTAGTTGTTGAATTTTGGCCAGGTTAATTTTATTAAGAAAATGGAAAATTATACATACACAATTTGTGAAACATAATTTGAAATGAAACAAAGTTTTCTGCACATTTGGTAATTAGATGCCTAGTATATCACAGTTGTTCTGAAATACCTTTATATAACCTAGTTCTATATTGGGGGTCTAGGATCCGAGTGGAAGCAATTGTGTAAATGTTAGAGTGGTTTTTCAAAGGAGTGAAAAAAAGAAGGACAAAGAAAGAGAGAGAGAGCCTGGATAAAAAATATAAATGAAACAGAAAATCTCTAACAAGAAGTAAAATAATTATGAAAATGTGAATTAAAATCCAAAAAGCAATATGAGAGTATTTGCAGATTATAAGGTTTGTCTTGATTTCAAAGCCAAGTTTATATACAGTCTATCATTAAAAATCATTGATTAAAAATTCACAAAGCTGAATATACCTTTTGAAATGATATTTTAATAATGATCATGACTATTTAAAATATGTAATTGTATATAACACGTGTGCATGTGATTGTGTGTATTTCTAAGAATGAGAAAAAAAGAAAAAAGAAAACTAAAATGAACCCAATAATAAATCTTTAAAATGCATGAAACATGTATGTTGAGGTAATTTTAAAACAAATTGAAAGATATAATAAGGTCATAAAAAATAGAAAAAAAAAAAGTCATGCACAGGCCAGAATAGAGTAACAGAGATGACATTTGTCATTTCATATAAAACTGAAACTCTAGACAAAATACATGAAGTAATGGTTTTCAAAACATTAAACATCAGTCATCAAAGAACAATGACACTGAAAGATAAGAAACAAGTGAGGTGAGTCCAAGATTTCCCCAGCTTACTGCCTGGAGAAATTCTACTTTACCCTGTATAGAAGAGGGTACCAAACAGAGTTGAATGGCCCTTTTTGGTTGTGGAGATGGGCATGGGAGACAAAGTAGATGAAGGCAGGGAGAATTCACAGGGCAGATTGTGAGAAATAAACTATACAGAAGTAGACATTGATAGACCTGCAGAAGGTTTTCTTAATATTTGTGCTAATAATGAGTGTATGACTTGAGCAAACTACCTGAGGCTGGGAAAACAACCAGTCAAAAGGATAAGAAGTTACAGTTCTCAAGATTAACACACAGCAATGAAGAGTTCCTGTTTCTACCTGCCAGAGAGAGAGAGGGAGAAAGAGAGAGAGCACTAGGACAAATAAAGAGGAAAAAAGATAGTCAATAGCAATTAACAAATGGCACAAATGATGGATCTATTAGACAAGGTCCTTAAAATTATTATAAGTGTATTTTATATGGTCAAGAGAATATCAGAAAGATTGAACATATGTAAGTAGATACATTGAAGATGTAAAAATACCCCAAACAACTAAAGTCTATGATGTCTGTGTATGGAAAAAGTGAGGGATAGAATTAATAGCAAAAGAGATACTTCAAAAAGAAAGTGACTTTTAATACACAGCAATTAGTCCTATCCAAAATGAAATATGGGAAGACTCAGCCTGAAACCAAATGAGTAAAGCATGACTGAGATTTGGCACAATTTCTGGTGGTCTAATGTACAAGTAATTGGAGCCTCCCTGAAAAACAGGCAGGACATGGGGCAGAAAAATATGTGAATAAATATGTTAGCATTAACCAATTTGATAAAAACATTAAACTAACATCAGGCACTAGAATTGTAAGAAAACTGTACCTAGGCATATCATAATTAAATTGCTCAATATTAGTGATAAAGGCAAAGTCTTAAAAGCAGGCCTTTTAAAACAAATGACACATTAGGTACAGAGAAACAAACATATTTCTCATAGGCAACACAAAAAATGTTTATATATATATATATAATAGTTGAAAGAAGCCAAAACCAGGAGACCTTCACTATGAGGAATGTTAAAGCAAGTTCTTTTAATGTAAGAAAAACTATATCTAAAGGAAATTTGAAACTATTCAAAAGTATAAAGAAATCGTGAGTACTGAAAATGGAAATACATATATAAATATAACAAATGGCCCACATATGTAAAATATAATTGATTGTTTAGAACAAACACAGTAACAATGAATTGTGGGTTTATAAAATATGAGATATTTACCCAAAATATAGGTCATTTACCCATCTCATACATATAATAGTTCTCTCTGTTTTCTATCAGCTCAGAATGTCTTTATTTCAACTTTATCCATTAAGGACAGTTTTGCTTGATGCAGAATTTGGGATTAATAGAATTATTTTTCTTTTTTATCTAATGTATCATTTTTCTCTGTCTATATTCAAGATTTTGTTTTTAATTTGTGACAGCTTGACTGGAAATTTCTTTTACTATTCTGTTTGGATGAGCTCAGCTTTTTGAATTTGTGGGTTTGTTTTTCAGCCAACTTGGTAAGTCTTCCTTCATTTCTTTTTTAATTTGTCACTATTTCAGCTTTTTTTCCCCCACTCCTCCTTGAAATCTTAGGACACAAATTTAGACCTATTGTTAATGTTCCATAGGTGTATATAGGTATTAATTTTTATTTTGTTTCTAATTATTTTTAGATTAGGTAATTTATATAGATCTCTCTTCAAGTGTACTGACTCTTCTGTCATGTCCATTCTGCTATTGAGCTAATTCAATGAGTTTTATTTTGTTTCTAAAACTTTAATTCTTATGTATGGCACTGCCTCTGATTTTCGACTTCAGGCCAGACATAAGGACCTTAAAGAGAAAAGGGAATGTTGATAATTTCATATACAAATAATACATTCGGGTCAGGAATACTGGAAGGGTGACTAATACATATCATATTTTTCAAACGAACAGGATTGTTGTCCCAGGTGCCAAATGAAAAAGAAGACTAGGTGTCCCAAAATGTCAAGCAATGGTATGGTTATATGAACACTTAGGCAATTCTTAGCTAGACTTGTTTTATTTTACCCCTATTGGGCTGAGTCTTAATAATTTGGGAGATTTACAGACCAAAATATAGATTATTATAAATATTAAAGATGGTTACAGATGCAACTTTTATATATATATCAGAACAGAAATTTGGAAAAGTTTACATAAATCAAATGATTAATACTATTTTACACATTCTTTCTTTGAAATTTTCAGTTTTTATATTAAAGTTTTTTCTGGCATATACCTTGCATAATAAAAGATAATATCCAGGCAATTTGACCATTTGTGACTTTTTGCTTCTTTCTTGTTTTTTTCTTGTTTTTTTTTTTTTCTTCTTTGTTTTCTTCTTTCATTATGTCTTTTTTTAAAAGAAAAAAATATATTGATACAAAATAATTGTACATCCTTATGGGATATATGTGATATTTTGATACATTAATGCAATATGTAATAATCAAATTAGGATAATTTGGATATTCACAATGTAATAGAGTTTTCTAGAGGGATAGAACTAATAGGACAGATATATCAATAAAGAGGAGTTTATTAAGTATTAACTCACTAGATCACAAAGTCCCACAATAGGCCTTCTGCAAGCTTAGGTTCAAGGTGAGCCAGTCTGAGTCCCAAAACTGAAAAATTGGAGTCTGATGTTTGAGGGCAGGAAGCATCCTGCATGGAAGAAAGATGTAGTCTGGGAGGCTAGGCCAGTCTAATCTTTTCATGTTTTTCCACCTGCTATATATTCTAGCCACACTGGCAGCTGATTAGATGGTGCCTACCAAGATTAAGGGTTGGTCTGCCTTCCCCAGCCCACTAACTCAAATGTTAGTCTCCTTTGGCGACACCTTCACAGACACACTCAGGATCAGTACTTCGCATCCTTCAATCCAATCAAGTTGACACTCAGTATTAACTATCACAACTCTACCTCTTTTCTACTAGAAACCATAGACATATCCTGAGATCATGCATAATCTTTGAATAAAGAAAATAATAAGGTCATGGTTAAGCCTAACATAATACAGCTATCCTTCTTACAACTGGAAACACATCAATACCCAACCCAAATACTATTACGTAAAGTTAATAATACTTAAATGCTGATATGCAGTCAATAAATCTTATGTCACATGATAAAGGAAAAAGACAAGAATGAAGATATGTTCTTAGTACGAGAGTATACATGCACAAATATTCTTTTAATTAAAAAAAAGAGAAAATATGACAATTGCAGTCCTTATTTCTGCAGCTGGTCACATGCTCATAGCTGGTATTGATGACTACCTTCTTCTACTAACCATTCTGTACTCCTTTTGCCTTCAGCAAGCACCTCAGCAGGTCGTGGTTTCTTTTCCTGGTGGAGTAATCCAAACCTTCATTCCTGAAGGTTCTGGGCCATTAGTCCTGCCTGGATTGGGCTATTGCAGTTTCCCATTGACCTTAATCATAGGTGAAGGCAATACTGAGACACCCTAATGGATCTCCTGTATTCCATACATACTGTATTCCATGCATACTGTATTCCATACATGCATCTACTGTGTTCCATACATTCTATCCATGGATGGCAGTCTTGGCAGAAGCATCGTGTGCAAGATAGGCAAACCCATACCCGGAGTTAGTGTCTGTTCCATTGAGGACAAACCTCTGTCCTTTCCACGATGGAAGAGGTCTAATATAATCAACCTGCCACCAAGTAGCTGGCTAATCACTCCAAGGATTAGTCTCATACCAAGGTCTCAGTGTTGGCCTCTGCTGCTGGCAAATTGGGCACTCAGCAGTGGCCATAGCCAGGTTAGCCTTGCTGCGTAAAACTCCATGTTACTGAGACCATGTGTAACCTTCATCACTGCTACGGTGGCTAGTTTGTTCATTGGCCGATTGGGCAATGACGGGTGCCTGGGGAAGAAGATTGAGTGGTGTCCAAAGAATGGGTCATCCTATCCACTTGATTATTATACTTCTCCTCTGCTGAGGTCACTCGTTGGTGAGCACTCACATGGAATACAAATATGTTCACAGCTCTTTTTTTTGTTGTTGTTTGTTTTTTGAGACAGAGTCTGGCTCTGTCGTCCAGGCTGTGTGTGCAGTCATGCGATCTCGGCTCACTGCAAGCTCCGCTTCCTGGATTCATGCCATTCTCCTGCCTCAACCTCCCGAATAGCTGGGACTACAGACCATGCCTGGCTAATTTTTTTGTATTTTTAGTAGAGACAGGATTTCACTGTGTTAGTCAGGATGGTCTCAATATCCTGCCCTCATGATCCATCCATGTCAGCTTCCCAAAGTCCTGTTATTACAGGCATGCGCCACCGTATCCAGCCATCTTCACAGCTTTGACCACTCAGAGAGGTCCATCCACATACTTTTTCCCAAAATTTTTGTCACCAATTTTCCAATGATGCTTCTTCCAAGTCTCAGATTATCCAGCCAAAACATTTGGCTACAGCCCATAAATCAGTATATAATTGCACATCCAGCCATTTCTCCTTCCATGCAAAGTGCATAACCAGCTGCACTGCTTGAAGTTCTGCCCAGTGGGAGGATTTCCCTTCACTGCTGTTCTTCAGGGATGTCCTAGAAAGGGTCTGTAGTGCTGCAGCTGTCCACTTTTGGGTGGTGCCTGCACATGGTGAAGAACCATCTGTAAACCAGGACCTAGTTTTCTCCTCTTCTGTCAACTGATTATAGGGAACTTCTCATGAGGCTGTCGGTGCAGGCTAGGGGAGGGAAGGCAAGGTGGCAGGAGTGGAGATCATGGGCATTTGAACCACTTCCTCTTGTAACTTACTTGTGTCTTCAGGATCTTCTCGAGCACAATTGTGTATATACCACTTCCATTTGATGATAGAATGCTGCTGTGCATGACCCACTTTATGGTGAGATGGGTCAGAAAGCATCCAATTCATTATAGGCAGTTCAGATCATATGCTGACTTGATGATCCATAGTAAAACATTCAGTTTCCAGCAAAGCCCAGTAACAGGCCAAGAGTTTTCTCTCAAAAAGAGGGTAGTTATCTGCAAAATATGGCAGGACATTGCACAAAAATCCTAGAGGCCTCTGCTGTGATTCACCTATGGGGACCTGCCAAAGGCTCTAAGCAGCATCCTTATCTTCCACTTACCTTCAAGCACCATTTGATCTGCTGGGTCACATGACCCACATGGCAGAGCAGATTGTACAGCACCCTGGACCTGTTTCAGAGCCTTCTCCTATTCTGGACCCCATTCAAAACTGTGAGACTTTTGGGTGACTTAATAAATCAACTGGAGTAACACACACAAATGAGGAATGAGTTGCTTCCAAAATCCAAATAGGCCCACTAGGTGTTGTGCCTCTTTCTTGGTTGTAGGAGGGGCCAAATGCAGCAACTTATCCTTTACCTTAGAAGGAATATCTCAACAGGCCCCACACCACTGGACCCCTAGAAATTATACTGAGGTAGAAGGTTCCTGAAGTTTAGTTGGATTTATTTCCCAACCTTTGGCATGCAAATGTCTCACCAATAATCCAGTGTGTTTGATGCTTCTTGCTCACTGGATCCAATCAGTATAATATCATCAATGTAATAGACCAGCGTGATATCTTGAGGAAGCAAAAAGTGATCAAGATCTCTCAAAATCAAATTGTGGCACAAAGCCAGAGAGTAATATATCCCTGAGGTAGGACAGTAAAGGTATACTGCTGGCCTTGCCAGATGAAGGCAAATTGCTTCTTTTGGGCCTTATGGACAGGAATGGAGAAAAAGGTATTTGGCAAATCAATGGGTGCATACCAGGTACCAGGAAATGTGTTTATTTGCTCAAGAAATAAAATCACATTTGGTACAGCAGCTGCAATTGGAGTCACCACTTGGTTAAGTTTACGATAATCCATTGTCATTCCCCAAGATTCATCTGTCTTCTCAACAGGCCAAATAGGAGCATTAAAAGAGGATGTGGTGGAAATCACCACCCAAGCATCTTTCAAGTCCTTGATGGTGGCAATAATCTCTGCAATCTCTCCAGAAATGTGATATTATTTTTGATTTTCTATTTTTTTTCTCAGTAGGGACAGCTCTAATAGCTTCTATTTTGCATTTCCCACCATAATAGCCCTAACCCTATCAGTCAGGGAGTCATTGTGGGGGTTCTGCCAGATGCTAAGTATATCTAAGCCAATTATGCATTCTGGCACTGGGGAAGTGAACACAGGATGAGTCAGGGGAAACACTGGACCCACTGTAAGTAAGACCTGAGCTAAAACACTATTAATTACCTGACCTCCATAAGCCCCTATTTTAACTGTAAGACCACAATGATGTTTTGGGTCTCCTGGAATCAGTGTCAGCTCAGAGCCAGTGTTCAGTACTCCCTGAAATGTCTGATCATTTTCTTTTCAACAATGCATAGTTACCCTGGGAAAAGGCTGGAGGTCTTTTGAGGGAAGGATGGGAGAAAGATTCATTGAAAAAATTGTCGGCAACATAGTGGGGTCCTTCCATCCTTCCTCAAGGGGACCTGGCTTTCCCTTTATTCAAGGGGTTCTGAGTCTGTAAATTGGCTCAAGTCTGGAAATTGAGAGGCCATGATTCTCTGTTCTTATAATTCAAATTAGTCTACGGTCCATTTGCTCTAAAAGTTTCCTACTCATATAAATTAAATAAGAATGCAGCAGGTTTTCTATCAATTTCACTTCAAAGAACTCCATGATTAATTAATCAATGCTAGAGCTCTACATGAGTCAGACTATTTTGATTGCTTCTTTGTCTCTGCTTTCCATTAGAGTAGCTACACCTACTTTCTTTAGATGGTTAAGTGCTGCCACTTGGCCCCTACCACCTCAGGATTCAATTATTTCCATTGTATTTCAATTTTGTATTTGAGTGACAGTGGTGCCCACTGTTAGATCTGACATACAGAGAAGAGCAATTACAGGGCTCTTCAAGAATGCAGGTGCTGCCCTCACAAATCTATTACACAAGGCATTGGCAAAGGGTATATCTTCTGGACCCACCCAGCTGGAATGAGTAGGTCTAAAATGACTAATTCACTGCATTATCCCAATCCTCCTAAGTCTTTGGACCCTTCATCTTCATTGAGCCAAGGGAGATCAGGCATTTCCAGCTTGCATACAGTGGACCATTGTTTAATCAGTATTTCAGCTAACCAAGCAAATAAACTATTAGAACATTTTTTAACTCCTCAAGCTGCAACATTAAGTGCAGAGTCCCTACTTAGAAAGTCCAAATCAATAAATTGAGCCTGATCCAACTCTATGTTTCTTCCACCATTATCCCACACCCTTAATATCCATTCCCATGCCTGTTCTCCAGATTTCTGTTTATATAAATTAGAAAACTCAAGCAGTTATTTTTGAGTGTAGCATGCCTCCTTATGGATCACACTATCAAATTCACCTCTAGGGATCTGCTAGGACTTTAGTTATAGTTCTAGAAGCAAACAGCGGTGTTGGGAATAGCTCCTGAGGAGAATCAACATTATTTTGCCTGGCAGCTGCCTCAAGGGAGGCCATCACATTGCCTCAGGCAGCGCAGAGTTTATCTGCTCAGACAAAGAGGGAAAGGCTGATAGCAGCATGGGTCGGGGAGAAGATGTTGTCACTACTGGGGATAGGGAAGCTGTTTCTTCTTGTGAAAAAAAAAAAAAAAAAAGAACAAAGAAAACCTTTCACCAGAATTTACAAATTCAATGTCCCCAGCTTCATCAGGGTCATTTCATGCACTGCTATTTCAAGCAGTGGGGTACCATTCATTTTCAATCAATGCCCTCACTTTAGCAGTGGACATCTGGTGAGGCTGTGCATGCATCTTTTATTGCAGGTCAGCCACGTGCATGATAAGAGTGTGTGTCTGGGCCAAGCACGGTGGCTCACGCCTGTAATCCCAGTACTTTGGGAGGCCAAGGTGGGTGGATAATGAGGTCAGGAATTTGAGACCAACCTGGCCAATATGGTGAAACCCCACCTCTACTAAAAATGCAAAAATTAGCTGGGTGTGGCGTGTGTGCCTGTACTCCCAGCTACTCAGGAGGCTGAGGCAGAAGAATTGCTTGAACCCAAGAGGCAGAGTTGGAGTGAGCCAAGATGGTGCCACTGCACTCCAGTCTGGGCAACAGGGCGAGACTCCATCTCAAAAACAAGAAAAGAGGTTGTGTGTTTGTGTCTGTTTTCCCACAATTGCAGCTCTTTCTCTGTAAGAGATCTCAGGGCAATCTTAGCAGATTTGAAGCTCAGTATCTGCTTTGAAGCCGGGAGTTAGATTTCCTGAGTTTGTAATTTCCTTTCATCACTTTGACCACTGAACTTAGGAGCAACCAACCAGCTTCATTATGTTTCTTGGTTCTTCACATATGGTCAAAAGTATTACGTATACAGTCATTAAACTGCTTGCCTCTCATGAGTGGTGAATCGGGAGTGTCAAATGCATTTATTTTGCTAACTCTCTAAACAGTTCATTCAAAGAACTATCATTGTTTTCCATACTGTTAGAAGTAAAGACCATACAATCTTTGGGTCTAATTATATTAAACAACCAACTCTGGAAACCCCAAAACTAACACAAAAACTCCATCCTTAATATTCTGTTGGTCTAGAACCATTCCTGGTACTACTACTATGGAGACCACAATTTGAGAAGAGATTTGGGTGAGGACACAGAGACAAAACATATTCTGCCCCTAGCCCTTCTCAAATCTCTATTATTTTTACATTTCAAAACAAAATCATGCCTTTCCAACATTTCCACAAAATCTTAACTCATCCTAGCATTAACGGAAAAGTCCAAGTCCAAAGTCTCATCTGAGGCAAGGCAAGCCCCTTCTACCTATGAGCCTGTAAAATAAAAGAAAAGTTAGTTACATCCAAGATACAATAGGGTTACAGGCGTTGAGTAAATGTTTCTGTTCAAAAATGGGAAAAATCAGCCAAAACAAAGGGGTCACAGACCCCATGCAAGTCCAAAACACAGCAGGGCAGCTATTACATCTTAAAGATCCAAAATAATCTATTTTGACCTCATGTCTCATATTCAGGGCATGCTGATGCAAGGGGTGGGTTTCCAAGGTCCTTGGTAGCTCTGCCTCTGTAGCTCTGCAGGGTAACCCCCCAGGGCTGTTTTCACAGGCTGGCATTGAGACCAGGAACTTTTCTAGGTTCATGGTGTAAGCTGTTGGTGGATCTACAATTCTAGGGGCTGGAAGATAGTAGTCTCTTCTCACAGTTCCACTAGGCATTACCCCAGTAGAGACACTTTGTGGGGCTCTGACCCCACAGTTTTCCTCTGCATTGCCCTAGTAGAGATTCTCCATTAGGGCTCTGCCCCTGTAGCAGACTTCTTCCTGGACATCCATGTATTTCCATATAGCCTCAATCTAGGTGGAGGTTCCCAAACCTCAATTCTTGTCTTCCACTCACACACAGACCCAACACAATTTGGAATTCACCAACACTTGGGGTTTGCACTCTCTGATGTAAGAATATGAGCTATAACTTGGTTCTTTTAGCCACAGCTGGAGCTAAAGTGATTGGGATGTCAAGCACTGTGTCTTGAGGCTGAAAACAGCAGCAGGACCCTGGGCCTGCCCCAAGAAACCATGTTCTATCCTAGGCCTCTGTGACTGTGATAAAAGGGGCTGCTGTGAAGATCTCTGAAATGCCCTGGAGACATTTTTCCCATTGTCTTGGTGATTAACACTTGGCTCCTCATTACTTATGCAAATTTCTGCAGCCTGGTTGAATTTATCCCCAAAAGGTGTTTTTTTGTTGTTGTTGTTTGTTTGTTTCTTCTTTACTACCACATGGTCAGGCTGCAAGTTTTCTAAACTTTTCTACTCTGCTTCCCTTTTAAACGTAAGTTCCAATTTCATATCACCTCTTTGTGAATATATATGACTTTATGCTCTTAGGAGCAGCCAAATCACCTCTTGAACACTTTGCTGCTTAGAAATTTCTTGTGCCAGATATTCTAAATCATCTCTCTCAAGTTCAAAGATCCACTGATTTTTAAATATGGGGCAAAATGCCACCAGTCTCTTTGCTAAAGCATAGCAAGAGTGACCATTACTCTAGTTCCCAGTAAGTTCTTCATCTCCATTTGAGACCAATTCAGCCCAGATTTCATTGTCCATATCATTATCAGCATTTTGCTCAAAATCATTAAACAAGTCTCTAGGAATTTACAAATTTTACTCATCTTCTTTCCTTCTTCTGAGCCCTCCAAACTGTTCCAACCACTGTACATTACCCAGTTTCAAAGTTGCTTCCACATATTCTACTATCTTTATTGTAACACTGACTTCTCTCAATTTTCTGTATTAGTCTATTTTTACACCACTACAAATAACTACCTGAGACTGGGTGATTTATAAAGTGAGGAGTTTTAATTGACTCACAGTTCTTTCTGACTGGGGAAGCCTCAGGAAACTTAAAATCATGGTGAAAGACAAAAAGGAAACAAGGCAGGCATGTATCACATGGTGACGGGGGAAAGACAGCAAGAGAGAAAATGCCAAACCTTTTATTTTATTTTATTTTAAGTTTTTTGAGGTGGAGTCTCACCATGCTGCTCAGACTAGAGTACAGTGGTGCAATATCAGCTCACTCAACCCCTGTAGTAGCTGGGATTACAGGTGCCTACCACCATACCTGGCTAAAGGAGATAGAGACACAAAAAATCTTCAAAAATCAATGAATCTCAGAGCGAATTTTTTGAAAAGATGAACAAAATAGAGACATCACTAGCCAGACTAATAAAGAAGAAAAGAGAGAAGAATCAAATAGATGTAATAAAAAATGATACATGGGATATTACCACTGATTCCACAGAAATACAGACAACCATCAGAGAATACTATAAACAACTTTACTCAAATAAGCTAGAAAATCAAGAATAAATGCACAAATTCTTGGACACATACACCCTGCCAAGTCTAAATCAGGAAGAAGTCAAATCCCTGAATAGATCAATAACAAGTTACGAATTGAGGCAGTAATTAATATACTACTAACCGAAAAAAAGACCAGGACCAGATGGATTCACAGTTGAATTCCACCAGAGGTACAAAGAAGAGCTGGTGCCATTCCTTCTGAAACTATTCCAAACAATAGAAAAAGAGGGAATCCTCCCTAACTCATTTAATGAGGTCAGCATCATTCTGATACCAAAACCTGGCAGAGACACAACAATAAAAGAACATTTGAGGCCAATATCCCTGATGAACATCCTTGCAATAATCCTCAATAAAATGCTGGCAAACCGAATCCAGCAGCACATCAAAAAGCTTATCCACCATGATCAAGTCAGCCTCATCCCTGAGATGCAAGCCTGGCTCCACATACATACATCCATCACATAAACACAACCAATGACAAAAACCACATGATTATCTCAATAGATGCAGAAAAGGCCTTAGAAAAAATTCAACACTCCTTCATGGTAAAAATTCTCAATAAAGTAGGTATTGATGGAACGTATCTCAAAATAGTAAGAGCTATTTATGACAAACCCTCAGCCAATATTATATTGACTGGGCAAAAACTGGAGGCATTCACTTTGAAAACTGGCACAAGACAAGGATGCCCTCTTTCATCACTTCTATTCAACATAGTATTGTAAGTTCTGGCCAGGGAAATCAGGCAAGTGAAAGAAATAAAGTGTATCCAGATAGAAAGAGAGGAAGTCAAATTATCTCTCTTTTTGCAGATGATATGACTGTATATTTAGAACACTCTATCATCTCAGTCCCAAGTCTCCTTAAGTTGATAAGCAACTTCAGCAATTGTTGCAGGAAGTCAGGGACCCTGAACGGAGGGACAGGCTGAAGCCTCTGCAGAAGAACATACATTGTGAAGATTTCATGGACATTTATTACTTCTCCAAATTAATACTTTTATTTTTTTTATGTCTGTGTTTACTGTAATCTCTGAACATAAATTGTGAAGATTTCATGGGCACTTATCACTTCCTCAATGAATATCCTTGTGATTTCCTATGCTTGTCTTTACTTTAATCTCTTAATCCCATCATCTTCTTTGCAAGCTGAGGAGAATGAACGTCACCTCGGGACCCTGTGATTGTATCAACTGCACAAAGTTTTTGTAGAGCAAGTGTGTTTGAACAATATGAAATCTGGGCATCTTAAAAAAAAGAACAGGATAACAGCCATGTTCAGGGAACAACAGAGGTAACTTTGAACTGGCGGCTGGTGAGCCGGACGGAACAGAGCTATATTTATCCTCTTTCATAAGCAAATAGGAGAAACATCACTGAATCCTTTTTCTCAGCAAGGAACATTCCTGAGAAAGAGAATGCGCCCTGAAGGTAGGACTATAGACGGCCCCTTTTTAAGTCGTCCCATCTTTCATGGTCAAAGCCGAAGGGATGAAATAAGCCCCGGTCGCCTATAGTGCTCCCAGGCTTATTAGGATGAGAAAATTCCCACCAAAAAAATTGTGGTCAGACAGGTTATCTGCTCTCAAATGCTGTTTCCTGATAAGATGTTATCAATGACAATGCATGCCCAAAACTTCATTAGCAATTTTAATTTCACCTCATCCAGTGATCCTGTGATCTTGCCCTGCCTCCATTTGCTTTGTGATATTTTATTACCTTGTGAAGTATGTGATCTCTGTGACCCAAACCCTATTCGTGCACTCCCTCCCCTTTTGAAAATTGCTAATAAAACTTGCTGGTTTTACAGCTCAGGGAACATCACGGATCCTGCTGACATGTGATGTCCCCCCCCCAGATACCCAGCTTTAAATTTCTCTCTCTTGTGCTCTTTCCCTTTATTTCTCAACCCAGCCGAGACACTTAGGAAATAGAAAAGAACCCATGTTAAACATCGGCAGTGGGTTCTCCTGATAATCAATGTTTCAGGATACAAAATCAATGTGCAAAAATAATAAGCATTTCTATACACCAATAACAGACAAACAGAGAGACAAATAATGAGTGACCTGCCATTCACAATTGCTACAAAGAGAATAAAATACCTAGTAATACAACTTACAAGGGATGTGAAGGACCTCTTCAAGGAGAAGTACAAACCACTGCTCAGGGAAATAAGAGAAGAAACAAATGGAAAAATATTCCACGCTCATGGACAGGAAGAATCAATATTGTGAAAATGACCATACTTCCCAAAGTAATTTACAGATTCAATACTATCCCCATCCAGCTACCATGGACTTTCTTTACAGAATTAGAAAAAAAAAAAAAATACTCCAAATTTCAAATTGAACCAAAAACAAGCATGTATAGCCAAGACAATCCTAAGAAAAAGAAAAAAGCTGGAGACATCGCGCAACCTGACTTCAAACTATACTACAAGGCTACAATAAGAAAAACAGCATGGTGTTGGTACCAAAACGGATACATAGACCAATGGAACAGAACAGAGGCCTCAGAAATAACACCACACATCTACAACCTTAAGAACTTTGACAAACTGACACAAACAAGCAAAGAGGAAAATATTTCATATTTAATAAATGGTGTTGGGAAAACTAGCCATATGCAGAAAACTGAAACTGTACCACTTACTTACACTTTATATGAAAATTAAGATGGATTAGAGACTTAAATGTAAAACCTAAACCATAAAAACCCTAGAAGAAAACGTAGGCAATACAATTTAGTACATAGGCATTGGCAAAGACTTCCTGACTAAAACACCAAAAGCAATGGCAAGAAAAGCCAAAATTGATAAATGAAATCTAATTAAACTACAGAGCTTCTGCACAGCAAATGACACTGTCATCAGAGTGAACAGGCAACTTCTAGGATGGGAGAAAATTTTTGCAATCTATCCATCTGACAAAGGGCTAACATCCAGAATCTGAAAAGAACTTAAACAAATTTACAAGAAAAACACAAACAACCCTATCAGAATGTGGGTGAAGGATAGTAACAGACACACCTCAAAAGAAGACTTTTATGCAGCCAACAAACATACAAAAAAAAGCTCATCATCACTGGTCATTAAGGAAACGCAAATCAAAACTGCAATGAGATACTATTTCATGCCAGTTAGAATGGCAATCATTAAAAAGTCAGGAAAAAACAGATGCTGGAGATTATGTGGAGAAATAGGAATGCTTTTATGCTGTTGGTGGAAGTATAAATTAGTTCAATTAATGTGGAAGACAGTGTGACAATTCCTCAAGGATCTAGAAATGGAAATACCATTTGACCTAGTATTCCCATTACTGGGTATTTACCCAAAGGATTATAAATCACTCTATTAAAAAGACACATGCATACGTATGCTTATTGCCACACTATTCACAATGGCAATGACTTAGAACCAACCCAAATATCCATCAATGATAGACTGGATAAACAAAATGTAGCACATACACACCACGGAATACTATGCAGCCATAAAAAGGATGAATTCATGTCCTTTGCAGGAACATGGATGAAGCTGGAAACCATCATTCTTAGAAAACTAACACAAGAACAGAAAAACGAATACTACATGTTCTCATTCATACGTGGGAGTTGAACAATGAGAACACATGGACACAGGGAGGGAAACATCACACAATGTGGCTTGTCAGGGACTGGGGTCTAGGGGAGTGATATCATTAGGAGAAATACCTGACGTAGATGACAGGTTGTTGGGTTCAGCAAACCACTGTGGTACATGCATAACTATGCATGAAACCTGTAGGTTCTGCACATGTACCCCAGAACTTAATGTATAATAATAAAAAGGTATAAACTTTCAGATATAAAATGAGTATGTTCTGGAAACCTAACATACAGCATTGTGAGTATAGTTTGTAATAATGTGTTTATATTGTAAACTTGATATTTGCTTAGATGGTAGACCTTAAATATTCTCAACACACACACACACATACACACACACACACACAGAGAGAAAAGTGGTAACTATGTGAAACAACAGATATGATAATTAACATTGTTGTGATTATTATTTTATAATGTGTGTGTGTGTATGTGTGTATATATATATAATGTATATACACACCAAAACACCAGGTTGTTCACCTTAAATACACATAATATTTGCCAGTTATACCCCAATACATGTGAAAAAGTAAGATTACATTTTAAAAAGATTAGAAGAAGAGATACATCCAAAGGAAGCAGGAAACCGTGATACTGGTATAGTTACACACACACACACATATACACACGGGAAAGAAAAAGTCTGCATAAATATTTACTGCACAAATCAAATGCAAACGTAGAAGACTGAGATAAAAGAGTTGGAAATAAATAAAACAGTGAAATATCTTGAAACTAGGATTCTTTTCCTGTAATGTGAAAGCAGTGTGGAATGGAGAAATACTTCTAATATTGCTCTAGAGAGAGGATTTGAATCAATAATAACCCTCTGGCTAATGCCTTTCTTTTAAATAAGAACAAGAGTATTTACTAGAAATACACCTAACCCTCCACTCTCTATTGCCACAAAATCTGCCCCTATAATTTGGGGAGTTCAGGATTAGATAAAAACGTATCTAAAAATCAAAACATACGAATAAAGCTAATAACGATTAAATATGACTTATCTAGACCTTTACCTAAATAAATATATCCTACAGAAAGAAAACTAATATATACATGTAAATCTCCATGTTTAATATGTAGTTGGATCACAAAAAAAGTAAGAAAAATGTTTGGCCGTATTTAGAAATGATACCTTTCTTTGGTGCAAGGATTTGTTAGATTCATGCTATCTTACAGGAGATGTTTCATAATTTAATTAAATTAGCTCTATCAATTGCCTTTTATCTTTCCCTCGCTCCAAGGCAGTTTCTATCTCTCATATTGGCAGCAGTGCAATTCACAAATCTTCCCATTTTGATGATATAAGGTACAACATATTGAAAAATGTTTTCCAGCATTAAGGTATTAGCCAAAAGAAAAGACATTTATGATTATGCATTTTTTCTGGGATAAACTGAGTCCTGGCTATCTAATGACAGAAATATGCTATACACTTTAATATATATATTATTTTGCATGTATTTATAAAATGTGTGCCCCTTTTTGAGACACTGATCACAGCCTCTCTTGCCTGGTCTAAGAGCACTGCTGTTCCACCACCCAAGGACACATTGTTTATAGCCTAAACTGACTTGTGAACATAGAATAATTCAATTGATATTTTTCTCATAAGGATTATACTTGTAAGAGTAACTTACATACTCATAGGTCACTGAATATTGAATGAGTTAGCACTAATCACTAAATATATATCTGTGTGTTTTTGACTCTTTATAGCTTCTTAATTTCCTAAAGTTAATTAATATTTCTATACATTCTTTATTTTAATAAATTTTATCTGCATTATTGTTCTGTATTTTCTTTTACTGCATTGCAATCTAAATCTATTTGACCACTAGTCTATTATAAATTTACCCTAATAAAGTCCTCAGGTAATGGTATCCTAGTCAATGTTTAACAACCATCTTTCTCAAAAGAATGTTTCAGTATTTACAGCCTTTGCCAAAATCTGTTGTATAAATAATCTACCATATCCCATTTCAAGTTATCTGGGTAGCATCCCTAAATGAGGACTTGCAAAGAGATACTAAAAAATGGCTGTTTACAGCTGGTACAAGCCAACTTCAGTACTTTTGTCCATTCTACATAATATTACCAGAAAAATGTCATCATTGGCTTCACTTGGATATTAACTCTCTTTCTTATAAAAACATTTTGACTATAGTAATTTTCTGAATGACTATTCATCTATAGGATGACTGGAAAACCTCACAGATAAAAGTACTATATTGTTCCACTGAAATGGGTCAAGTACTGGGATGTGGCAAATGACAGACTCATCTATAACTGCAAGAAAGTGTTTTGAAGTGGAATGAGCCCAGATTATGGAGACAAAATTAGATTTAAATTATGATTCTGCCTCATCTTTGAATCTGTTTCTTCATCTGGAAAATAACAATTCTCATACTTAACTTACAATTTCCATGTGAAAATTAAAGTTGTTAAAGGTAAATTTAATTCTATCTTGTATTATATGCTGTGGGTACTGAATGATGTCCACACATGCAGGTAAAATTATCTTGAGATATGCCTGAAGTTACTAGGGAATAATTATTATTGTAAAGTGGAATAGAAAAGAGGGTGGCATTTTATAAATTCTGACAGGAAGGTAAAGTGGGGTGAGTAGAAAAAGAAGAGTTAAATGATACAGAAATATTTCAATTCTGTAAGTCAGTATTTGAGAGAGCTATTAAGATAAGTCCACAGACACTGGGCTCAGTATCTAGAGAAGACCTAAGATGCATAGTTGACTCTTGAACAATATGAAGGTGAGACATAATAACTCCTCATGAAGCTGAAAATCCATGTATAATGTTTGACTCCCAAAAACCTTACTAAAAATTCATTGTTTACCTACAAATCTTAGCAATCACATAAAAAAAGTCAATTAACCATATGTTGTATTATTAACATAAGGTAACTTAGACAAAAGAAAATGTTAAGAAAATCAAAGAAAGAGAAAATACATTGTATTAGTCCATTTTCACACTGCTATAAAGAATTACCAGAGACTGGATAATCTATAAAGAGGCTTAACTGACTCACAACAGTTCCTCAGTCTTATCAGAAAGCATGGCTAGGAATCCTCAGGAAACTTACAATCAGGGTGGAAGATGAAGGGGATGCAAGCAGGTCTTACATAGTAGCAGTAAGTGGGGAGATGTATTAGTCTGTTTTCACGCCACTGATAAAGACATACCCAAGATTGGGCAGTTTACAAGAGAAAGAGGTTTAAACTAGAATTAAAGCTCTACGTGGCTGGGGAAGCCTCACAATCATGGTGGAAAGCAAGGAGAAGCAAGTCACGTCTTAGATGGATGGAAGCAAGCAATGACAGCTTGTGCAGGAAAACTCCCCCTTATAATATCCATCAGATCTCGTGAGACTTACTCACTATCACAAGAACAGCACAGGAAAGACCTGCCCTCATGATTCAATTACTTCCTGCCATGTGTCTCCCACAACACATGGGAATTAAAGATGAAATTATGGTGGAGTCACAGCCAAACCATATTATTCCACCCTTGTCCTCTCCCAAATCTCATATCCTCACATTTTAAAACAAAACATACCTTCCCAACAGTCCCCCAAAGTATTAATTCATTTCAGCATTAACTCAAAAGTTCACATTTCAAAGTCTCATCAAAGACAAGGCAAGTCCCTTCAGCCTGTAAGTTTTTAAAATCAAAAGCAAGTTAATTACTTTCCAGATACAATGGGGGTACAGACATTAGATAATTAAAGCCATTCCAAAAGGGAAAAATTGGCCAAAACAAAGGGACTACAGGCCCCTTACAAGTCCAAAGTCCAGCAGGGCAGTCAAATCTTAAAGCTTGGAAATGATCTTTGACTCGATGTCTAGCATCCAGGGCATGCTTATGCAAGAGGTGGGTTTCCATGGTCTTGGGCAGCTCCACCCCTGTGGTGGGTATCCCTGCGAGCTCCTTTCAAGGGATGGTGTTAAGTGGCTGCAGCTTTTCCAGGCACATAGTGCAAGCTGTTGATGGATCTATCACTCTGGGATCTGGAGGATGGTGGCCCTTCTCACAGTTCCTCTAGGCAGTGACCCAGTAGGGACTCTGTGTGGGGGCTTGGGCCGCACATCTCCCTTCTACACTGCCCTAGCAGAGGTTCTCCATGAGGGACCCTCCCCTGCAGGAAACTTCTGCCTGGACAACCAACCATTTCTATACATCCTCTGAAATCTAGGTGGAGGTTCCCAAACCTCAATTATTGACTCCTATGCACCTGCAAGCTCAATACCACAGGGAAGGCTTGGGGCTTGCACCCTGTGAAGTGATGGGCTGAGCTCTACATTGGCCCCTTTCAGCCATGGCTTGAACAGCTGGAATACAGGGCACCAAGTCCCTAGGCTGCACACAACATGAGGACCCTGGGTCTGGGCCACACAACCACTTTTTTCACCTAGACCTCCAGGCTTGTGAAGGGATTTGCTGCAGTAAATACCTCTGACATACCCTGGAGACATTTTCCCCATTGTCTTGAGGATTGACATATGGCTCCTCATTACTTATGCAAATTTCTACAGCTAGCTTGAATTTCTCCTAGAAAATGAGATTTTCCTTTCTATTGCATTGTTCAGCTGTAAATTTTCTGAACGTTTACGTTCTGCTTCCCTTATAAAATTGAATGTCTTTAAAACAGCACTGAAGTCACATCTTAAATGCTTTGCTGCCTAGACATTTCTTCCACCAGATACTCTAAATCATCTCTCTCAAGTTCAAAGTTCCACAAATCTCTAGGGCAGGGGCAAAACACTAACAGTCTCTTTGTTAAAACATAACAAGAGTCACTTTTACTCCATTTCTCAACAAATTTCTCATCTCCCTCTGAGACCACCTCAGCCTGGACCTTATTGTCCATGTGACTATCAGAATTTTTGTAAAGCCATTCAAAAATTCTTTAGAAAGTTCCAAACTTTCCCACATTTTCCTGTCTTTTTCTTCGTTCTCCAAACTGTTCCAACTTTTGTCTGTTACCCAGTTCCAAAGTCATTTTCACATTTTCAGGTATCTTTTTAGCAACACCTTACTCCTGGTACCAATTTACTGTATTAGTTTGCTTTCACAATGCTGATAAAGGCCAACCTAAGACTTGGCAATTTACAGAAGAAAGAGGTTAATTGGACTTAAAGCCCCACGTGGGTAGGGGAGCTTCAGAATCATGACAGAATGCAAGAAGGAGCAAGTCAAATCTTACGTGGATGGCAGCAAACAATGAGAGCTTGTGCAGGAAATCTCACCCTTATAATAACCATCAGATTTTGTGAGACTTACTATCACGAGAACAGCATGGGAAAGACTTACCCCCATGATTCAATTACCTCCCACTTGGTCCCTCCTACAATGTGTGGGAATTCAAGATGAGATTTGGGTGGGGACACTGGCAAATCATATCAGGGGGATGTGGCATGCTTTAAAACTATCAGATATCATAAGAACTCACTCACTGTCATGAGAACAGCCAGGGGGAGGTCTGCTCTCATTATCCATTCACCTCCCATCAGGTCCCTCTCTCAACATATGGAATTACAAATTAAGATGAAATTTAGGTGGTTACAAAAAGTCAAACCATACCGTACATTTACAGTACTGTATTGTATTAATGAATGCCATAGATTTGCATCCTTTATTTACAGAATGGTCTGTCTGGAATAGCTGGCAACCATAGTTGCAGAACTCAATCCGCAGTACATATCGATCAATTCATCTACCTTATAATTTCATTCACAGTAATAAACATTCCCATTATGTAAGCTTAAAAAATACAAGGGAGAAAGAAATAATAAGTATGAAAAGTGAGTTTTTATTTAATACCTTTCTTCTTATCCCATTTATTCTACAAGAAGAAATATAATTCTAATCAGCTTTTAGAGATACATCATAAAAAATGATGAAATTACACCCCTCTTCTTTAAAATATGAACATGTATTTTTGGGAGGATATGTTTTAATAAAAAAGAGAAGATTAGAACTAATTAGACTGTAGGTTCAAATCTTGTGATCTGGACATATTTCCTTATCTATAAATTAGGAGTAATTTTTATATAAGGATTAGTTTTAATATCATAAATAAATTACCTAATATACTATTAGAAATGACTGCACACAAATGCTAGTTTCCTAACATAATTTTCCCCCTCTTTCTGCCCCTTTTTTCTTGCCACTTTCCAAAAAAAAAAAAAAAAAAAAAAAAAAAAACATGTAGTAAATTGTAGATTTCATCCTTTACATAGTTGGAAAATCAAGTGGTGTAACAACAAGTATACTGTCCATTAAACAAATATAAATTTGTTTAGATCCACCCTGCTTCAACAGAAACTGATGTGTCTGTAAGATCTTTAATGGCCAATCAATTCCAGATGGGCATAAAAACACTTCCCTGACCAACAGCTTAAAAATCTAGTCGTTGACCATATAAATAAAAAGGAGTATTGCTAGTAAATGGTTAGTCTTCTGAAAAATCGAATTTTATATTCTTAGTATTGTTTTACTGAACTTAACATTTTTATTTAGCAAAATGCTTCCTTCAGGCCCATTAATATTTATAACATAAAAAGATCATTACATTTAAATTAGATATTTAGTTATATGTATTTATAATGGTGCTATTATTAAGTGTTTATGGTGACTCCATGTCATTAATTCTAATGCCAGTTCTGGATTATCAATCATGTTGAAAAATGGAGTTGGGTAGGGTGTTTTTTTTTGGAAAATAGACAAAGAATGGTGCTTTAAAATGTTAATGATATGGACCTTCTACAAGAAGGTATGGAATAAGTTCTGGCTCAGTAGAAGCAGTCTTTCATGATAAAGTTTTTTGATGAAATGTATTACAAAGTAACTAAATAATTCCTACTATCTGTTAGAACCTATGCTTCCTGATTAAAAATAAACAAACAAAAAAATGGAACACTATTATCATCTGTACCTGTCCAACCCCCCATCACAGTAGTAGATAGGACATTCAAAATGATATAGAAAAATACCTATCACCAGGTGTGGTGGCTAATGTCTGTAATTCCAGCATTTTGGGAGCTTGTGGCAGGCAGATCACTTGAGCCCAGAGGTTTGAGACCAGCTTGGGCAATACGGTGAAACCTCATATCTATCATATGATTAAAAATATCTTTTATACATATATATATA
>NC_045434.1:116966622-117096442 GCF_002776525.5 Piliocolobus tephrosceles | reverse complement strand
AAAAAACACAGTACAAGTTTCTTACAAGTCTACCCAAGAGAAGAACTGACCAGGTTCTTCAGCTTTCCTCTCTCCCAAACTAGCAAAAGAAAGTAGACCAAGTAGTCTCATTTCTTTCTCCCTACCCTACACCTCCACCCCCACTCAAGGTCAAACAGGAAGGAATTCAGTTGTCAACACCAGGCAAGCAAGGTAGAATTGTCAAAAAGTAATCAATTGGAATACCTCCTAATAAAAGAACATCAGTGGTAGCTCACGCCTATAATCTCAACACTTTGGGAGGCTGAGACTGGTGGATCGCGTGACTTCAGGGGTTTGAGACCAGCAGGGCAATATGGCAAGACCTTGTCTGTACAAAAAATACAAAATTTAGCCAGGTGTGGTGGCAAGTTCTTGTAGACCCAACTACTCAGGAGGCTGAGGTAAGAGTATCACTTAAGCCTGGACTGTGGGGGTAGCAGTAAGACAACATCCCACTACTGCACTCCAACCTGGGTGACAGAGCTAGACCCTGTCTAAAATAAAATAAAGCCACTGGGAGAAATATTCTAATTTTCCATTGGGTCTGATGCTTTCCTTTCTCAACCAAAGACCAAGCAAAGCTCAGAAGCATCCACAAGAGTGACTCTGGTACAACTATACATTGCCAAGGAAGTGCTCTTTGTCCCCATGGGTTAGAGATTGACTTCTCTCACCTAGTAGCAACAGACAGCCTAGCCAAATGAAGATTCTTCTATCCCTCAAGTAGCACTAACAGGAAACAGGGAGCTCTACTAGCATGAGATAAAGAAAGCAGATAAAATAGTACTTCAAAGACTGAAAATGACATTGGCATTGGCAGAAACAACACACAAGATAAAGCCAAGATGTACATGCAAAACCTAAACAGGGCGACTTCCTGCTAAAGCTTTAAGTAGAACCAAAAGTCTCCTATAATAGATTAAATATCTACCATACAAATAAAAATGTCACCCATTTTAATAAGAATTAGGAAAAATCAAAATTGAATGAGCAAAAGCAATCAACTCATGCTAACACCAAGATCAATAAAAATGCTTGAATTTTTGGGTGAAGATTTTAAAGCAGCCATCATAAACACAATTCAATAGACAATTGCAAATTCTCTTGAAACTGTAAACCCTGAAAATCTGAGACAGGCCTCGTTAATTTATATATTTAATCAAAGTTGAGAATGCCCACCCGCCGATGACACAGCATCGGAAGGTCCTGATGACATGTGCTCAAGGTAGGTTAGAGCACAGCTTGGTTTCATACATTTTTGGGAGACATTAAACATCAATTAACATATGTAAGATGAACATTGACTCCCTCTAGAAAGGCGGGAGAACTCAAATCAAAAATCGGACAACTCAAGGTCAAGGTCATAGGTAGATAAGAGACAAATGGTTGCATGCTTTCGAGTTTCTAGTTAGCTTCTCCAAAGGAGGCAATCAGATATAGATTTATGTCAGTGACCAGAGGGATAATTTTGAGTAGGCTGGGAGGCAGGTTTCACCTAAACAGTTCCCAGCTTGACATTTCCCTTTAGCTTAGTGATTTCTGGGGCTCAAAATATATTCCTTTCACAAAAACAAAAGTTAGAAAAATTTAGCAAAATAATAGAAGTTATAACAAAGAAAGTGAAAGTATACAATTGAAAAGGACTACAGTGTCAAAACATTTTTAATAAAGACATTTGATGGGTGGACTTAGGAGTAAAGTGGAGGAAATAAAAAGATGAAATCAGTAAACATGAAGAAAGACCAATAGAGTTTACCAAATCTGAACAACAAAGAGAAAATGAACTGGGGAAAAAAAAATCAACAGAGCCTCAGAGACCAGCAGAACAGGAACAGCAGCCAAAAATCAAACCTTGATATCAGAGTTTAAGGCGGCAAGAAAAAAGACAATGGGACTGAAAGAATATTCAAGAAAATAATGGCTTAAGACTTGCCAAATTTGGCAAAAAAATAAATCTACATATAAAAGCAGCTGAGCTAACCGCAATAGAATAAAGTCAAAGAAATACATATTTTAAGACACATAATAATTAACTTCTGAAGGGTACAGGCAAAGAGGATATGATGAAAGCCAACAGAGAGAAAAATCTGTTTGAATGCCAGTGAATTTCTTATCTGAAACTATGGTGGCCAAAGGAATTGACATAATATTTTGCAAGTGTTGAATAAGAAAGATCTGCTATAAATTTTTATTTAGCAAAACTATTTTTCAGGAATGATGAGAAAATAGATATTATCACATTAAGAAATACAATATGTAACTATCCTTAAGAAATGTCTAAACAACGTTCTTCAAAACAGGAAAAGAAAAATGAAGCAATCTTAAAGTATTAGAAAAAATAAAAATAATACACATGTGAGTAAATAAAATAAACTTTTTCTTACCTTTTTTAGAGACAAAGAGATGTAACACCATCTGATATGACAATAATATTTAAAAGTAAGGAAGATAAAGAAAGATGAATAGAAGTAAGGCTTTCTAATTTTACTTGAAGTCATAAAGTTTGATTTTAATACTTTGATAATCACGTATGTATGGAAACATTTAGAGCCACCATTAAGAAAATTATCAAAAGTAATACATCTAAATACATTATAAATAAATAAATATAAAACTCTAAAAAATGTATACGTAATGCAGAGAAGGGCAAGATAAAACAGAGAAAATAATTAATACAATGCAGAATTAATCACTAATAGATAAATAACCACCTTTAGTATAAATGACCTAAAATAACAACTATAAAGCATAGATTCAGAGTGGATTAAAAAAATAGGTCCCAACTATATACTGTGTAAAAGTATCCATCTTATTAACAACATAAAATCTCCCGAACAAAATCTTCAGATCCAGAGGCTTCTTCAAAATATTTTAACAAGAATTAATATCAATTGTGTAAAATCTATTCCAGAAAATGAAAAAAAAGAAGAAAATAATCTAAAACAGAAATGCCCAACTAAAATTCTATACCAACAAAAATACTATGTATGAAGAACAAAATAAACACATTTTCTGCAAAATCAAAGTTGAAAGTAATCATTTCTAGCATAGCTACAATATAAAAACAGCTAACAGTTCCTGAGTTAAAGAGTAACATCCCAGATCAAAACAGGGTCAAGCAAGAAGGAAAGAACACAAAAAAGGTGAAAGTACATGAGTAAATATTAAAATATACTTTGTCATTTTTATAATATCTATGTAGGCATAAATTATATATCTATGTATTTAAAGTTTAATTTTTTAAAGCAATAATAATAAACCTTTGGTTTCAGGGCAGACATAAAAGTAAAATAATAAGAATGTAGACTATGATAGAGATAAATAGAATTGTATTATTATTTGTTTTTACATTGTGGAGTAGATTATTATTTAAAGGTATATTGTGATAATTCAAGTCTACATATAATCTTTCAAGTAGTCAGCAAAAGAAGATGTAGAGAAAGGAAGGAAATAGATAAGATGAAATAGAATTTCAGTAACTAAAAACTAAAAATTACTTTACCCAAAGCAAGACAAGAAGGTAAGGGAGAAAAAGCAGATGAAGAGTGAGGAGAACAGACAGCAAGACCTGTATGTAACACAGCTAAACAATAACTATTATTAAACATAAGTGGAATAAATGCTGCACTTCAAAGCTAGATATTGTTAAACAGCATAAAAAAGCAGAACTGTTATTTATAATACATTTTACTGCATATTGTTTGTGCTAAACATGCTTTTAACATGCAGCAAAAGAAGGATTGAAAGGAAAAGGGTGGGGAAAATATCACATAATCTTTAAACAGAAGAAAGGGAAGTAAGAATCAAGTATGGGATTATGAGAAAGTAGAAACTAGAAGGTGAAATTGCTGAATTTGTGTACTGTGATCATGTAAGAGGAATGTTAGCATGAGAAGGAAGCTTAAAAAGGAAGAGTTGCAACGTGGCTATGAAAAACAATACAATCAAGAAAAATACGTGAAGTTCTTAAACTTGTATTGCACAATAACATAAATATGAAAATGAGCACTGCATTGTTTTTATTTTAAATTTAACTGAATGACAAAAGTTCCTCATATTTTTTATACATTCTCACAGAGTATTTCTCACAGATTTTATCTCAATTGAGATCAACAATTCTCAATTATTTGTTATCACTGTGGAATGAATAAAACTTTTCAGCTGCAAGAAAATCAGGTTCGTCATATTGTATCAGTATGATATTTAATAGAAATAAAATTACTTTTATTTTGTGGTTGAGTGTGATTTATAAAAAGAGACCTCATATTTCTGTATAAGACAATGCTGGGCACACAGTAGGAATTCTATGAATATTTGTGATTTTCAATGTAATTTGAATTCTCTTTCTTATGAAGTTCCCAAGGTCTGATTTAATAACCCCTTGATACCATGATCACTACTTATTAAAACATATAGTACGTTTTTCTAGTTTACAGTAGAAATTCAACTAAAATGTCATTAAAACACGCAGATGGATTGGTGTAATATAGTACAATTGTAACAACAACAACAAAAAAAACAGGAATGAAGAATAATCAAAACCATAAGAATAACTGGTTCTTATGTGGAGATTATATCAAGTTCCCACAGAACTTTCTTTATTCTCCAGATTAATGACCATGTGCAATTTCACTTTCCATGGTTTCAGTTATCCGAGATCAGTCATGGTCTACAAATAATCTAATGAAACATTCTAGAAACAAACAATTCATTCATTTTGATTCATGCACTGTTCTGAGTAACGTGATGAAATCTCAAGCCGTTCCTCTCCATCCTACCCAGGAAGTGAATCCTCCCTTTCTCCAGTGTGTCCACACTGTCTACATTACCCACCTATTAGTAACTTAGTAGGCTGCTTCTTTTTATCAGGTCGACTGTCGTATTACAGTGCAGTTTGAGATGTGATATAGCTGGTATCACAGTGCAGGAAAAGTGCTTAGTTGAGATGGAAAAGACATTAAATCTGTGGGTAGAAGACATGAACAGAAACGTGTTCCCATTGATAACAATGGAGTTTCATACTACACATAGTTTCAACTGGGAGTCTTGGAATGTATCTTCTGTGGATAAGCGGGGACAAGTCTCCAGTAATCTCATTATATTTGTGATACTTTTGCAGTACTTACTGTAAAATGGTAATTATGACTTGAAGAAATATAGTAACCCATTTATGACTAAAGTACTACCTGTATCTGTTTTATTATGATACTATTTAACTGGAGAATTTCGGAAAATAATATTGTTTGTATATCTTGTGTCATTAAAGAAAACTGATTATTTTAGAGAGCTAATGCCTTGAACAGTTATAATTTCATTCCATAATGCTGTCTTCATAGACAAATATAAACAGGGATCATATTTGAGTTTTTCAGAAGACTAAGTGACATTTTAAATCAGATCGCAATACACTAAAAAACTATAAGTAGTAGTGAAAAGTGTTATAAAATAATTTTTATTGGCTTTTTAGAATGTTTAACATATTAATTTTGTAATTTCTTTCATACAGCATTCAATTTCCTTATTATTTTCTATAAACTTTCTATTAAGATAATAAAGTGGTTTATTAAAATCTTAGAAATTCTGAGTATTTAACCTCTACCAATATTCTCTGTAATACCACAAAACAGGAATATGTGTATAAAAGTACATTTTAACCATAACCTAAAACACATGAGCGAATACATACAAACAAAAAAAGACCGTCATAGAAGAAAGCAAGCTATTAATGAAGTGAATAGACTATGATCCTACCAAAATAATTCATTACTAGTAGGAAATTGAGGGGGAAAGAGCGACTGTAATGATTTTTACAGCTTCACTGAAGTGTAAGTTGCAAACCATAAGATGATCCCATTTTAATTATATACAGTTTAGTGACTTTCAGTAAATTTAATGAGTTTTACTGCAATCCTCATAATCTAAATTTACATTATTTCCATACCCCCCCAAAAATATGATATCCATTGTCAGTCAGCCCTTATTCTCAACACTGCCCAGGACATTGCCAGTCCACTTTCTGTAGTATATATTTATATTTCCTCAATACTTTGTATGTATGCAATATGTAATCTTTTGCAAGTGTTTTCTTTGTCTTCGCATAATATTTCTAAAAATTTATCTATTTTTATATGTACCAGTAATTTCCCCCATTTTATTTTCAAATATTAATCCATTGTATGGACAAATCATAAAATTGGTATCCATTTGTTTACACTTTTGACCATTATAAATAACATTGTTATGAACATTCACATCTCAGTCTTTGTAGGAGATACACTTTTTTTTTTTTTGTTTGTTTGTTTCCTTTTAGGTAAATACCTAGAAATGCAATTCCTAGGTTTTATGATAAAACTCTGTTTAACGTGTTAAAAAACTGCCAAACTGTTTTCCAAGTGGGTGCACCATTTTAGACTCCCAGCAACAATATATGATGGTTTCAGTTTCTTTTCATTCTCACCCAAATTTGTTATTGTCTGTCCGTTTTTATTATAGCCATTCTTGTGGATATAGTCGTTCTAAAAATGTAGCCACTATAGAGTCAAGCACCACTGAACTATATAATATCAAACCATATTATTTGTTACTTTTCTCTATTTGATAGCTTGTATTTGGCTTTTAACATATAAAACAAAATAAACAGTCTTTATCCAAGTTTACTACTTCCACTCTTCACCATATGTATTTATAGAAGCAAGTTTTCAGAGATTAATGTCAGACAGTATGCTTTGCTGGCAATATTTGGACTACTTGGTAACTACCCATAAGGACACTAATCTCTCTTATGTTGCTATAAAAAATACAAAGGCTGTGTTCTGATCAGTTTGCAAGATAGGCAGTACATTAGGGCCAGATGGGTAACACTCAAGGGGACATATGTTGTTCATCAAGGACTACAGGTAATTATGTTTCTAGTGAAGTCTTTTAAACGGTTGGAGTTGAGCTTCTGCCCTGTTTTTCCAAACTTGAAGCTCCAAATTTCACATATCAAAATCTTAACCTTTAAAACCCTTGCTGCAGCTATATAAAAATTGGTTTTATAAGAGGAATGTCCATACTCATTAACTGCTGGCAGTGACATCTTTTCATAAGTTATATATGCATCTTGTATATAAAGTTATCTATTAGTACCACCTAAGCACTTTACAGATATTTGATGAGCCAATCTGCATCATTTCTCTTTTATTTGTCTTTGGATTTTCACACTTTAAAGACTACTGTATGTATCAAAATAGAGATAGAAGTTAGCTGGTTAACATAATCAGACCACTCTAACATTATCTATGATCTCATTATTTTTTTAGAAGAGTCAACACTTTTTCAGTTTTTGATATTCTAGGGCTCTGAAACACTGTTGATAGGTAGAGATGCAGAATAATCTTTTATTATTATTTCATTCTGTCAAGTACTTGAGTACCTACTACATGCTGGGTATTGTCCAAGATATATGGGCAAAAGTACTGTGTTCATGTTTTCTTACATAGTAATGTTTCCATAAAGCTTGTAACAGTGCTTCAGGCATGAGATATTGTGACTGGTATACAGGTGGTAAAAATAAAGCTGTGAACAATGTTCAAATTAAAGATATATTCATACTGATACTAGTCCAATGTCCTATAGTTGTCATTTGGGAAGATGACATTGAAAAAGCAAGCCAGATATGTAAACACACACACACACACACACACACACACACACACACACACACCCAATAATTTATATACTGGAGATATAAAATAGTGGTTATTATCTAATTAGAGAAACTAGGGAGCAGTGCTAAGTCCTACCAAGAAGGCCAAGATTAAAAAATTGATACTAAAGCCATTTAACAAATTAGAAATAGATCTATAGCTTTGTATTTTTTTAAAAAATTATAGATTACAGGCCAAATTTGTAAAATAAAAAGCACTATAACGAAAATCTATTCTGCTTACCTTAGCAATCAGTTTATGATGCAGTTACTTCAGAACCTGAATATTCTGTTTCACGTATAAAAACTAGGTAAATAGTCTGTTTTTGTACAATCCATGTCAACTTCTATCAAAAAAAGTAAAACAATTCTCTTACAACTGTTAAGCTGTAAACTTTTTTACGTTAGGAGACACAAAATATTTATCTTTTTCACCTCCAAATCTAGAATTTGTTTAAGAATTTAATAAGCATTTACTGATTTATAGAAATGTGAAGTTTCAATTTCTTTTTAATTCTTCATAATTTGACCAGCCTCCTAGCACCTTTCATATACATAGCTGTAATACCAAGAAGAAGGATAAATTTATCAAATATATGAAGATTGCTTAGAGGTAGCTCTCTCTCTCTCTCTCTCTCTCTCTCTCTCTCTCTCTCTATATATATATATATATAAATGTATGTGTATATATGTATATGTATATATACACATATGTAGTAAACGCATGTATATATAGTCGTGTGTGTGTATATATATGTATATATATTTAATTTTTAAATTTATGTCACCAATTTAGGCCAAATAATAATATCATACTGCAAGAAAGCACAAGTATTTTATTACTCAATAGTCTACTCTGTGATTTTCCATATGCTAAACAGTTAACAAAGAAAGAAATGTACTCTTGTTGAATATTAGGTTCACAGACACAATGTGTACTCTAATTTTTCTTTTCTTTTTCTTTTTTTTTTCTTTTTTGAGACAGAGTCTCACTCCATCGCCAGGCTGGAATGCAGTGGTACGATCTCGGCTCACTGCAACCTCCATCTCCCAGGTTCAAGCAATTCTCATTCCTCAACCTCCCGAGTAGCTGGGACTATAGGCTTCTGCCACCACGCCAAACTAATTTTTGTATTTTTAGTAGAGAGAGGGTTTCTCCATGTTGGCCAGGAAGGTCTCTATCTCTTGACCTCGTGATCTACCTGCCTCGGTCTCTCAAAGTTGCTGGGATTACAGGCATGAGCCCCCATGCCTGGCCTGTACCCTAAATTTTAAAGAAAATTGATGATCACAATGTAGAGCACTTTGTTTCTAACAAGAAAAACAATGTGGACATCTCCAAAAAGATGCAGATGTCAGACATTAATAACAACCAGTGTGCATTTCCATGGTCCAGTAGTTGTTGGTACTTGATTTCAAGAAAATCACGTTCCTCCTACAACCTTTTCAGTGTATCTGTGTAAACTTGACAGTAACTTTAAATCTTTTTGACAACTACTTCCCTTTTCTTTCAGTGGTCAGTTAGTTGCAGTTCAAATAGTATCACACATAAAGGTAATTTCCAATTTCTCTCATTCTCTAAACTCAAATGCAGTCATTTAGAACATAGCTAAATCTTGGATCAGAAATGCTAAATCTTCCCAAATGGATGTACAATCAGCTGAATAAGTAATTAGAAATGCAGTAGGAAACAGTGAATCCATTTCATTTTTAACATAGAAATCACCTTGACTTTTAAATTGTTCTAGACATTACTGTTTAATAGTGGAGGAGAAGGAATTTCTTCTGTGATAGGAGAGTAGATTGAGATTACACAATTAAAGATAAAATGAAGACAAATAGCTCAACTTAGGTTAGGACTTACTTGATGAATGGATGTGACGTGATTATTAATATTCAGAGAATTTCACATTGCTACTATTTTGCAAAAAATTTCTAGCAGTAAAAGTAGAAATTTCCAGTATATCCTCCTTAATGAGGTAATTGTGTAATGTGTGTGTATGAGATATTTCAAAAAAAATTACAAAATCCCAATATATAACTATCACTTTGGTAGATGTATAAGCTCATTTTAAAATCTGTACAAACAAATCACTGTTCAATTTGGTTAGCTATAAAAGTAGATGTAGTTTAATATATTTGTTGAAATAGAATAGCTTTGCATTCTGTATCTCCAATGTATTAGATGAAAAGTTTTGGTCAATCCTCTTAAATATTTGATCGTGAGATATAAAATAGGCAGAGATACTTCCTACACGTTGTGTCAATCACACATAAAGAACACAGTATAGTCCAAAAATACAAACATAAAGTACTACACTGCTAATATTTCCTTGTACCCTTCTTTGCCATTCCAAACATTTATACATGGCTCACGCTGTTTCCATCATCTGCATGGTATATCTTTCCATCTCATTATTTAAATTTTCCTTGGGAAACAATGTTTTTTTGCAGTGCTGAATTCTCCTCTGGAAAATACTCACCACCTCCATGCTACTGTAAATTGGATTACCTCAGGGGAATCCATTTTTACTTCATTTACCAGATAACACTGAAATTTTCCACTGAAGTGTCACTCTTCAACTGAATCTGGAATATCTTGAAGTCACACTTACCATGTCCTATTTACATTTTTGTCTCTAGACTTCAACAATAAAATCTAGTACACTGCAGGTACTCCTTAATGTTAAATAAACAATTATCCTAGGATTGGAAATAGAGCCAGAGTAAAAGATGTAAGCAGTGGTTGAATCAACTTTAAGCTTGTATTTTCTCTTTTCCTTCTAGAAAAATTTTTGAAAAATAATTTTACATTAATTTTACTGGTATTCTAAGGAAGAAAAGTATTCACATTAATATTAAGACGAAGATCAGGTCTATATTAAGGAACACACTGGATACTGTTTAAACATTTCACTGTTTTTTGGCTCTGATTGGTCTGTAGAGTTCAATACAACCATTCAATTTAAGAAAAAAGATAAAATGAGTTGTCGCGAACTATTGTGACAAAATATTTTGAACTATATTAATTTTATTTGTATTTATTTCTAATCTTTCAGTCAGTTTCTTACATTCACTTATTTGTTATTCAGGATAAAGAAGGCACAATAAGCAATCATTTATGTTTCTTAAAGAGTATTTACCTCACACATTTTCTTCCAGATAACAATTACAGAACTCATACTCAGTGATGAAATAATGAGTCATTTCCATAAATAAAATATTTTTAAATTTAGTGTCATAACATAATATAGATAAACTGTTGCAAATCCATAAAATCATGGTATTTAATGATGAAGTATTATGATGACTTGAGGTTTGCAGCTACATACAATTTGTCCATTAATTTTGATTTATATTAATCATAAATAAATTAGTTGAAATAATAAAATACTAAGAGCCTCCTCTGTTGATTTTAGACTATTACTTTACATTCTCTAAAATACATATAAATCACACACAAAAAGATCAAATCTAAACCCAAATATTTTTGTTTCCTTTGATATCTCAAACCTGCTGAGTTGAACATAAGACCCAATAAATCAGGCTTAGCCCATACTAGAAAAAATGTCTATAAGTTTTTGTAGAAAGGACCCTTTTGTTTGAAAAATTGGCAATTCCTAATTGTCCTGCATGTCCTGGCAAAAGATCACACTTTATATAAGGATGTTTGGCATTACTTGCTGGAACGTCTTGAACTAAATCAAGAAATCAGCATTGGCAATTCGATTACTGGAATGGAGTGCTTTTCCTAAATATGACAGTGTGTAAACCAGACACCACATAAAACAAGTAGATGAAGCAGGTGTGAGACAGACTCAGAATTGGAAGACTGCCCTCTAATCAGCACCATCACGGTTTTATTATCTAACCAGAAACACATTTTGTTGATATTTAGACTTTCTCCCCCTAGATTAACTTCTGCCAACTGGATACAGTTCAGTGAACATAATGGCCGTAGCTATTCCAGTCTCAGGTAACTGATTGGTATTATAATCTATTCGGTATCTAAAGCTTTTCTCTGCTTACATACAAAGATATTGACATAGCCATGCAACTTTAGCTATTTCTTAGGCTCTTTATACAGAACAATCTAGAAATAAATGACTCCTTTTATTTTTTTACATAGAACTTGTTTTTAAAAAAGAATTGAGATAATAATCAGAGAAATAAAATGTAATCATTAATTTGCTTTTCCTGAATGTCTTAGTCCATTTGTGTTACTATAGAGGAACACCTGAGTCTGGGCAGTTTATAATGAAAAGAGGCTTATTTTGCTCACTGTTTTGCAAGTTGTACAAGAAACATGGTGTCAGCATCTCCTTCTGGTTGAAGACCTCAGGAAGCTTCCAAGGGAAGGTGAAGGGGAGCCTGTGCAGACAGATCACATGGCCAGAGAGGGAGGAAGAGAGAAGGTGCCAAACTCTTTTTCACAACCAGATCTCATGGAAACTACAAGTGAGAACTCAGTCACTACTGGGAGGACAGCACTAAGTCATTCATGAGGGATTTGTCTCTACAGTACAACCACCTCTTGCCAGGGCCTAGCTTCAGCATTGGGTGGGAATAAAATTTCAACATGAGACTTGGAGAGGACAAATATCCAAATTATATCACTGAAGTAATGAGTCCAAACAAGGAGTTTATAAATTAATGTCTATGAAACAGTCATGGATTATAAAAGCCTTAATAGATACTGAAGTGATAGGAATTATATCTACACAAGAAGTGACAAAAAATGTATTGACTGTGATCATTTATATCTCTGAGATATAAAAGCATAAAGTTCATTGAGTTTTGACAAATGTATAAAATTCAGTAAGGTAAGTTTCATTTAAGCTATTCCCTGCAAAAAGTTTCTTCATAATACTTAGCAGAAAATCTCTTCAAACATTACTAGTCCGGGCAACCACTAGATTTGACTATTAGCACTCTAGATTAGATTTCACAACTCTAGTACTTTATACAAACAGAATCATGGAGAACGCATGATTTTTATGTCTATTTTGACTTATCTTAATGCCTTTATGTCATTGTGTATATTAGTAGGTTTTTCTCATTTCACTGAAAATTATTTCCTTTCTCAACATTTCAAAATTTGTTTATCCATTCAATAGTTTGTGAATATTTATTTTTCTATTATTATTGTATTATAAATATTATTCATAAGAAAATTTGTTTAAGAGATTTTTATGAATGTATTTTTGGTATTTTTCTTGGATCATTATTTAGGAGCTTAATTGCTGGGTCATCATGTTAAGTATATATTTAATTTACAAGAGACTGTCAAATGTTTTTCAAAATGGTTACAAAGTTTTAAAGTCTCACTGGTAAAATGCGACAGACATTTTATCTTCACATCTTTGCGAACACTTCATATTATAAGACATTTTAGTTTTAATAATTCTGCAGTGTATCAAATGGTGTGTTATGATTTCATTTTGAATTCCCATGATGATTAAAGATATTGAGCATCAATTTGTATATTTACTGGGCAACTATAAATTTTTATAATTTGTGTATTCATATAGTTTGCTCATTTCTATTGGGCTGTCTGCTGCATTATTATTAATTATTTGTAAGAGTTCTACATATTTTTATAGCTACACACACACACACACACATATAGTGCTCTACCAGCCTGTTGCTTGCCTTCTCATTTTTAGCAATGTCATTGAAGAAAGATTTAATTTTAATTTTGGCTAATTCCTGTTTTTGAACTTTTTATTTTATAAATGCTGTTTTTTATTACCTGTTCCAAGATCATCATTTTCTTTTATTTTTCCTCTAGAAATTTTGTAGTTTTGTCTTAATATTTATATCTCTAATCCACTTTTATTTGGTTTTGTGCATGGTTTGAGGTAGGCTTTCAATTAATTGATTTTTTTTTTTTTTAACTGAATTACCTTGACATCTTTGTTAAAAATTATTTGAACTAGGCCGGCCGTGGTGGCTGAAGCCTGTAATCCCAGCACTTTGGGAGGTCAAGGTGGATGGATCACGAGGTCAGCAGTTAGAGACCAACCTGACCAACATGATGAAACCCCGTCTCTACTAAAAATACAAAAATTAGCCTGGCATGGTGGTGGGCGCCTGTGATCCCAGATACTCAGGAGGCTGAGGCAGGGGAATCCTTTGAACCCGGGACGTGGAGTTGCTGTGAGCAGAGATTGCACCACTGTACTCCAGTCTGGGCAACAGAGTGTGGCTTTGAAACTATATCTGTGGGTCATTTTATGTACTTTCTATTCTTTTCCACTGATTTATATGAAAATTCTCACGTCAATGTAAACTCTCTTGATGTGCCTTTATAGCAAAACATGACATCAGATAGCTTTCTTCTTCATGTTGAAAATCGCTCTGACTATTCTGGCCTCTTACATTATGAGACAACATTTAGAACTAGTATAATAGTTTTTACAAAATATGAGATGGGATTTTCATTGCTATTTCATTGATCTATAGATCATCTTGTGAAAACTCTGGTCTTAACAATACTCTCAACCCATTTACATAATGTATCTGTTTGGAATTTTAATATTTTTTCAGCAATATTTTGTAACTTTCAGCATATGTCTCACAAATATTTTGTTAAATTTATAAGTTATCCATAGGTATATTTTCCTGTTATTGTAAAAGCTAATGCATATTAGAATTTTATTTTATAATGATTCACTGCTAATGCCTAGAAATTAAAAACCTTTTTTTAATCTTAACCTTAGTTTTACAAAATTGCTAAGTTAATTAATTTCAGTTTTTCATAAAATACTTAAAACATGTTATTTACATGATCATATTGTCTAAAATAAAGGGAAGAAAATTATTCTAATTCTGCTCCAAACTTTCTTTTTCTTGCTTTCTTGTGCTGGCTAGGACTTCCAGTAGAAAATAGAATGGAAGTGATAAGAATATATATCCTCGCAGTTGTTCTGTTTTGGGAGGTTAATCTTTCAGTCTTTCACCATTAAGTTACAATATGAACTGAAGATTGTTCAGGGATACTATTTAGATTGTGGAGGAAATCTCTCCTATTACTTTCCTGAGAACTTTTCCTAAGCATGAATGTTGAATTTTGTTTTTAAAAATACTTTTTATGCATCTATTTATATAAGCATATAATTTACTTTTTTAGTTTGCTGATAAGGTGATTTATATTATTTTAATGTTAAACCAACTAGACAAATAAATCCATTGTCATTGTAGTGATTGTCTTTGCTATATATTGCTGGATTCAATTAGTTAAAATGTTTTTGAGAATGTTTTTAACTAATTCATGAAATATATTAGTGCACAATTTTCTTGTAACAGCTTTGTTTAGTTGTGGTATCTGGATAATCCTGACCTTATGAAATGAATTAGGAAGTGTGCCCTTTTCTTTTCTGAAAGAATTTGTATAACATCGGTACTATTTCTGCTTTAAATATTTGATGGAATTATCCAGTGAAGCCATCTGTGCCTAGTGTTTTTCTTGTAGAAAAAATCTCACCCATAATTCAATTTATTCTCATAAACCTATTCAGATTTTTAAATTTCTTCTTGTTTCTGTTTTGATAACTTGTAAGTTTCAGATTATTTGTCCATTTCTTCTAAATTGTAGAATATATTGGTATAAAATTTTTATATTTCTTTTTATTCTTCCAAGATCTTTAGTAAATATGGTGATGTCTCCATTTGCCTTCCTAATAGTGATATTTTGGTTTCCTTCTACTTTTACATGATTGATAAAGCTGGACTTTTATTAATTTTATTGACCTTTCAGAAGAAGCAATTTTGGTTCCAACAATTTTATTTTAGTCTGTTCTGGAATCCAGGAAAACATATAACGTGTCAGATGAACATACATTTTTCTTCTCAGATGGAAACATAAATGGTTCTGAAGAATCAAAGGCCTTTCTTGCTTCCAGGGACATAAATTTCAAACTGTATTTCAGCCTCGCTCAGAAGGTGGAAAATAAACGGCATCACTACAATTATCTGCCTAAATGACTAAAAGTACACTTTGTCAGGTCATCCCTAGTTGGTCTGTGTGATTGCATGGACTGTGAAACTACCTCTATAGTGACCTCATCAGACTGTCTGGCCAAAGTCCATGTGTCCATTTGTAAAACTCTGCTCTTCAGTACTCCTTTCATCTAACAGACTTAATTGATCAGACACAACTGTATGCTTGCTTCTGCACCGGATGTATAAGTCAGGATTCCCCAGAGAAACAAAACCAGTAGGTAATATGGATATAATATGAATAAATAGGCTTATTATTAGGAATTGGCCTATAGGATTATGAAAATTGCCAAGTTCAAAATCTATAGACTCAATGCCCCAGTTCAAGCCCAAAGACCAGAAAGTGCTTCAGAAGGAGGAAGAATTGATATCGCAGAAGACTGTCCAGCAAGAAGAGTCCTCTCTTAACAGGGGATGAGATTAGTCCTTTGTTTTATTCATGCCTTCAACTGATTGGATGAGGCTCACCCACATTAGGGAGAGAAATCTGATTTATTCAGTCTGCTAATTTAACTGTTGACTTCATCCAAAAATACCCTTACAGAAACACCCAGAATAATTTTTGATCCAAATATCTGAGCGCTCCATGGCCTAGTAAAGTTGACACAGAAAAGTCACCATCACAGAGGCTAAAGATGGCAAAGAGAAAGAAAAATCCCATTCTTAATTAGAAATTGTCTGGAATCACAAATTGCAGTTGTGTATCTGGACAGTCTTCACACCTTATATTATACCAACAAAATATATCTTGTGAATGTTTGATAAATAAGTCACAGCATAAAGTAAAGGGGCTGCACTCTGGCAACACAGCAGAGCTATACAAACCTGAAACCATATTCAACCAGGATTTAATGTGCCACTTAGTATGATCTCTGTGACTTAGTGCATATTATATAACTTCCCTGACTCTCCTATGTACTTGTTAAATAATACCTAACTTTCAAGTATCCCAGAAGGGCTTTTGAAGTGCTTAGCACAATGTCTTACACAGTGTAGGCCACTTGAATATCACAGAAAAAAATTCCTTACTGGTGTTTTGCATTTATCCAGGCCACTCAACAAGTCATTTTCCAAAACAAAAACCACAGCAGTCTTTTGAAGATCCACATCAGATCATAGCATTCCTCTGCTTCCTTAAATGGCTTTTATTAGAATCAAATCATAAACCTTGGCTTGTATGCAATAGTATTTGATCTTGTCCTAACTCCCTAAACTCATTCTGGTTATTTATCTAATTATTTATTTATTTATTTTCCCCACTACCTTCTCTCCAACCTGATCTTCCTATTTCTTCAAAAGTCAAAGCACATCCCACCAAAGGTTCTTGAAATGACTGTTGTCTCTGCTGGTCATGCTCTTCCCCCTTTTCTGTCTGGGTGACTCTTTCTTGTCATTCAGATCTCACCTCAAATGTCATCTTTCCAAAAAGGCTTTTCATCATGATTCTACAGTAGCACGTATTTGAATAAAGAAATGAGGCCGGACGCCGTGGCTCACGCCTGCAATCCCAGCACTTTGGGAGGCCGAGGCGGGCAGATCATGGGGTCAGGAAATCGACACCATCCTGACTAACACGGTGAAACCCCGTCTCTACTAAAAATACAAAACAAAATTAGCTGGGCATAGTGGCCGGCGCCTGTAGTCCAAGTTACTTGGGAGGCTGAGGCAGGAGAATGGCATGAACCCGAGAGGCAGAGCATGCAGTGAGTCGAGATCGCACCACTGCACTCCAGCCTGGGCAACAGAGAGAGACTCTGTCTCAAAAATAATAATAATAATAATAATGATTATTTCAGATCAACTAATACTTTACCTCACTTTCTCCATTAATATCCATTAGTACACAATCTGTAATATCCATTAGTACATAACTCCTCCTTCTCTATTAATATCCACTAGTACATAATCACAAGGTTCTGTGGATTCAAACTGCTAAGTGAAAGTAAACTTATTTTTAAAAAGTTTAAAATCCTCAGATTTTAAGAATACTTTGTAGAGCAATTGAATTCTTCTAATTTTAAGAGAAAGCAACTACATGTTCCAATAGTGTACTTTCAAATTATTGGTTTAACTATCCGTGACCATTTTGTTGAATTATGTTTTCTTTTCTATAGATTTTTCTCGTTGTTGAGATGAATGGCTGAACACAAGTGTATCTCTTAGTTTAGAAATCTTATCTCAGGCCTCTGTAATCAATCAACTGTCTGCACAGTTCCCTAAATGTTTCTTTTTCTTGCCTGAGTAGATATTTAAATTTCCTTTTAGAAATCACCGGGGTAAAAAGCTAGCAAGTATCTTAGCAATTTCAGGAGGTTACATGAATAACATTTTAATATTTTTTAAATGTAGAATTAAGACAGAATAGTTAACCAAAAACTTACTTTTTGTGGTGTAAAACTTGGAACTTTGAAATTGGAAATGGAAAATAGCTTTAAAGCCAGTATTACTATTTTTCTTGCCCCTAGGAGAAAAGAGCTCAGCCTTATTTTAAATTAATTCTGTGATACTATTTCCCATTAGAAATTTTAAGTTTGACTTATTCTAAAACTTTCTCTCAGCTGTAGTGGTCCTATTTTCTTAATCATGATGGGAAAAATATATTTCTATAAGGTGCTTTAATGTTTGAGCTGAGGTCTTAAACTGAGATCCTTTTCACATGAAACAAAAATACTGTGTGTGGTCATCAGATGGTAGAAAGGTAACAAAGAATCTAATAATAATTACTTCTAATCAAACCAAACAGTAAAACAAATCTACATTTCAGGTAAACTAGAATGTGGTAATTGTTGGATTTATGTCTATGTTCTTAATCTCTAGGTAGATAATTTTGTACAATTTGATTCTAAATTTAGGAGGTAGTGATTACCAGAATGACTATGGCATTTGAGTATCCACAGAGCGTAGAAATAATAAACTCATTCTAAAGCAGAATTACATGACAAAATTATTTATTCTGTCTCTGCATATAGCCATGTAATCCTTCCAAACCCAAATCATATGCATACCTTCCTTGCTCTCTATAAAATACATTGTGTTCTTAAAGTTATAAGAGAAATTCAGTTTTATTGTGAAATGTTTAGAAAAGCATAAATAAGAAAATTAAAATAGCAATAATTTGACCACACAGAGAGCAGGGCAATAATATCCTGATGTATTTTATGTCATTTATTCTCTGTGTTTAATTCAGAATCTTGCTGCTTCTGAGCAGTTATTCACAAGACCACCAATGTGTATATGGAACTCTTCTTTGCAGGCCTCAGAAAGGCTCTACCAAATATATTATTCAGCAAAGAAGATTTTACTTAAAAGAGGATAGAGATTAGAGAGTTTACATCATTTATTTCATGCAATTCAACCACATACTCCATTTAACTTTCTTTTTAATCCTTTTTTCTGGGGGAATGGATACAGAAGATTTCAAGGTCCAGAAATCTTAATGATGCAACAGCACATTGGTGCAAGCAGCAACCCATGTTATCTCCCTTATACATTGAACATTTCTCACCAATACAGGATGTTCTAAGGTGTGTTCAGCTCAAAATTAGTTAGCTGAGCTACCAATTTACATTATATTTTAAATACTGGGAAACACCTGGTTAAATGCTTGTTTTTGATTTTGTAACACTGAGTAATTCAGAGCTTTTAATTATTACGTAGGCATTGTGGATCTATAAGAGAGAGATACAGTACAAAGAACTTGGCAACATGTTTAATTCGTTAATGAAATATATGTGATTTCTTATCAAATAATTTTATAAGACTAGTGTTTTGTGAAATTTGCTTTGAGAAACTTTGCCTTTCCAATCTCAGCCTGTAGGATGAAGAGACACATGATCTGCTGTCTAAAATGCAGCAGGCAAAATTTCTGCTAAATATTGTGCTACTGCCTATCATGGATCTAAGGTTATTCAGATCGTCATATATGTATTCTCATTACTCATTACCTAACCACTAAATGATTCTCATATATTTTGTATTCTTGTTACAATATATTCAATACTCTATTAATCATTATACGCTAAACTATAATGCACTAAGAAATGCTCCATTAACAATGATCAAAATCTCAGTGACATAACCAAATAGAAGTTGATTTTTCACTTATATCAAAGTCTTACTTGAATCAGGTTGCTCTCCTTTGCAGCTCTTATCCAGTGAATGGCTCAGGGTATTCTTATCTGGAATGGTCTGCCATCTTATTTTGTGGCTTGCAGTAAACATATGTCATTGTACTTAGTTTCCAACATACAAAGCTACCACTTGGTTGAGAACATCCCTCTTTTTGAGTATTTGTGAGAGACAGAGCTATTTTCCACTGTGAATTACAAAATGATAAATACTCATTTTTGTAGACTTTCTTAACAGTAATGCATAAACATTTGACCTAGGATCCAATAGTCATCAGACTCATTTGCACTTGACTATTGAATCAGGGAATCAGGAATGCAAATATTTCTGGGGATGGTACTAATTGCAACAAGATAGAGCCTAGTCCACAGGCAATGACGGCAGATGTACCAGTTGCAACATTCAGGCTTCCCTACTAACAGTGTTGAGTGTTTCCACAGTAGTAGCTAGTACTTGGAAGGGCCATGGCAGATTGCTGTCTGGAACAGTTCTTAATTTGAATCTGGAGCGCTTTCCTTGTTGCCATGCCTATTCAACAACCTTTTGGGTGACTTAATAAGCTATCCGATACCCTGTTAGTGAATTAATAATTTTCTTTTATAGCAAAATCACACGGAGATTTTTTTTTTTCTTTTAACTAAACTCTGATTGATACCTGGCACTAACACGTATCTAATCACTTTAACCTACTTATCTCAGATGAGAGTAAGTGGACATCAGAACATAAAATCCTCATGAAATCCTAGATAGTTAAATTGTGTTGTGATGGACATAATGGGTCATTATAGTGACATTTAATGAAAACTGACCCTTTTGTGAAAATACAGACTCCTTTATGAAAAGGTCCTTGATTTTAAGACCGACAGATGAGAAGTCAATGTTTGTTCAAAGCTTCAAATGATAGCTTCACTAATGAAGCTAGTGATTTTAAGTTGAATCCAGTGTTCATTTACACTTGTGAAAATCTGAGGGTCCTTAAGAATTAAGTTGCATCTCCTCTGTCTGTTCTTTAGAGATGAAACAAGGCCTGGGTGATAGCACATCTGTTCACAGCATGGTTTACTGAATATTTTAAGGCCATTATTTGTACCTGCTGCTCAGAAAAAGTATTCATTCAAAATATTCCTACTCAATAACAGCACACATAATCACCCAAGAAAGAGCTCTCATGCTGATGTACCTGAGAATTCATATTGTTTTCATGCCTCCTAACAACATCAATTCTGCAGCCCATGGATCAAAAACTAATTTTTATTTCTAACTCTTATTATGTAAGAAATACACTTCATAAGGTCATAGCTGCCACTGATAGCCATTGCTCTGATTGACGTGGGCAAAATAAATCGAAAACATTCTGGAATGGATTCACTATTCTAGATACCATTAAGAATATTTGTGATTCGCTTAAGGAGGTCGAGATATTAATATTAACAGTTTAGGAGAGGTTAATTCCAACCCTCAGGATTGACTTTCAGTGCCTCCAAATGTCAGTGAATGAAGTAACTGCTGATGTGGTGGAAACAGCAAGAGAACTAGAAGTTAGAAACAGAGTCTGATGATGTGACTGAATTTCTGAAATCTTATGGTCAAACTTTAATGGATGAGAAGTTGCCTGTTGAATGATCTCAGAAAGTGTTTCCTTGATGGTGCTTCTGGTGATGGTGCTGTGAACATTTCAAAAATGAAAACAAAGAGTCTTGAATATTCCACAAATGTAGTGGATAAAGCAGCAGCAGTTTTTGAGATGATTCCAATATTGAATACATTCTACTGTGGATAAAATGTTATCAAACAGCATCACATGCTCTGTGTGTGTGTGTGTGTGTGTGTGTGTGTGTGTGTAAAAGGAAGAGCAGGCCGGGCGCAGTGGCTCACGCCTGTTATCCCAGCACTTTGGGAGGCCACGGTGGGTGGATCACGAGGTCAGGTGGATCAGGAGTTCAAGACTAGCCTGACCAATATGGTGAAACCCCATTTCTACTGAAAATACAAAATACAAAAATTAGCCAGGCATGGTGGCAGTTGCATATAATCCCAGCTAATCGAGAGGCTGAGGCAGGACAATCGCTTGAAACTGTATGGCAGAGGTTGCAGTGAGCTGAGATCGTGCCACTGCACTCTAGCCTGGGTGACAAAGTGGGACACTGTCTCAAAAAAAAAAAAAAAAAAAGGAAGAGCCAATCAATGTGTCAAACTTCATCATTGTCGTCTTATTTTAATAAATTGCCATAACCACCACACTCTTCAGCAACCACCACCCTGATCAGTCTGCACCAGCAAAAGACGAGAACTGACTGAAGACTTAGATGATTGTTAGCATTTTTAAGCAATCAAGTATTTTTATATTAAGGTATGTTCATTGTTGTATTAGATGTGTGCTGCTGCTCACTTAATAGACTACACTCTATTTATTCTATAATGTAAACATGACTTTTACATGGACAATGTACCAAATAGTTTGTGCGACACATTTTATTGCAATATTCCCTTTATTGCAATGATCTGGAACTGAATCCACAATATATTTGAGATATACCTGCAAGTAAATGTTGTGCAGTTTTTTTTAGTATGTTTTAATAGAAAAAGACAAAGTGCTTAGACACTTTACTTCATGATGCTGAAAGCATATTTTAAACTGTGAATCATTTATAGTATAGTAATTTTGGTGTATATTACACATTTAATTTACTTAGAATACTTTTAAATGTTGCTTGATTTGATTTTTTTGTTATTATTTACATGTTTCTGAGTAAGTTTACATTAAAATTATTTGACCACATGGCTTTCTGGCTTTAGAGACAAAATTACTTGGATTTGACTTTTAGTTCCATCATTTGAATTTTTAATCTGAGTGTTTCATATAGGTTTTGAATTTTTAAATACCTGCAAAAATAGATTTACTTGTCATAATATTATTTTGGAGAATAAATGAGGATATGTACTTAGCCATGAGATCAATTAATAATTACTACCAACTTCTAGAAGTGCTTAATGGTCTTAATGGTATAAAGAACACTTTTCTATATAGTATATTAAAATTTGATACTTAGATGAATCTTCTGCAGTAGATATTATGAGCTTTACAGGTAGGAAAATAGAGACGAAAAAGTTTGAGTGACTCAGATAATTAATAATAGACCTAAGGATATCATACAAATTTTTAGTTTTCGTTCAATTATGTTTCCAACATAATCGTTTAGACTAATAGAAATAAAGTAACATATAAATAGAAAATCAAGAATGTGAAATGTGGAAGTTAAGACTTTTTGAGATGCCATATTTAATTTTAAGTGGAGAGGTGTAGGAACATAGTCATTATAAATGTCTGGATGCTTTTAGTGTGTATACCTTTGTATATATTGTACTTAAAAGATAGCTCCATTGTTTTAGACAGCATCTTAAGATGTGGATCACAAAAAATAATATTAATGCTTACTAATCTGATAGAGTCTTAATTGGCTTAAAAATGTTACAGAACATTATAATTTGATTATTTTCATGTAAAACTAAAAATTCTAATATATTTCCACTTGTATAATTTTACATAAGAATACATTCCAGAATTAAATATCCCTATAACAACTATTTTAGCTTTTTAAGTACTTCCTCATATATTTGCCTGACTTAAGAATTTTGTATTTAGAAATTAAAAGATACTTTTGTCAATTAAAAATACAACTCCATAATAATCATTGTAAGTGTAAAATGCATTTCCATAAATATTTCCTTGTGTATTTCAACAAAAAAATCTTTTGGTCATGATTACTAGAAATAAAAGCAACCAGTTTATAGAGATATAAGGAATATGAGTATTCACAAAAAATAATACAATATTTGCATACTGACTCTAATGCAAAAATATCATTTTCAACTATGCTCACCCACATTCACCCAAGAGAGACCACCTAATCAGGAGAATACTGCATAATTGTTCTTAAAGTATAGTAGATGAAAATATAATACAGATTTTAAAAAAAATGTATAACACAACAAACAAAAAATAAAAGCATGACATTTTTTGCAATGTAATTGTTTCATTCAATTTAAAATATTGTCTTGGATTATTACAGTAAACGTCTTAAAAATAAATTCCAGAAAATATCTAGACCATAAGTATCTTACATTCAAACTTGAAAAAAACTAGCATTTGCAAGAAGAGAAAAACACATGAAAAATAATATTGCAAATAAAACGTCACAATGAAAAGCAAACAAATTTAAAGTCATCTTGTTTAAACCACACATTTAAAATAACTAAATAAGATTCCATTGTGCTAAATATTGTCCTTTGTAATTATAAACTCAGCTAATTTGCCATCTGTGGAAATGAAGCTAGGCTATTTCAAAGAATTATAAAAATGGAATAGCTTGAATTGCATATGTGGGCCAGCAGATGTCACTCTTGTTAAAAGACTGTCTGAGCAATCTTTTCTGAAGGGTAATTGTCCCCTATGGTGGTGGGCAGAATTTCAACATGTGAAGGATTTAGCCCTGACCCTCTTTTCACCTCACCACCTACTTTACACTAATGACGACAGGATCAGTAAATTAGAAATGTCAGCTGCTCTGCCATCAGTTTCCAAAGCTGTTTGGTCTAACTATAATTTATGGTCAATGGTTATATAAGCAACATTGCCAAATCTCTGTAATTATTACAGAGATGTAGCCAGGCACAGAAAATAAATGTTGCTGTAAGCTAAACCAAGCTCTGACATTATTATAATTAGGCTGATGATTCATGCCATTTGTTTCTCTTAGAAGATATACAGCATATCTAGAAGACAGCGAGAAAATTAAGCTTGAATTTTTGAATGATTTTTTTTTCTTTTATGAGACCAGAATTTGATCAATTAAGAATGGACAAGCTCTATTAATTTACTACATTTAATTACTCAAAGCATTCATAATATTTTAGAATGCAAACCTTTTGAAATGTTACTGATATATTTATGAAGCAAACAAATAATTTAAAAAATAAATGTCCGTAACTAAGGCAGAATATCTGGAATGTATATATAGAGAGATACGGTGTGTGTGTGTACCACATGCTCACATATATGATATACTCTGTAAGGAGAAAATAGCAAATTATCCTTAGTTTGGGTATAAAACACATATTATTTGTCATATAGTGAATGAAACACATAATAGTTTGTCATATAGTGAATACATAAGCATCTATCATTATTCTTCAGGTAAAATTCTTCCTTTGGTAAATAATTTATTATATTCATGGGATTGGTCACACCTCCTTTGGACAAAACTATGAATGAAACTAATAAAATCAGAGAAATCCTGGGTTCAAATACCAGTTCTATAAATCATTAAGTTTGTGGGCTTAAACTACATAACTTCTCTTATATACAGCTTTTCATAAATCTAGAAATAAGAAAACACCAATATCTTAGAACAATTAAATTGGTTAAATAAAGTAATTTACAATTAAGTAAAGACATTGTACAGCACTTGGAACTTTTAGAATTTCAAAAGACTTTTTGGTTCTCATTCTAAGTAACTTGAATTTCCCAAGAAGGCCACTGATAATAATCACACGTGCCACAGCCTAGTCATTCCAATAAAATATTAACAACAAATTATGCAGCTGGAAGATGTCCTAAGGTTATTTATTATATTGTCCTACCTAATGTAGAATTAATTGCTAGTTTACATACTTAAATATCTTCTAAAAATGGAAGTGATATACTACTAGAGCATTTCTAGTTCACTGCCTCACAAAACAGCTTTCTATTTTTGACCAGCTATACTTATCCTAGTAATGTTGACTTACAACGTGCTTTCCATTTGCTACTTCAATGTTGCCCCAGATATGGACTTAGTAGATATACAAAATACATTTTTCACATCAAAATACTTCAACATGTTATAACAGCAATCATTTTATTGCAATAGATTTCCAGTTATAGCAATATCACCTGGTACTGACATGCTTATTATTACCTACATTATAGTTTCATTTGAGAAATTATTAACATGTTACTCATGAAAAATCTTTATCTCAGTGCCTTGCATATATTAAATATGCCATGAATTTATACTATTTTGCCCTACTCATCATTTTATATGCTAACTTCTAAGAGTACAACACGTTTCATTACTCTATGTCTTACCACATTGTGATTAAACCTGGTTGTAGTGTCTCAGATATGGAATTATTATTCCTCACATTTTAATAATTAATTTTACATTTTATTATTGTTCTTGGATATGCATCATGACATTAACTCAGGTTGACCTGCTGTAAACAAAATTCTTACATAATTTAGGACTATTTTATTTCAATTAACAGGAAAACAAAATGGCTCAAAGTATATCAGTTTCATCGTTTTCATCATCTCATTTTACTAAATGTATATAAAAGAAAAGAGTAGGTATTGATTCTGACTTCTAATTGATTCAGAGGTACAAATAATGTTACCAAGACAAATAATGTTACTAAGATCTAGTTATGACCTAGTTTCTGTGCCCGCCCTCCCGCCCCCTTGCTCTCTCTCTTATTCTGGTATATCTACATGATTCAAATATATGAAGGGTTTCTCCACTTTCATTTTTATGGCAAAAGTCGATTTTACAATGGAACCAAATTGAATAATCAGAAAATTGTATGTGAGTGTGTATGTTTGTGTGTGTGTGTGGACGTGCACCTGTGGGGGAGAGAGAGAAAAAAAATACATCGGTATTATTGTATACTTTAAGGTGCCAAGTATTCCAAAGTCATTCTGATTAATGATCTTTCATGAGACCTAATATTTTCCACTTTCTGAAACTTATTAATGGCTTATCATTGCCTCTAGTCTTAATTTAATTTTAATCTCATTATAATATGTTACTCTATTTTCATGAATTGTGATATGACTCAGCAGGCAATTTCAAATTGGAAACTCCTATCCTTCAGTTGTAAAAATGTGTGAAAGAAAAATGTGTTTCCTTGGTTATTGCCTTGCTTTGATATTTCCCTGTTATTCAAATATTAGTCTTCCTAAAGTGGTCCTCTAATTGTCAGAATTTTTTTCTCCTGTTTTTGCCACTTCAAGTATTATTTGGTCTCCTCTCTGGGAGGTCTCAAGGGTTTCTCTTCTAACTCTTCTGGGGATAGGAAGCAAAAGCACTTTTAAACAAGTTGCTGGGTGGCAGTTGAATAAGTGCACCATAAATATTAGAGAGAAAGGGTAAAAACAGAACAGAACAAAAAAACACACCTATTGAGCTCTGGTTCAAAGAATGACCCACATGCTGAAGGAGATCATCACTGTATCTTAGAAATTTACTTGACTAGTTAGTAATGTAAATGAGTCTTCAATAAGCTATTGCATCAATCTACCACAGAGACTAGATTCTCATGAGAAGAAACATGAAGTTGCATTTACTAGTCTGTGATCTGAGTTTCTCATCAAAATCAACATATTGTACAACATCAGGATGGTATCTATAGATGATGTTGCAGGGAAGGCAAATCCATATTCAGATGAAGTGATTTTTTCAATGATAACCAATCATGGATACCTCCTTGATGGAACTGGTTTGTTGCAATTAACCTGCCATGAGGTGTAAGCCTGATCTTCCAGGGAAATAAAGCCATTCTTCAACTGAAAACTGATAGGTGCTATTGACAGCCTGAGATCTCACCAATAGTGGTAGCCAGGTCAATCTTGGAGAACTGAAGTTCATGCAGTTGAGCTCAGGCACAGCCTTTATCATTTTATACACGTGGATATTTAGTAAACACTATCCTCTGTCCCCTTGTTTTGGCCAAAATTTCCAGCAGGGGTTGAGTCTTCCTTGGGGTTCCACTGGTCACAAGACGACTCTCTCCTGTATAGATCCAGCTCCAACCAGGAAGCACTTTGTCATTTCTATAGTTCCAACTGAGTGACCACAAGTCTTGGGGTCCAGTAACACCATCTTTTCCTGTTACTCTCTAAACCAAGGCATAGTGGAAGCTTGCTTCTTTTTCTTAAGTTGCCAAAATGTCTTCTGTTGGCCTTTCTATTTTGCCTGCATTCTGATTCCTCTCTGTAATTATATCTGAAGTGATTATATCATAATAATAACCTATTGATTATATTATAATAAAAACCTATTGACATTAATTCATTGACTCACTTAACAGGGCAACAAGAAACTTTGTATTCACATTTCTGTAGTGTTGTCCTAGTTTTTGAATTTCCTTTTAAGCAGCAGTTTTTGAATTTCCTTTTAAGTGGTTTTTACTTATCCTTGATTGTGCTTCCTGTTTGGTTTTGGCTAATTTTACACACGTAAAATTTTCCAACTTTGTCTTTCTTTCTAATTTTGTTTAGTCTCTTTCCCAGGAAAACCTGGTGGGGCTAAAAAAAAATTATCCCAAATATGTTAAGTTCTTTCATTTTCCTGTGGCTAAAATTAAATCACTTGCTTCCTTCTGTATAATAAATTACATTTCTGTGTTTCCAAATTACACATATTTCTCTAAATACGTCTTCGTATTTTCACGTACTACTTTCTAATTTGAACTTCCCATAAAAAGAACAATGTTAGTAAGATTCTTCTTGTTTCTGCACTTATTTTGTCATTTCTTTGCCCCTTGCATTTTTCTCTATGATGTAATATTTAGCAAAAAGCATCCCCTGTTAGAAGTTTGCATATAAAAAGGACAACTTCACCCGCATCCATCTTTCCCTCTAATTGGTCTCTTCCACTTACTAAGCTTCAAACTACTGCATACAGAAACTGCATGCAGAAATACTGCATAATGAAAATAAATACAGAATACCTATATAAATAGTACATATAGGAATACTGCATATTGACCATAATCAATATAAATAACTCCTTTTAAAACCTCATTGCGCTAGATGTTGCCATATTTCTGTAGGAATTTCATAAAGAATTTTTCTACTTTTTTTTACTGTCTTTACGGGGATACATTTTGCATAAAATAAAATGTATTCATTCTTGGTGTGCAATTTGATGAATTTTTAAAACTATGCATTCATATAACAACATGAGTATATATAAAAACAAAATCACAATAATTATATTTATTCCGAAAAGATTCCATTGCCCTTCTGCAGTTAATCACCAAATATCTGGTCCCAGAAAAACAATTATTTTCTTTCTGCCATTATAGACTACTTCTTATTTTTCATAGAGTTTCATTCAAATTTAATCAAATATTAGTTTTTTTTTTTGGAAATTTTCTGAACTTCTAGAATTTTCAAATGTTTAACTCTTACTTTCAAGTGTATGGTACATTTCAAGTTTTTTTTTTTTTTTTTTTTTTTTAAGCATGATTTGAATTAACTGTTGAAATATATATAAAATCTGTAGTTGTTAACAACATAATTTGTTGTAAGGACTTTATCCATTGAATTACCTTAGTATTGCTGTTGAAAAATCAATTGGCTTTTACATATGGCATAATTCAGGTTTCTTTATTATGCTATTTTATTTGTAAATCTACCCTTATGCCAATACCAGACTTAATTGTTGACTATGTCTTTATAGTAGTGATAAGTATTGAAATCAGACTTCCAGCTTATTTTTTTTATATATATATTTCAAAATGTTTTTTGCTATTCAAGGTTATTTACATTTCTCTAAAATCGTTAGAATTGATTTGTCAATTTTGTGAAAATATCTGCCAGCATTTTGATTGAGATAGCAATGAACAAGAAAATTAATTGGTAAAGAATTGATATCTTAGGATTAACCCTTCTGATCTACGAACATCATATACCTCTTTTTTTACCTATTATAATGCTTTATACTTCTTCATATAATGTTCTTAGAAATATATTTTTACCTTTCTACCTAAGTATTTATTATATGATATTCTACATTCTCTAAAGTTTAACCCTCTGATTGTTGAATGCTAACATATAAGATTAAAATTTTGTTTAATTAGAAATTATTTTCCAAGACATTGCTAAAGAAGTTTATTCATTCAAGTAACCTTTTGGAACATTCAAATTTTCTACAAATATCATCATGTTGTCTGTGAAGAAAAGGCAATTTAACATCCTCATTTCCAATCTGTAAGCCTCTTTTTTTTTTTCTTTTTCTTACCATATTGTACTGGCTAGGATGTCTAGTATAGTGCTGAATAGAAATGGGCATAATTTTAGAGAGAAAGCATTGTGTCATTCAGCAGTATATAAGATGTTAGCTTCAAATTTTTTCACTGATGTACTTTATTTCATTAAGTAATTTTTCTTCTGTTCCACTTTTCTTATTTTTTTATATTTTAAATTATTTTTTAAATATTTGTGGGTACATACTGGGTTTATATATTTATGGGGTACAGGAGATGTTTTAATCTTGTTACTTGTTTTCGTCTGTTCAGGTTTTGGATTTCTTCCTGGTTCAATCTTGGTAGGTTGTATGAATCTAGGAATTTGTCCATTTCTTCTATATTTTCCAACTTATTGGCAAATAGTCGTTGATGGTAGCCACTATTGATCCTTTGAATGTATGTAATCTCATTTCATTTTTGATTTTTTTGTATTTAGATCTTCTCTCTTTCTTTTGTTAGTTATTCTGACTAAAGATGGGTCAATTTTGTGTAACTTTTCAAAAAATCAACTTTTTGTTTCATTGATATTATTCTCTTTATGTCAGATTCATTTATTTCTGCATGCTATTTATTTACTGCTACTAATTTTGAGTTTGGTTTGCTTTTTATTTTCTGGTTGTTTGAGTTTCATCATTAGATTGTTTATTGGAAAATTTTCCTCTTTTTTGATGTAGGCACACATAACTACAAACTTCTCTCTTAGTATTTCTTTTGCTATATCCCATATTTATGAGTTTCTTTCTTCATTTTTTCATTAACTCACTGGACCTTCAGGAGCATATTGTTTAATTTCCGTATCTGTACAGTTTCCAAAATTCCTCTTGTTATTAATAGCTAGTTTTATTCAATCGTGGTCAGAGAAAATGCTTGACATTATTTCAATTTTTTAATGTTTTAAGACTTGTTTTGTGACGTAATATGTGATCTATCCTTGCAATAAAACATGCTCTGAGGAAAAGAATGTGTATTCTGTAGCTCTTGGATAAAATGTTTTCACTGGCATGGATTATCTTTTTTTGTTTCTTTATTTTCAGTCTATGTGTGTCTTCACAGGTGAAGTGTGTTTCTTATAAGCTACTGATCAACAGCTCTTCTTTTTTCATCCATTCAACCAATCCATGTCTTTTGATTGAATAAAAAGTTTAGTCCATTTACATCAAAGTTATTATTGATAAGTAAGGACATACTTCTGCCATTTTGTTGTTGTTGTTGTTTGTGTTTTTGTCTTCTCATCCTTCTTTCTTTCCTTCATGTCTTTTTCTAGTAAAGGTGATTTTTTGAAAAAACTAAATATGATTTAGTTCTGTGCTTTTTATTTTTTTTGTGTATCCATTGTTGTTTTTTTGGTTTGAGGTTACCATGAGACTTGCAAATGCTATCTTATAACTCATTACTTTAACCTGATCACAGCTTAACAGTATTTGAATGAACAAAGAAGCAAAAAGAAATCTAAGAAAACCTCTATTTCTTTTGTTCCCCCTCCATTTTTAAGTTTTTAATTATTTCATTTATATCTTATTGTTGTATTGTCTACGTCTTGTAAATTGTAGTTATTATTATTTATTGGTTCATCATTTAGTCTTTCTATTCAGGACAAGAATAGTTTACATGCTACAGTTACAGTGTGATACTATTCTGTTTTTCTGCACACTTACTATTACCAGTGAGTTTTGTACTTTCAAGTTATTATTTGTTGCTCATTAATGTCCTTTGCTCTCTGATTTAAGTACTCCCATTAGCATATTTTGTTAGATGAGTCTGGTATTAATGAAATCCCTCAACTCTTGTTTGTCTGGGAAAGTCTTCGTTTCTCCTTCGTGTATGAAGGATATTTTTGCGAGATATACTATTCCAGAATAAAAGTTTTTTTTCTTTTTTTTTTTTTTTCAGCACTTTAAACATGTCATGCCACTCTCTCCTGGCCTAATAACAGTTCCACTGAAAAGTCTGCTGCCAGATGTATTGAAGCTCTATTAGGATGTTTCGCTATTTATCCTTGACTTTTATAAGTTTGATTATTAAATGCTTGAGGTAGTCTTCTCTGGGTTAAATCTGCATGTTGTTCTATACCCTTCTTGTACTTGGATATTAATATATTTATTTAGGTTTGAGAAGTTCTTTGTTATTATTCCTTTCAATAACATTTCAACTTCTATCTTTCTCTACCTTCTATTTAAAGCCAGTTAACTCTTAGATTTGAGGCAATTTTCTAGATCCTGTAGGTTTACTTCATTGTTTATTATTCTTTTTTCTTTTGTCTACTCTGTATTTCCAAATAGCTTCTCTTCAAGCTCAATAATTCTTTCTTCTGCTTGATCAATTCTGTTATTAAAGAATCCTGATGTATTCTTTAGTATGCCAATTGCATTTTTCAACTCCAGAATTTCTGCTTGATTCTTCTTATTTCAATCTGTTAAATTTTTGTGATAGAATTCTGAATTCCTTCTCTGTGTTATCTTGTATTTCTTTGAGTTTCCTCAACACAGCTACTTTGAATTCTCTGTTGGAAAAGTCACATATCCCCATTTCTCCAGGATTGGTCCTTAGTGCCTTATTTACTTCCTTTGGTGAGGTCATGTTTCCCTGGATGGTGTTGATGTTAGTAGATGTTCTTCAATGTTTGGGCATTGAATATTTAAGTGTTTATTGTAGTCTTCACTTTCTAGACTTATCTGTAGCCATCCTTTTTGGGAACACTTTCCAGATATTTGAAAGAACTTGGATGTTGTGATCTAAGCTGTGTCTGCCTTAGGGGCCACTCAAGCCCATAATGTGATTCTTGCAGACTCACAGAGATACTACCTTGGTAATCTTGTACAAGATCCTCAAGAATTCTCTGAATTACCGGACGGAGACTTCTGTTTTCTCCCTTTGCTTTCTCCCAAACACACAGAGTTTGTCTGTTGTGAGCTACATAAAGCCATGGGTTGAGTGACAAGCATTCCTGTTGCCACTACCACTGTGACAATGCTGGATCAGATCTGAAGCAAGCACAATGCTGAGTCTCACCCAAAACTTGCTGTAACCACTTTCTGGCTACTGCCTATGTTTGCTCAGGCCCTAGGGTTCTACAATCACCTCGTGCGGAGCCTGTCAGTCCTGTGTCCTTCCCTTCAGGGTGGCAAGAGCCCACAAGCCTTGGGTGGGTCCAGACAAGTTATCTGGAAGTCACGGACTAGAGAGACAAACCTTAGAAGTCTACTTGGAGTTCCATTGTGTTGCAGCTTAGCTGGCACTGGAACCACAAGATGCAATTCTTACCATTCTTCCTTCTTCTTTCCAAAGGCAGAAGAGCTTCACCCCATAGGCACTGCCACCCCTGGCTATGAGGAGTACTGCCACACTACTGCTGGTATTTCCTTAAGGCTCAAGATCTCTTAAGTCAGCTTTTTGTAAATGCTGGGGGGTCTGAGACTCACCCTTCAGGGCAGTGGTCTCCCCTTTGGCCAGGGGTGGGTCCAGAAATCCTATCCAAGAGTCAATTTCTGGAATTGGAGGCCCCAAGAGCCTGCTTGGTGTTCTGGCCCCCTGTGGCTATGCTGGTACCAAAGGTGCAAGGCAAAGTCTCCTTTCCCTCTGCTTTTCTCAAGCAGGAGTTTTGCCCCAGAGCCACCACAGTTGATAATATGCTGAGCCCTGCTTGAAGCCAACAAGTCTCAGAGGCTCCCCCAAGGCCCTCGATGTAGTACCTGGGTGTTGCTGCTGGTTATTTAGGTCCCAGGGTTCTTCAGTTAGCAGTTGATTATTGCTGGCAGGACTGACTCCTTTCCTTCAAGGCAGTGAGTTCTCTTCTGGCCCAGAGTGTGTCCAGAAATGTTATCTGGGACTAAACACCTGGGACAAGGGTCTCATGACTCTGACTGTGGCCCTATCATGCTATGGCTGAGGTGGTACGTATGATGCAAGACAAAGTCCTCCCTAGCTTTTCTTCTCCTCTCCTCAAGCTGAAGAAAGGGGTCTCTTTTGGGGCTATGACCTGTGCACCTGGGGTTAAGGAATGAGTGAGGCCAGCACTCCTTTGGCTGTCCCAGCTGGTTTATCAGTATGTCCTGTGTCCTCCCCAGTGCAATGTCTCTGGGTGTACTTAAGCCTTAGGGCTCACCTAAGAGTTGTAGTCCTTATGGCCAAGGCTGCCTTTCAAGTTTACTTATAGACTGACAGCACCTTGGCCCTCAGTGGTAAGGTATATGGGCACTCAAGTTCTGACCTCTGGGATTGAAGATTTCCCTGTGGGTAGGGCTGTTTAAATGGTCCCTGCGTGGGCTGGCATCAGCTGAGTTTGGTTCAGTTTTTATTTCTGCTCTAATAGGACAGTACTTAGTTTAATGCCTCACAGTTGCTGTATTCTCCCACCCCCAGTGCCCACAGACACTCCACAGTGCACCACTGCCACTGAGGGTAAAGGATGGGTGGCATAGGTGATTAATAACTTTCTTATTTTAATCACTTCAGTGACTCTTTAAGTCATTTGAAGTTAAAACCAGTCACTATGAGGGCTCAACTAATTTTTGATTCTTATGAAGGGTAGTTTTTTCTGGGTAGATAGTTGCTAACTTTTTCTCCTTGCAGGCACTCTGCAGGGGGAGCAATCAAAGCTTTTTATTCCTTTATCTTGCTCCACTCCTAATATATGTTCTTACTTTTTTAATCTTTAAAAAAATTTGAATTGTGACAAATTATTTAATAAAAATGTTTTCCTCTTATTCTTTTAATCTAGGGAATTCCCTTAACTGTTTCTGAATTGTATGTAAAACTTTTATTTCTGAGATGATTATTATATTTATTTAATTATGTGTATATATTCAATTTTCATCATATAGTATTTTCTTCCACCTGAAGAATTTCTTAAACTTGTTTTTGTACTGCAGGTTTGTTAGAAATAGATTCTCCCAGCTTTTGTATGTATGAAAAATAGACCTTTTCCTCATACTGAAATATATTTTCACTTAGTATTGAATTGTAGGTTAACTTTTCCCCTCAGTTTTCCAAAGAAGTAAGTGAAATATATTTTCACTGAGTATGGAATTTTAGGTGAGCTTTTCCTCCCAGTATTATAAAGATGTTATTTCATCATCTTTTAGCATTATACATTTATGTTAGAAATTCTGCACTCACTTATATTTGTTCCTTTGCAGGAGATATGGCTTTTTTTCTATTTGTATTTAATTTTTAATTTTATTATTGGTTTTCATCAAGATAATTATCATCTGTCTTGATGCAGTTTTCTTTGAATTTCTTTCCTGCTTAGAGTTCATTGTATTTATAGGTTTTTAGGTTATAACAGGTGGAAAATATTTCTGCTATTTATTTTTAAATATTTTGCCCCTCCCTTTCTAAGACTATAATTTCACATATATTAGGCTACGTAGAAATTACTTAAGTTTTTTTAAACATTTACTATTTCATTCTTTTTGTCTTACTGTCTTTTGTTTTTCACAGTTTTGATTGCCTGTCTTGAGACTGACTAATGTTTTCTTCCATATCATCCAATCTGCTGTTTGCTGTTTTTTATTTACAGAAAATATTCACTACGAATAATCTCAGTTTCATCTTTATTATTGCTCTTAGGTATGTTTGCAAACATTCCATTTGTTTTTTTATTATGGTCAACCTTTAAAGTATTAATCATAATGAGCATACTTAACACCCTTGTCTTTTAATTTCATTATCTTTTTTAAAAATATTCTGACTGTATTTTGACTTGTCTTTTTCCTGTATTATTGGTCACATTTTCCACTTCTTTCCATACTAATATTATTGGATCTTTGGCATAGTGAATTTTACATTTTAGAGTGAAAGGTCTTGTTATATTCCTTTTTAAATTATTGAACTTTGTTCATCACACAATCGCCTGAAGAATACTTTGAAGGTTTTGTGAGAAGTTTTATTAGACTGAGTCTAGAGTACCCTTGATACTAGTGGTTCTTTAGCTCAATCAAAATATCTTAAGGCTGTTAAGAAATCTACTTAATACTCTGTATATTCAGTGAGCTGTTTTCTTTTTTTATTTATTTATTTTTATTTTTATTTTTTTTTGTTTTTATTATACTTTAAGTTCTAGGGTACATGTGCATAACATGCAGGTTTGTTACATATGTATACATGTGCCATGTTGGTGTGCTGCACCCATCAACTCGTCAGCACCCATCAATTCATCATTTATATCAGGTATAACTCCCCAATGCAATCCCTCCCCCCTCCCCCCTCCCCATGATAGGCCCCAGTGTGTGATGTTCCCCTTCCTGAGTCCAAGTGAGCTCATTGTTCAGTTCCCACCTATGAGTGAGAACATGCGGTGTTTGGTTTTCTCTTCTTGTGATAGTTTGCTAAGAATGATGGTTTCCAGCTGCATCCATGTCCCTACAAAGGACGCAAACTCATCCTTTTTTATGGCTGCATAGTATTCCATGGTGTATATGTGCCACATTTTCTTAATCCAGTCTGTCACTGATGGACATTTGGGTTGATTCCAAGTCTTTGCTATTGTGAATAGTGCCGCAATAAACATACGTGTGCATGTGTCTTTGTAGTAGCATAATTTATAATCCTTTGGGTATACAACCAGTAGTGGGATGGCTGGGTCATATGGTACATCTAGTTCTAGATCCTTGAGGCATCGCCATACTGTTTTCCATAATGGTTGAACTAGTTTACAATCCCACCAACAGTGTAAAAGTCTTCCTATTTCTCCACATCCTCTCCAACACCTGTGGTTTCCTGATTTTTTAATGATTGCCATTAAACTGATTGCCATTAAACTGATTGCCATTAAACTGGTGTGAGATGGTATCTCATTGTGGTTTTGATTTGCATTTCTCTGATGGCCAGTGATGATGAACATTTTTTCATGTGTCTGTTGGCTGTATGAATGTCTTCTTTTGAGAAATGTCTGTTCATATCCTTTCCCCACTTTTTGATGGGGTTGTTTGTTTTTTTCTTGTATATTTGTTTGAGTTCTTTGTAGATTCTGGAAATTAGCTCTTTGTCAGATGAGTAGATTGCAAAAATTTTCTCCCATTCTGTAGGTTGCCTGTTCACTCTGATGGTAGTTTCTTTTGCTGTGCAGAAGCTCTTTAGTTTAATGAGATCCCATTTGTCAATTTTGGCTTTTGCTGCCGTTGCTTTTGGTGTTTTAGACATGAAGACCATGCCCATGCCTATGTCCTGAATGGTACTACCTAGATTTTCTTCTAGGGTTTTTATGGTATTAGGTCTAACATTTAAGTCTCTAATCCATCTTGAATTAATCTTCGTATAAGGAGTAAGGAAAGGATCCAGTTTCAGCTTTCTACTTATGGCTAGCCAATTTTCCCAGCACCATTTATTAAATAGGGAATCCTTTCCCCATTTCTTGTTTTTGTCAGGTTTGTCAAAGATCAGATGGTTGCAGATGTGTGGCATTATTTCTGAAGGCTCCATTCTGTTCCATTGGTCTATATCTCTGTTTTGGTACCAGTACCATGCTGTTTTGGTTACTGTAGCCTTGTAGTATAGTTTGAAGTCAGGTAGCGTGACACCTCCGGCTTTGTCCTTTTGACTTAGGATTGTCTTGGCAATGCGGGCTCTTTTTTGGTTCCATATGAACTTTAAAGCAGTTTTTTCCAATTCGGTGAAGAAACTCATTGGGAGCTTGATGGGGATGGCATTGAATCTATAAATAACCTTGGGCAGTATAGCCATTTTCACGATATTGATTTTTCCTATCCATGAGCATGGTATGTTCTTCCATTTGTTTGTGTCCTCTTTGATTTCACTGAGCAGTGGTTTGTAGTTCTCCTTGAAGAGGTCCTTTACATCCCTTGTAAGTTGGATTCCTAGGTATTTTATTCTCTTTTAAGCAATTGTGAATGGAAGTTCATTCCTGATTTGGCTCTCTGCTTGTCTGTTACTGGTGTATAAGAATGCTTGTGATTTTTGCACATTAATTTTGTATCCTGAGACTTTGCTGAAGTTGCTTATCAGCTTAAGAAGATTTTGGGCTGCGACGATGGGGTTTTCTAAATACACAATCATGTCATCTGCAAACAGGGACAATTTGACTTCTTCTTTTCCTAACTGAATACCCTTGATTTCTGTCTCTTGCCTGATTGCCCTAGCCAGAACTTCCAACACTATGTTGAATAGGAGTGGTGAGAGAGGGCATCCCTGTCTTGTGCCAGTTTTCAAAGGGAACTTTTCAAGTTTTTGCCCATTCAGTATATTAGCTGTGGGTTTGTCATAAATAGCTCTTATTGTTTTGAGGTACGTTCCATCAATACCGAATTTATTGAGCGTTTTTAGCATGAAGGGCTGTTGAATTTTGTCAAAAGCCTTTTCTGCATCTATTGAGATAATCATGTGGTTCTTGTCTTTGGTTCTGTTGATATGCTGGATTACGTTGATTGATTTGCGAATGTTGAACCAGCCTTGCATCCCAGGGATGAAGCCCACTTGATCATGGTGGATAAGCTTTTTGATGTGCTGCTGAATCCGGTTTGCCAGTATTTTATTGAGGATTTTTGCATCGATGTTCATCAGGGAGATTGGTCTAAAATTCTCTTTTTTTGTTGTGTCTCTGCCAGGCTTTGGTATCAGGATGATGTTGGCCTCATAAAATGAGTTAGGGAGGATTCCCTCTTTTTCTATTGATTGGAATAGTTTCAGAAGGAATGGTACCAGCTCCTCCTTGTACCTCTGGTAGAATTCAGTTGTGAATCCATCTGGTCCTGGGCTTTTTTTGGTGGGTAGGCTATTAATTGTTGCCTCAATTTCAGAGGCTGCTATTGGTCTATTCAGGGATTCAACTTCTTCCTGGTTTAGTCTTGGAAGAGTGTACGTGTCCAGGAAATTATCCATTTCTTCTAGATTTTCTAGTTGATTTGTGTAGAGGTGTTTATAGTATTCTCTGATGGTAGTTTGTATTTCTGTGGGGTCGGTGGTGATATCCCCTTTATCATTTTTTATTGCGTCTATTTGATTCCTCTCTCTTTTCTTCTTTATTAATCTTGCTAGCGGTCTGTCAATTTTGTTGATCTTTTCAAAAAACCAACTCCTGGATTCATTGATTTTTTGGAGGGTTTTTTGTGTCTCTATCTCCTTCAGTTCTGCTCTGATCTTAGTTATTTCTTGCCTTCTGCTAGCTTTTGAATGTGTTTGCTCTTGCCTCTCTAGTTCTTTTAATTGTGATGTTGGAGTGTCAATTTTAGATCTTTCCTGCTTTCTCTTGTGGGCACTTAGTGCTATAAATTTCCCTCTACACACTGCTTTAAATGTGTCCCAGAGATTCTGGTATGTTGTATCTTTGTTCTCATTGGTTTCAAAGAACATCTTTATTTCTGCTTTCATTTCGTTATGTACCCAGTAGTCATTCAGGAGCAGGTTGTTCAGTTTCCATGTAGTTGAGCGGTTTTGATTGAGTTTTAGTCCTGAGTTCTAGTTTGATTGCACTGTGGTCAGAGAGACAGTTTGTTATAATTTCTGTTCTTTTACATTTGCTGAGGAGTGCTTTACTTCCAATTATGTGGTCAATTTTGGAATAAGTGTGATGTGGTGCTGAGAAGAATGTATATTCTGTTGACTTGGGGTGGAGAGTTCTACAGATGTCTATTAGGTCCGCTTGGTGCAGAGATGAGTTCAATTCCTGGATATCCTTGTTAACTTTCTGTCTCGTTGATCTGTCTAATGTTGACAGTGGAGTGTTGAAGTCTCCCATTATTATTGTATGGGAGTCTAAGTCTCTTGTAAGTCTCTAAGGACTTGCTTTATGAATCTGGGTGCTCCTGTATTGGGTGCATATATATTTAGGATAGTTAGCTCTTCCTGTTGGATTGATCCCTTTACCATTATGTAATGGCCTTCTTTGTCTCTTTTGATCTTTGATGGTTTAAAGTCTGTTTTATCAGAGACTAGGATTGCAACCCCTGCTTTTTTTTGTTCTCCATTTGCTTGGTAGATCTTCCTCCATCCCTTTATTTTGAGCCTATGTATGTCTCTGCATGTGAGATGGGTCTCCTGAAGACAGCAGACTGATGGGTCTTGACTCTTTATCCAGTTTGCCAGTCTGTGTCTTTTAATTGGAGCATTTAGTCCATTTACATTTAAGGTTAATATTGTTATGTGTGATCTTGATCCTGCCATTATGATATTAACTGGTTATTTTGCTCATTAGTTGATGCAGTTTCTTCCTAGGCTCGATGGTCTTTACATTTTGGCATGTTTTTGCAATGGCTGGTACCGGTTGTTCCTTTCCATGTTTAGGGCTTCCTTCAGCGTCTCTTGTAAGGCAGGCCTGGTGGTGACAAAATCTCTAAGCATTTGCTTATCTGTAAAGAATTTTATTTCTCCTTCACTTATGAAACTTAGTTTGGCTGGATATGAAATTCTGGGTTGAAAATTCTTTTCTTTAAGAACGTTGAATATTGGCCCCCACTCTCTTCTGGCTTATAGAGTTTCTGCCGAGAGATCTGCTGTCAGTCTGATGGGCTTCCCTTTGTGGGTAACCCGACCTTTCTCTCTGGCTGCCCTTAAGATTTTTTCCTTCATTTCAACTTTGGTGAATCTGGCAATTATGTGTCTTGGAGTTGCTCTTCTGGAGGAGTATCTTTGTGGCGTTCTCTGTATTTCCTGAATTTGAATGTTGGCCTGCCCTGCTAGGTTGGGGAAGTTCTCCTGGATGATATCCTGCAGAGTGTTTTCCAATTTGGTTCTATTTTCCCCCTCACTTTCAGGCACCCTAATCAGACGTAGATTTGGTCTTTTTACATAATCCCAAACTTCTTGCAGGCTTTGTTCATTTCTTTTTCTTCTTTTTTCTTTTGGTTTCTCTTCTCGCTTCATTTCATTCATTTGATCCTCCATCGCTGATACTCTTTCTTCAAGTTGATCGAGTCGGTTACTGAAGCTTGTGCATTTGCCACGTATTTCTCGTGTCATGGTTTTCATCTCTGTCATTTCGTTTATGACCTTCTCTGCATTAATTAGTCTAGCTGTCAATTCTTCCACTCTTTTTTCAAGATTTTTAGTTTCTTTGCGCTGGGTACGTAATTCCTCCTTTAGCTCTAAGAGGTTTGATGGACTGAAGCCTTCTCCTCTCATCTCATCAAAATCATTCTCTGACCAGCTTTGATCCATTGCTGGCGATGGGCTGTGCTCCTTTGCAGGAGGAGATATGCTCTTATTTTTTGAATTTCCAGCTTTTCTGCCCTGCTTTTTCCCCATCTTTGTGGTTTTATCTGTCTCTGGTCTTTGATGATGGTGATGTACTGATGGGGTTTTGATATAGGTGTCCTTCCTGTTTGATAGTTTTCCTTCTGACAGTCAGGACCCTCAGCTATAGGTCTGTTGGAGATTGCTTGAGGTCCACTCCAGACCCTGAGTTTGCCTGGGTATCAGCAGCAGAGGTTGCAGAAGATAGAATATTGCTGAACAGCGAGTGCACCTGTCTGATTCTTGCTTTGGAAGCTTCCTCTCAGGTGTGTACTCCACCCTGTGAGGTGTGGGGTGTCAGACTGCCCCTAGTGGGGGATGTCTCCCAGTTAGGCTACTCAGGGGTCAGTGACCCACTTGAGCAGGCAGACTGCCCCTTCTCAGATCTCAACCTCCATGTTGGGAGATCCACTGCTCTCTTCAAAGCTGTCAGACAGAGTCGTTCACGTCTGGACAGGCCTCTGCTGCTTTAGCTGAGCCCTGTCCCCAGAGGCAGAGTCTACAGAGACAGGCAGGTTTCCTTGAGCTGCTGTGAGCTCCACCCAGTTCCAGCTTCCCAGCAGCTTTATTTACCTACTTAAGCCTCAGCGATGGCGGGCGCCCCTCCCCCAGCCTCGCTGCTGCCTTGCGGTTAGATTGCTGCAGACTGCTGTGTTAGCAAGGAGGGAGGCTCCCTGGGCATGGGACCCTCCCGGCCAGGTGTGGGATATAATCTCCGGTGTGCCGGTGTTACAGCGCAGTATTGGGGTGGGAGTTACCCAATTTTCCAGGTGTTGTGTGTCTCAGTTCCCCTGGCTAGGAAAAGGGACTCCCTTCCCCCTCGCGCTTCCCAGGTGAGGGATGCCTCGCCCTGCTTCAGCTCTGGCTGTTCGGGCTGCAGCAGCTGACCAGCACCGATTGTCCGGCACTCCCGAGTGAGATGACCCCAGTACCTCAGTTGAAAATGCAGAAATCACCGGTCTTCTGTGTCGCTGGCGCTGGGAGATGGAGACTGAAGCTGTTCCTATTTGGCCATCTTGCTCCGCCCCCCCTCAGTGAGCTGTTTTCACTCTAGCTCACAGAAACCCAAATGATTCCTAGTCCTGTGTGAACTGAAAAATAAATTGCAGCTTATAACTATCCAGTGATATCTCTTTCTCTAGTAGCTTTTCTATGTTTGACCTTATGGAATTTTATGTTATCCATTGTCATATTGATATTCAAAGACTCCAGCACCCCTTTGACTAATTCTATAGCTCTTTCTCTGTGGCATCTCCTTCCCTCTGTACACTATCCCTCACATTTTAGACATGTTGACATGCCTAGAATCCAAGAACATTATCTGCTGCAACATAGAAAGACCACTTGACACATGTGTATTTTTCCTACTTAAAATATGGTTTGGTGGCCACGCATGATGGCTCACGCCTGTAATCCCAGCACTTTGGGAGGCCGAGGTGGGTAGATCACGAGGTCAGGAGTTGAGACCATCCTGGCTAACACGGTGAAATCCCATCTCTACTAAAACCACACACACACACACACACACACACACACACACACACAATAGCCGGCGAGGTGGCGGGCGCCTGTAGTCCCAGCTACTCCGGAGGCTGAGGCAGGAGAATGGCGTGAACCCGGGGGAGGAGCTTGCAGTGAGCGGAGATCGCACCACTGCACTCCAGTCCGGGTGACAGAGCAAGACTCCATCCCCATCCCCCTCCAAAAAAAAAAAATATATATATATATATTGTGTGTATATATATATATGTATATATGTGTGTGTGTGTGTGTGTGTATGAAATTGTCTCCAGAAAGAAATCTGAGGGCATTTTAGGGCTCATTTTGTGATGTATCTCAGTATTAAAATATCTGTTTCACAATGACGGAAAAGAGCTTTCATATAATTTGCCATGTTTTCTAGTTGTTTTAGGCAGTAGAATAAGTTCCGTAGCAATTAGTTCTTCATGTCTGGAAACAAAATTGTCCTTTAAAAGTACTATTATTTTTCCACTCACTCTAGATTTTAAATTTTTGCTGCTTGAATAACTAACCCTTAAAAATCATTTTTTTCTCTTGCATTTTATTAAGTTCATAATGTTGAGCATAAGTTATGCAAAGCAAAACTTATAAAGACCTATATTACACAGTAGAAAAAGAAGTAGCCTGTGAATTGAGAAAAACAAAAGTATTCATTTGCTGTCTCCATTAAATATAACTTTACATTTTTTTGTACTTACACTGATATATAATACAATTTTACAATTCCAATCACTCTTCTGGTAGGATCAACTCTAATTTAGCCACATGTATGATCTCAAATGACCACTACCTAAAGGACTCTATCCTGAAAATCTTTTGGGAATCAGTTTTATATGATGCAATTTTCACTGTTGCCCATCATGCCTGTCCATAATGGCCCATGGTCATGTGTTATGAATTAATGCATCACTCTAAATGTGGACACAAGGTAGACCTCTCTTCTTCCTAAACTAGTATAAACCACAACCAACCATTTTTGTTAATTATAACCAGAAGAGAATTGCATTATGTCCAAATCTACCTTGAAACTGTTTCTCTCATCAACCGTGATTGACCTCACAAAAGCAAACATATTACTAATGTGATTTTCATGATTTAATATGAGATTTACAGACTCTGATAAAATCTGTCCCACAGATGGGCCACAATTCTGAAGGCTGAGTGGCCAAAGAATATTATGTGAATAGCCATCCAATCATGAGCAAGAGCCAAAGTATTATTTTTAATATTGAGCACTATTTCAATATGAGTCCCATACGTAATAAAATAAATGTTCAGGAAAACTACTTCCTCTAAAAATTTGGTTCAAGAAGAGTGCTTTCTCAAAAAGCATAATAATTTCACTCTAAATATTTTTTATAAGAAGCTGTGTTACAGTTATGTTATAAACTTCCTGTTCATCTATAAAATACTGTATCATCTAATGGCCTCTTTATTTGTATTTTTCAAATATATACTTATACATAGCGTACTATATATGAAAATGTATAAATATGTGTATATACACTAATTTATTTCATCTATTTGTAATAAGACTGACATTTTAGTATCTATTATAATCAAAATGAGTCAGATTATTTATACTTACATAGGCTTAGCCTCAAATATTTTATTGAAAAAATATAAAGGAAAATTATTTATGTATTTATGTATTTATGTATTTATTTTTAAGACAGTGTCTCGCTCTGTCACCCAGGCTGGAGTGAAGTGGTGCTATCTTGACTCACTGAAACCTCTGCCTCCCGGGTTCAAGTGATTCTCCTGCCTCAGCCTCCCAATTAGATAAATTTTGTATTTTTAGTAGAAATAGTGTTTCACCATGTTGGCCAGGCTGATCTCAAACTATTGACCTCAAGTGATCCACCCACTTCAGTATAAAAATTATTATTAAACTGCTACTTGAATAGTTTAAAAATTAAAATATGAGTTATATATTTACTTTTCCTGGTTATAGTTGCTATAAATTACATAAGATATACTGTTTTCTAACTTGAGAGCTAATACTAAAAGGGATAGCAATTATTATTTGTTGTATAAATGGTTTTGTCCTAAATAATATGGTTATTAAACCTCATTTTGTCAACTACTTTGTATAAGAAAGGCACTGAAGTTCAAGGTTAAAGGACTAATTAAATTTTATTTAAAATAGACAATATATCAGATATGTCCTAATATTCACGATCTACCCAAGAAATATTCCAAGCATTAAAATTCATGCTTCTTTAAGAAAGAAAAGTTCAAAGATAACTACGGATGAAACAACCTTCAGGTAGAAGGAAAAGTAGAACATTAACCTTAACATAAATACCAGTATTATAGGGCTGACCTCAGTAATAGGGCTGAAATACTCTAGAACATATTTGAAAACCATCTTTAATCTCAAATTCATTATGAAGAACAAATGAAGCACATAAAATGAGAGGAACAGAAATAGTCAAGTCATGGAAGAAACTGTATCTTATACGTTGACAATATATATATTTTTAAATACTTATGCCATAATCATGAGTTAAAAAGAAGTAATCATTTACTGAATGTAAATACTTTTTATTTCTTTATCAAAGTAATTATGGTGAATTTTGTGTATTTGTATGTGTAAAGACACCTATTTCTTATAGACTGCTAAGTTTGATTGATTATTATACATGGAAGTTCATCAGAAATTACTTATAAATTCCTAAAGTTAGGAGAAGGATCATTGCCCATTATTCTTTAATATATTTTTGAACCTAATTACAATAAAAATAAATGATTTGATTTATAATTAAATAAGTAATTAATTATAATAGTCATATTTTAATATAGCAAAATACATGCTATTAGTTATCTATAAATCTCATTTAAATAAGAATATTTTATGTAATTGTATATAGCTGTGTTTCAATTCAACAGTGTCTTAAATGTTCAAACACAGAAAGACAGAAGCAGAAGTAATTATAGTCATAAACATGTAGGTTCATATTTAATAGTACTTTGGGATTAGTGAACAAACTTGATGAATGGAAAGCTTCACGTGATGATTTACTTTTTTTGTTATTTAAAAGTACAGAAAGTATAGGCAGCACATAACAAACCTACTTATTGAGAGCTTTCTTTATTATATGCATATCATAGGACTAGTAGTCTGCTATGCATTTTTTTGTAACTTGATTATATATAATTTTAAATTTAAAGAAAGTTTGCAAAATATATACTATTATATCGTTGATCCAGATTCACCAACTACTTATATTTTGCCTTATTTACTTTCTCTTTCTGTCCTGTCCCTTCTTTCTTCCCTTCCATCTTGTCTCTTGATCTCTTCTCTCTGTTTGTCTCTATGTTTATCAGTTCATAGATACTGAAACGTGGAGATATCATGCCCCTTAACTCTTTTATACTTAAATGCTTATCAATATAAAAATGGAATTTTATATTGGATTATGCAATATAATTTAATTGCATTTTATAATGCAATTAAAAAATGGAATTACCTGATCACACACTATATTAAAATAAGAAAATTTACTATTAATCTAATATTGTATTTTAATTCATACTTCATACTAACAGTTTATCAACTGCTCAGTAATGTCCTTTACACTGTTTTCTTCCATATAATCTAATCCAAAGCCACACATTTAGTTATCACTTCCTGGTAGTCTCCTTTATTCTGAAATGATTATTTGGCCTTTGTCTTTCTTGACTTTGTTCTTTAGAAGAGTATAAACCAGATATATTGTAGAATATTTTCCCATTCCTAAACTTAGCTAAAGACATATTTTGCAGAAAAAGCAAAAAAGTCTGTCTAAAAGGATACATTAATCATGCCACTTTGCAACCTATTCCACAACATATGTATGTTTATTAAATATAACTTTCCTCCAAAACATCTTTGAGTATATTTCATGCATATTATGTAACTTGTTGTTTAATTCACCATACAATTGTTGCATTGTGTATTTAAATTTTGGCCTCCTTCAGTGCATGAATCCAGTGTTTATCACTATTATTATTTTTTAAAAACAGCGTAGTGCTCTGTCACCTAGGCTAGAATGCAGTGTCATGATCATAGCTCACTGTAACTTCAAATTCCTGGACTCAAGCAATCCTCCTGTCTCAGCCTTCAGAATGCCTAGGACTACAGTTTCACACCACCATGCTCAGCTAATATTTATTTATTTATTTATTTATTTATTTATTTATTTATTTGGTAGAAGTGAGGTGGGGGTTCTCACTATATTGCCCAGGCTAGTCTCAAACTCCTGACTTCAAATGATCCTTTCACAATGACCTAACAAAGTGCAGGGATTACAGGTATGAGCCACCATATCCAGTCCTCATCTTTTTTTTTTTTAATTAGAAGATTTTAACAAATCTTGAAGAGAATACTACAAAAGTATTGGATCTAATCACAGATGTAGGCTCATATAATTGATGCTAAATTCATACTGGTTAGATTAATCTTCTAAAACTCATTACTACTCCTCCAGTATTTCTGAGAGAAAAACAAAAGAAAAAAGACATAAGATCAGGTAAGTTATTCTCATTGAGGATTAATAGTTCATCTACTTTAAGGCATACCTGTCCCATATAAAGGAAAAACTTGTTCATAACATTCATACTTTGGGGCCAGACATGAAAGAATAGTGGATTTAGAAAGTTAATGCTGTTTGCCTCTTTGTTCAAATAAAAAGACATTTTCTGAGATGTCTATTTAGAATGCTTAGTTCAGTTGAAACACGTAAGAAGGCTGCTCATTCCATTTTTTTCAGATGAAAGTTATTTATATATACAAAATACTGTACTAGAATCTAGGTATACAATGAGGAACAAAAACGGATATGATTCGTGACTTTATTGCACCTGAATTCTAGTGATAAAAGATAGTTATCAACAACTATTCACACAAATTATCATCTAATTTTCAACCCTAAAAAGTACTGTGAAAAAACAATTACAGAGATGTCATAATTTTATAGGTACAAGATGATTATGAGGAAATAATGCTTGCACTGATATCAGAATAAAGAAAAAAAAGATGTTGTCTAAAGAGAATGAGGAGTACAGAACAGCATATGTGATGGGGTAGAGGCAGGCAAGAGCACTCCAAGGTTCCTCAAAAGGCTGGTAGGAACGGTGGGTAGAGAGTAATGTCAAATGTGGTAAGAGGTGAAGTTTCAAGAGGACATACAGGTGGATGAACAGCTTTTTTAGACTTCATCTTTATTTTTTTTAATTATAAAGTTTCAAAGGCTTTTCATTAAGGAGGTATTATAATCACATTTATATTTTTAAATTATTATTGTGGCTATAGTAAAAATAACAGACTGTAGAAAAGCAAACATGGTTGCAGGTAGATAAATTTTAGAAATTTAGAAAATATTTCAGAAGTTCACCTAGGATAAAGATAATTTTGTTAAAACCGGAGCAGTGCATGGATTTGAGATATATTTATGAGCCACATAAAATACGTTATGGTAGGCCAGGCTTAGTGGCTCATACCAGGAATCCCAGCACTTTGGGAGACCAAGGCAAGTGGATCACAAGGTAAGGAGTTCAAGACCAGCCTGGCCAAGAGGTTGAAATCCCATCTCTACTAAAAATACAAAAATTAGCCAGCTGCGGTGGAAGGTGCCTGTAATCCCAGCTACTCGAGAGGCTGAGGCAGGATAATCACTTGAACCCGGGATGGAGGTTTCAGTGAGCTGAGATCATGCCACTGTACTCCAGCCTGGGCAACAGAGTGAGCCTCCGTCTCAAAAAAAAAAAAAAAAGAAAGAAAAAGAAAAAAATGTTAATAGACTGAACAGACTGAATAGGACTCTATCATTCAAGCTTTTCCAGAATCCATTGAGTAATACATTATTGAATATCTCCTATGTGCCAGAGCTGAATTGTAGTGGTGGATGACTGCTTTGCTTTCAAAGACCTAACAGTCTAGAAACACTAGACATACAGAAATGGCTAGAATATCTTTAAATGTGATTTAATCAGTTTTTTTCTTAGCTTCAAACAGCTCCAATTTAGCAATTAATTGTGTTACCATCTCAAAATACAGATATTTATAAAGACTTATTGAAACAAACACATAGGTATCAACTGTAATAGTCTACTTGTTTGGGTGCCTATTTCAGCAACGGTCTACTCTAGAATAGTTATTAGTATTTTTCATTCAGCTAAGGTGGTAAAGTATCCTGAAGCCCCGTGAGGTCAAATGCATGTAACACCCAGAGACTGTTCCAATGTTTGTAAAAATATCAGTCTCACTATGTACTCTCTCCAATAAGTAGATAAATAAGAATTCAGCAAGTAATCTAGACCCATTATCTTATCTCCTTCTGTTTCATCAAGCCTGCTTTAGTAACTTGGGCACCTAGCCAGAAGCCTGTAAGAAATCTATTACAGATTGTGTTTAGCCTCTTTACGACCCTGTAAATCAGGCCCTTTATGTGAGACACATCGCTGTCATAACATTCCACATTGTTGTTGAGGGCAAGCAGAGTCTATCACTTTAGAAGTATTGATTGCAGAAAACAGAAAGCAACCCACACTAACCTACAAAAGGAATTTATTGGAAGGATTTTGGATCTCACAGTCGTTAGACCTAGTCATAGCAAGAACGACATGCGTTCCACAGGATCACAGAGCAGGAAGCAGGAAATACGGCGTGTCTATTGAGAAGCACAGCCTCGTGAGCAACAGCACAATCACCGTGCCACCACTAGATCTCTTTAGGCAGAACTGACTGAAGCTGATCAACATTCGCCACGTGAGACTGACTGCTGCTTGACAGGGTGGTTTGGATAAAGTACCTAGAATGTCAATCCCTAGGCACATTTGCCTGAATTCTGGGGCTTGGCTTTTGTCTGTGCATTCATTCTAGAAACTCATGGAAAGATGTCTGGATACAGAGGAACAACACTCATTAAGATACTAAAGAATGATTCTTTGTGCCCTGGGGTTACGATGGAAGCTGTGCCAAATAGGTCACAATCTAGTAGTACCAGCTCTGACACCACACAGCCTGAGGTTCAAATCCAACTCCAGCACTACCTAGCTTCCTGTCTCAGGCAAATCACTTAACTGCTAGGGTGGTGTCATGAAGAAAAGGTAGACAGTAGGCATTAAGTTTTTACCTCAGGGATAAAAAGTTCTAACTGTTCAATAATTCTTTGTTTTACCAGCATGACTGAAGTCATTATCTACTTTATTATTTTACACAACATGAGAATTATGACTTAGAAATTAACTTACAGGACAAAATTTTGAATTTAATTCCAGGAAAAAAAGAACTATGTCAGTGACAACACATTTGAAAAGATAAAAACTAAATGAGAATTTTCTAAAAAAAACAAAACAAAACAAAACCAAAAAAAAAAAAGCTTCTTTATAATTATGGAAATTGTCAATTTCTTAATAGAGAAATGCCCACTATAGGACATTTATGTCAAAATAGAAAATTCTAGTTATCTAGAAATCAGAGCATTTTCTCCTAGAAGATATTCTAGAGAAACAAATTCCAGGAGGCAACTTGGGAAATTTATTAGAAACTTAGGAAATTTTCATTTATGAATCAGTTATTTCTTATGTATGTGAGGGCAATGGAAGTGAGGGGTGCTATTTATTATATTGATTAAGAATGTGCAATCTGGAATAAGACTGCCTGGTTCAAAGCTACACTCTAGCTTTCTAGCTGAGTAATTTTGGGCAAGGTCATAAGCTCTTCAAACTAATTTTCTATTCTATAAAATGGGAATAAAATAATAATAGTGTGTATCTGCTATGGTCTGAATGTTTGTGTAGCACAGAATTTATGTGACAGACCTAATCCTGAATGGGATGATAGCCTTGAGGTCTGTTGGGAAATGACGAGGTCATGAAGCTAGTGCCCTTACGAATGAGATTTGTTTCTCTAAGAGCTTGCTTGGCCCTATCATGTGAGGACATAGAAGGTGCTATCTACAGGAAAGTGAACCTTCAGCAGGCACTAAATTAGCTTGTACCTTGATCTTGAACTTCTCAGCTAACAGAACCATTGGAAATAAATTTCTGTTGTTTAGAAGCTACCCAGTTTATAGTATTTTGTTGCAGCAGCCCAAACAGACTAAGACAATATCTCCAAGGGTCCTTTTCACAGTGAAATAATGAGATAATTCAAGGGTGTTAAATAAACAAAAATAAAGTAACCGAATGAACACACATAGTTCACCTCATGTGTGTATAATTGTCTTATGAACTTTCCCCTTTTCTTAAACAACATAATCCAATGGTCCTCAATTTTTGCAACTGAAAATCATTTGTGGACCTTTAAAAATAACTTAAATGTCAGCATCCACTCTGGATTTTCTGAATTCTAATTATAAAGTTGGTCATAGTCGTATGACTGTGCATTTTTATTAAGGAGTATTTAATATACAGAATTTAACCAATATTTAAAAGCACCCATTTCGTTAACTAAGTAGCATGTTAAAATCATGAGTAATTTTGTTTGGATTTTCTATACATAAACTCTGTCTAGAAAACTATTTTAGAAAACATCTTGCTGCTACAAATCTTAATAGTTTCAATAAAATGTGAAATCTTGGTAAGTACAGCTTATTGAAGAATATTATTTTTTTCTAGATGAATCAGGATTATCTTAGGTCATTATTTTGTATACCAAAATTGACTAAATGAAAGCTAATTGTATTTGAAAGAGTATATGCATTAGGGATTCAGAAAGATCTGGGCCATCTTTTCATTACTAGCTATGTGATCTTAGACCAGTTCCTTGGCTTTTCTGAGTATACTTTTCTTCATTTTAAAAAAGAATAATGAATGGAATAATTAGGAATATAATTGACTACCTGAGATAATAGAAGAAGAATTTTTGAAAAAGTTATGTTTAATAAATAGTAGCTTAATGGTGAATAAAACTACTCATCTTACTTGGGGACAACATCAACATAAAACCAGCTCCTGTTCAAGATGTATATTCAAATTAATATTATTGGAGAAAATACTTTTAATGCTTTAGTTTATCAGATGTAATTTTCTCCCAAATTCAAGTCTGGAAATGAATGTCAATTATTTATGGATCCTTACTAGTACTTATTTATTGAGATAATTTTTTGTTAAAATAAAAAGAAATGTTTTTAAGCATTTTCAGTTTAAAAACTAAAGTCCAAGAGAGATTTAAGTGTGGCTGGCTTCAATTGGGTCAGAATTTACCTTATATCTCTTTGGCTTAATGTGTTATATATTTTCTTTTTCATTCTATGTACACTTTTACTCTGTATTGCTTATATATGGCCCATTATAGCTGTCCAAAAATAGTATGTTTAACCCTAAATTGACATATTCATTCGGTCTTAAAAATTTTATTGTCCAAACTAGTTACAGACTATCAACTTTTTTGGGACGTCAACTGAACAGGTGTTATTTTATGCTCACCTAATAAAAGACAAAGTAGGACAAAAGCAATGAGTATAAGTGATTAATGTTACACATCTATTAAATGCAAAGGTATCAGTCCAGTATCTCACCTCTCTATTATCCCACCTTGCTCCTAATGGTGGTGGTGGTTCATTAGAAGTGATGGCAATTCCAAATATAGGAATCACGGCCGGGCACGGTGGCTCACGCTCATAATTCCAGCACTTTGGGAGACAAAGCAGATGAATTACCTGAGGTCAGGAGTTCACGACCAGCCTGGCCAACATGGTAAAATTCGGTCTCTATTAAAAATACCTAAATTAGCTGGGCATGGTGGTGCACGCCTGTAATACAGGCTACTCCAAAGGCTGAGGCAGGAGACTCTCTTGAACCTGGGAGGCGGAGGTTACAGTGAGCCGAGATCAAGCCACTGCACTCCAGCCTGGGCAACAGAGCAAGACTCCATCTCAAATATATATATGAATCAGTCCAGTATCAGTTCCCTCTCCATTATCTTGCCTTGCTCGTAATACTGGTGGTGGTTCGGTGGTGGTAGTAAGAAATAACAGACAAAAGGTTTTTGAGGTTGTGCAGTGGCTCACGCCTGTAATCCCAGCACTTTGGTAGGCCAAGGCGGGTGGATCACGAGGTCAGGAGATTGAGACCATCCTGGCTAATACGGTGAAACCCCATCCCTACTAAAAATACAAAAAAAAAAAAAAAAAAAAAAAGTAGCCGGACATGGTGGTGGGAGTCTGTAGTCCCAGCTACTTGGGCGGCTGAGGCAGGAGAATGGCACGAACCCGGGAGGTGGAGCTTGCAGTGAGCTGAGATGGTGCCACTGCACTCCAGCCTGGGCGACAGAGAAACAGAGCACAAGACTCCTGTATTATAATGAAATACATGAAATATGTTGGCTACATGACTAAATCTGAAAATTTTATTTTTAAATGACTTTTGCTATGTATAACTTGCATGATAGCTATAGATTTTGATTTTTATTTCCATTTTATTTGGAAACAAACTTTTTTTTTTTTTTTTTTTTTTTAGTTACTATATTCCTTTACACTATGGAAAGTTTTAAATGAGTGGAATTGCTGTTCCACTTCTTTGAAACCACAAGAACACTTGATTTCTTATCACTCAAAAAAGGAAAAATAGAAAATGTCACTTGATTTTAACAGAAGGGTATTGAACTTTTATGGACTGTCTCATATGGACTAGTATTTTAGAGAAAAAAATTCATATGAAAATTTACTATTAAACTAAAAATGGTTAGTAATAGATAAGCAACTTTATTCTGTAGATTTTTTTTTTTTTTTAGTTTTCAAGCTCTTTTATTAATATTTATTCAGTATTACTTTTCTTAGATAATTTGTTTTAAAATGTAGGGAAATATATAAAAAATAGTTTATTTTAAAATAAACTGTTATCACTTGAATAAACAGTTCTCAATCAATTCTAATCCCCCTTTCTTTTACATTATTTAGAAAATAAAGTTGTTTTTACTTCAACCCCTGCTTTTATATTCGTAAAATGTTGTCTTCAAAATAAGCTTTCAATGTAAGACATGTAAAGAATGACATTGTATGTACAAATAAATACTAATTATTTGCTAATATCATTAACAAAATTCAAAAATTTTGACCATGCGGATTCACCAGCCAGTTGCCTCAGAGGCAAGCTATGCCTCTCTTCTGCATTTCAACAAAAAGTCCCAGTGCAAAGCACCATATTATGAATCTTAGCTAGTTAGTTAGATATACACAGATAACTATTGGTAGTAACAAATATTCACAATAAATAGTAATAGCAACAAATTTCCAAAGATTGTAATTATCCATGCTAATAAAATGTGTTGTTAAGGTAACAATACTAATAATGAAAGTTATGCATGTTCCTTTTTAAAACTTTTACATTAAAAAGAGCAGATCCCTTCTGAACCAGCTCACCATGTATCTATGACTGCCATGTTTGTGTGATCTGTTCCTTCAGTGAGACAGAAGTTTTGGAGAATTGTGAAACCAATCATAATTAAATAGTTTTTATGGCAATTTCTTCCAGTTTTAAAATAGAATCTATTCCCAATTCATTTTTAAAAGGCTAAAATTGTACTACATTTACTTTTAGAACACCTGATTTCTCATGTGGACTTGTAGAGATGAGTAAAAGTTCAGTTTTTATAATTGTCTCAGTTACAGTCTTAGTCTGTCTTACTTTCTCTTCCACTTTTCCTCTGCAGAGTTTTACCCCTGTTGGTAGTGATTATTGAAACTATCTACCCCTCCTGGCTCCCTGTCTTATAATTAATTTTAAATCTGTCTCTATGTTTATTCCTATTGAACAATCTAAACATCCGAGGTGTTCTACAGATATTAATCCATTCATCCATTAAACCATCAATGAATATAAGAAATTGAGCCAATGTTAGGGGTACACAAAACAGATAACAAAGTCTTGTCCTCCAGTTGCTTCCTGTACAATATATGGGAGAAACATAGACACAGAATATGGCATAAGGCATATTGTAATAAGTACCAGAATAGATTCATCTCTACATTTTACCACGATCAAGAACATAATGTTTTGCTACAAATAGGTAACACATAAAACTTCTTTATTAGGGGCATGAACTCTCAAATACAGAGTTAGGCATATCTGTGTTTGAATTCCAGTTTTTATATTTACTAGCCGTTTTACTGTGAGCATGTTATTAAATTTATGAGTTTTTTTCTCAACTGTAATGTCCACCCCCCTAAATTTTCTGTGAAGATTAAATGAGACAATTTATATACTAATTTTTGCACAATGCTTTTGCTTCTTAATTTCTCAATACATGTGCATACTACCATTATCACTAGTAATCTTATTATTATCAATTAGAGTGATGCCTGATAATTTTATATTAGTCTTAAATTTATTTAAGTACGATGAGAACATTCTCTTTATATAGGAAAATATAAGAAGACCAGTATAAAAAATTGGATAGTTAGAAATGATACACAATTCTTTAAATATGTGGTTTTATGTTTGTTCTTAATTTGAGTACAGAATATCGAATATGAGATTGAAAAAAAGAATAATTGGTACTAAAATTTGAAGAAAATGCTATAGAAAGAGTAAAAATAGTCTACAAAAGTTTTATAAGTATTGGAATATTAAGACTAGATATATACTACAAGAATATTAATCTGGCAGTGGTATGACACTGTTTCACAAACAAGGGAGGAATTCTGGCATCTCTGTGCCACAATGTTATTACCGCTATTGTCTGGAAATGTCAATGCGTGGTAATAACAATAAACAGACAACTTTTGGTTGTTTTTTAAATTATTTTTTAACTCCACAGATAGTAGTTTCCTGAAATGCCAAGACAATGGCATAAAGTTCCCTTTGCCTTTTGTAATACTCTGGTATGAAGAGTTGGTAGGAGATTGGCTGTAATTAAAATTTATTCCAGTAAACAGAAAAGAGAAAATGAATAAGAAACAATTACACAAGAGCACTTTCAAAATTAGACTGATACAAGCATGGCTGATGGATTTCTTCTAGGATTCAAAAATATGCAGGGAAAAGTAAATAATAATTAGAATACATTTCTCTAATGCACACTGCTATTGAATACATACAAGAAACAGCAAACAATTCTGAATTCAGTAAAGATATTTAAATAGGTCATGATTTTAAATTGCCTTGCAAATGCATGCAACATAAGGGATTCATAATAATTTAGATCATCTTATACTATCTGATAATCTTAGCAAGGTAGAACCATATTTTCCCCTTCCCGTTTCCCTTACATAAATATCAATGTCAAAGTAACTGCTTAATATTTTATTGATTATAAATAAAAACTACGAGTAAATAATGCCAGAAATTTGAAATCAATTTTATATTTTTTCTTACCTTTTGTACTTTTATACAATTATTTCTATTTGTTTTTCTTTGAGATGAAAGGCACTTAAAGTATCAAAATATTCTAAAAGTAAATTACTCCTTGCATTCAAAATTTATTGGAGGTAAATATTACTGAGAAAAAGGAAAGGAAAGTAATTATTTTCTATTATCATCTTGTTTGTATCGCAGTGCCTAAATAAAGTTTTTAATTCACACACTCAATGCCAATTTCAGCTATATGACTCAAGTCTTTGTAGCTGGAATGACAAATTAATTCTCTTAAAACAATTATTTTTAAAAAACAGTTATTCACAATATAAATTATAATATATATATTTAAATATGATATACCATGATAGGAGTAAAATATAATAGAAAGTGTTGTGAACTTTTTAAAATATCATATAGGGAATATCCATGAAATGTTAGATTCTCTACTTTTTAAATTTAGTTTTATCTAAATTATATTTGTATTTATATAAACATTGTCCTAAGCTTTAAAAAAGGACTTATTGACAGAAACTATTATTATATGTCACAATGAGCTTTTTTTCAGAGCAAAAATTTTATTTTTAAATTATTATTATATGGTTGCTTTAGTTGAAGAAACACTAAACATGGGGAAATTTTTTATTTAAATTCTATAAATATAATGATGAGCAAGAGACCTAAATTCTTAAAGCCTCATTTATCTCTCTACAAAATATTTATAAAATTCTTGGTAGAGAGGGTCATTAAGAGTAAAATTTAAAATATACATAAACTAATTTTAAATGGTGAAAGGGATATAAATATTAGTGACACTATTTTGATCAAATTGTAATTAGATAAATCATCTATGAACATTTTCTAAACTTTTGATGGAATCACAAAACAAACAAACAACAACAACAACAAAAAAAAAACCTAAAGAGTTAAGCAAGCATGAACAAAATAAATAAAGGCAGAGGCATTACATTACCTGGCCTTGAAATCTACTACAAAGCTGTGGTAATCTAAATAGCATGGTACTGGCATAAAAACATGGCATTCACATATAAACCAACAGAACAGAATCAAGATCCCAGAAATAAATCTTCACATTTACTATCAATTGTTTTTTAACAAAAATGCCAAAATTACACCGTGAGGAAAGCACAGTTTCTTTAATAAATGGTGCTGGAAAAACTGGATATCCACATGCGAAAGAATACAATCATGCCCTCATCTCACGCCATATATAAAAATCAACTAAAAATGGATAAAATCTCAAATGTAGAAAGACTAGATGAAACCATAGGGGAAAACTCTATGACATTGGCCTTGGGAAATAATTTTAAATATGACCCCAAAAACACATTCAGCAAAAGCAGAAGTAGACAAGTGGGATTACATAAAACAAAAACGCTTCTTCACAGCATAGAAAACAATCAATGGAGTGAAAATGTAATCTATAGAATTTGAGAAAATATTTGCAAATTATACATTTGATAAGAGGTTAATTTTCAAAATATATAAGAAAATTATACAACTCAATAGTAAGAAAAGAGTTACCTGATTTTAAAATGAAGACAAGGACCCGACATTTCTTTTAAAAAGTAATACAAGTAAATAACAGGTATCTGAAAATATGACCAAGATCACTAAGCATCAGGGAAATCAAAATTAAAACCACAATGAGTTATCATCTTACACATCTTAAAATGGCTGTTATCAAAAAGATGAGACAGCAAACGTTGGAGAGGATGTGGAGAAAAGGGAACCCTTATACACTATTGGTGGTAATGTAAATTAGTACTGCCCATATAGAAAACAGTATGGAGGTTCCTCAAAATATTGAATGAGAAACTATCATATGATCCAGCAATTCCACTTCTGTGTATACACTGAAAGAACATAAGATGAGTATGTAGAAGAGATATCTGCACTTCCATGTTCATTGCAGCATTATTCATAATATCCAAGATAATTCAACCTGTATCATCATTGGGTCAATTAATAAGGAAAACATGATACATATACACAATGGAATAACAGCCTTAAAATATAAGAAAATCCTGTCATTAACCACAACAGGCCTAAACCTGGAGGGCATTGTGTTAAATGAAATGTCAGACATAAAAAATACTGCATAATGTCATTTATTAGGGAAATATAAAAAAGCAGAAGCAATGGAAATAGTGTAAAATGGTGATTAATATATATATGAGGTAATACATATGTTAAAGCTTGATTTACCCATTCTACAATGTATACACATATGAAAATCTCATGTTGTACACCAAAAATGTATACAATTTTAATTCGTCAGTTAAAATAACTTTTTAAAAGTCATTGGAATGAAAATAATAGGATGTTATTATATAAATACCATAACTAAATAATATTTACTTTGGTAACTCATAACAGGCATTTGAACAGAAAGCCATGGAATACTATATGATGAGAAAACAATTGATCTTAATTTTTGCATGTGTAACATCAAGGAGCTTCTTGTTTTTAAATTATGTTTTTACATTTAAAAGTATGCTAGTAATAACAAAAAATTGGAAATAAAAATCTTGTCTTCAAGTTCAAATTCTGGTTCTATATTGTCAGCTAGTACATCCTGAGTAATAACTTATCTGAACACTGTCTTTCTAATTAATAAGAAGGTAGGCCTACATTTTGATGAAACAAGCATACATTCTTACATCAAGTTATAATTATTCCTTTGTGTGATGTTACGCATAAGGCAAATCTACTGTATCGGGGGAGTATTTTATTGTTTTTTTCCGTAGAAACCAAACAAGATAAGATCATGAATTCAGTAAAATATGTATAAGTCAGTCAGAGATATAGAACAAAAATTTGGGGGTTGGTTACAGATATATAATAATAATTATAATCAATTTATATGAACAAACAGGTCTTTTTTTATTAAAACAAGAATGAAATAAAGTAAGAACAGATGTAGGACAAAAATCTCAAAAAAGATCAGAATCACATGTCATTCCCAGTTTTGGAATGTCATTCCCAGTTTTCAAATATCCTTTGAAGAAGGATAACTTCCCACATCTATTAAAACTAGAGTAAACAGGAATAACTGGCAAGATAAACAGGTTCATTCTTTGAAAGGAATTTCATAGTACAAAGAAAAGAGACCTTGAGAGATTGATTTAGAGTTGTACATAAGATTAATTTTATTAGGTCTCCATGCTCTGAAACAACCTGTCTAATGCAAAACCCCCAGAACTCCCCCAACATGTCCAAATACGACATAAACTACATATTTGTGCATTCCAGTTGCCACCAAGTTCTATGAGTGACTTTTACTGTGTGAATATAAATGGTGGGAATAAGTTTCCTAGGATAGTGGCTGGAAATTAGATTTTAATTCTTTTATTTATTTAATTAATTATTTCATTATACTTTAAGTTCTAAGGTACATGTGCACAACGTGCAGGTTTGTTACATATATATACATGTGCCATGTTGGTGTGCTGCACCCATTAACTCGTCATAATTTAAAGTTCTGGGATACATGTACAGAACGTGCAGGTTTGTTACATAGGTAAACATGTGCTGTGGTGGTTTCCTGCACCTATCAATTCATCGCCTGGATTTGAATTCTTTGAAATAGCAATGATCTGAGACCTAGATTATGAGAAAATTTAAACCCACTCAAACCTATAGGTCAAGGCAGTAGAAGTCAACAATTGAAAAATTGTACATCTCAGCTCATTACTTATTCATTATAGTCAACACTGATTACAAGAAATATGGAGAGTATTTCTGGTTTCTTTATGTTCAATAGAAAATCCAGTATAGTATTTTCTTAGAAATGAAAAGAAAGTGATCCAAAAATAAATAATAAGAAGATAAAAGCCAACACACTTTTGGAAAAGACAACTGATAGTGTATTACCTTCTCAATATAAACAAATAATTATGATGTGTTATAATCCATATTTATTTTATGATACATTTTTACTATCTTCCGTTGTATATAAAGTATTTTATAATTAAAATAAAAAAGAGTGTTACCATTGAAAGCATAGACAAGTCAATGGTACAGAACAGTCCAGATTCAGGTATACACAATAATAACCTAGTATTGGGAAAAGGTGGTATAATAATCACTTATAAAAGAGAATATTATTCAATACTTGACACTAGCAAAATCAGACGCTTAAGATGTATATACACACACACATAATTTTCTTTACCTTAAGTGTTCATATATACATATGTATATAATTATATATAAATATATGTAATTTTATATGTATATATGTATATATACACATATGTATACAATTATCTATAAATATACAATTTTTATATGTACATATGGGAACAAGATAAAGTATATAAAATTATATACAATTTATATATGTATGTGTGTGTATATATATATATATACATGCAATTTGATTCTCACTTCTCCTCTAGACAATTTCTAAAGAAAACTTAAATTTTCTATAATAAAGCTATTTTATTTTAAATACAAATGTGTGCACACACAATAACACAAGAAACTTTATTTTATAATACTGAAATACATATACAAACAATAAATAGTTAAATATGCATTTCAGAAGTTACAGAAGAAATTAGAATCTTTATATCTAAGTATCTCACAAACGTATCATAAAACTATAAACTCAATAAAATGGGCAATGCAATGCAATGCCCACAAAATCATAGAGGAATGACAAGTGACTGAAAAATATATTAATACATTTAATCCAACTGTGAATAAAATAAAATAATAAAAAATAGCAAGTATAATTTTCAAATGAAGTTAAGTATTATTATACTCAACTTTGGCATTCTGTGTTGGATTGGTACCCTCATATTTTTCTGTGAAAATGTAAATGTAAATTTTCATAGAAGAATTTGGAGAATATGATTGTACTGATTTTTATTGAAAATAAAACAGCTTTAGCTTTCAATTCTAATTCTACCTTGGGAAACACTAACTAATAGATAATTCAACAAAGTATTATGTACACGGAGTGGCTAGAATTGAGGATATGTTACTGAATCCTTAAGATTTTGAGGAAGTGAAGGAATCTTCCACTTTCTAAAACTGATGTAAAAATTTTGATTTAATTGTAAAACAATTTATTTTATGCAACAATATTTAAATTAGAAATTTGGTTACACCACAGTAAAAAGGAAACACTGTTCTAGAATGCTAGATGTTCTAGAGTGTCAAGACAGGGCAAATACGTCTTTCATGCCTGATAATGTAAATTGTTTTGGCTAAAGAAATACCTCAAGGAAAATACGTTGACTAGAAAATAGGCTTCAATATTTAATGAGAAGTGGGGAAAAAAGAAAGAAAACCTCTCACTGAGCCTAAAACACTAGAGTAGGTATTGGGTTCTAGGAAGGTTAGATATAATCAAAAAGAACATATTAAAAATAAAACAAGCTAACAATCAAAATAGCAGAGACAGGAAAAATATCAATAATATTTGGTGAGAAATACCATGTAAAAGGTTACTGTATGCACTCTGGAAACAGTCACATCTAGATGTGGTTTATATTTTATTTATGCTTTGTCATGTTTTCTGTTATACTCAAATCTTAAATCGTCACTAAAAATTTTTAACCCTTCAAACTTTAATTATATTTGGAAGATTGAGAAGCGCCTATGTGCCAAATGGGACACAAGTCTATAGAAATGGATGACATCAGCCTAGGATCTGATGGAAATACAACATACAAGGAGCGGTTTTTCTGAAGGGTAGAGGAGTATCCTGCAGAAACATTTAATGTTGAGGAAAGAACTAAGTAACAAACAAACCAAGACAAGATAAACTTCTAGAACGTGTAATCATTTCTTAATGAGAAAAAAGACCTCAGGAAAAGAAATGATAGAATAAAAGCCTTCTCATCATAAATTACTATGGAGTCAGTTACTACTGCATTTGCTTATTAAGGGAGTGAGTGCCCTTTCTTGGTAAAATACAGTGTATTATGGCAGCCTGAAACTTCTGATGTCACAACTAGAAAAAAAGAAAGATTAGTTACAAAAAATATATTATGAAAGGCATCAGGGAGCATTGCATAAACAATGGGAAACATGATGAAAGCTTCTGGAGGGGGAAGAACTGTTTTGATGTAAGCTGATAATGTGTAGATGATTGGTTTTCTGTTTGTTTTTCTTGTTTGTTTTCATAATGAATATTTGCCAGTTCTTTCAAAAGAATATTTTCTGAGTTCAGGGCCTATTTGGAAAACAGAAGAACTAGGCCAAAAGCTTCGAAAAGCTACACAAAGTAAAATCGTCTACAACCTAGCGTCAATAGGAAACAAAGATCTGTGAAGGTGGAGGCTTTCCCAAAAACATGGCATTCTCCATTGTAAGGTATTTGTCAAAATTTGAAGCTGCATAGGATCACTGGTTAGGGGTAGAATTAAATCTCCCATAATCTAAGCAATGAGCTCAGAGCGGAAACCCTAGAAACAAGAAATTAATTAGAAACAATGAAACTTCAACTCAGCCCTGATGCAGCTCTGCCCTTTTTAGGGTTGAGAATTTTGCCTCCATACCACATTTTATACATACATTTTATACAGCTGTCATACAATTAAACAATTATTATACATACAAGAGGACAAACTATGTGACCAGTAACCAAGGGAAAAAAATGACAAAAAAAGTTTTTTTGTTTCTTTTTTTCTTGAGATGGAGTTTCACTCTTGTTGCCCAGGCTGGAGGGCAGTGGCACAAGCTCAGTTCACTGCTACCTCCACCTCCCCGGTTCAAGTGATTCTCCTGCCTCAGCCTCCCGAGTAGCTGGGATTACAGGTATGCGCCACCACGCCCGGCTAATTTTATATTTCTAGTAGAGACGGAATTTCTCCATGTTGGTCAGTCTGGTCTCAAACTCCCGACCTCAGGTAATTTGCCCACCTCAGCCTCTCAAAGTCCTGGGATTACAGGCACAAGCCAACATGCTCAGACCAAAATAAGTAATTTTAGAGACCTTGTCTAGAGTTACCACACTAAGACTTTAAAATTACTATGACACATATGTTCCAGGAAACTTTAAAAAGTGACAAAATAGAAGAAACTATTAGAATGTTCATTTTTGACATAATCAATGATCATGCTAGAAATTGAAGACCTTAAAAAATAAACATTGCATTTGAAACTCTGCAGCCAATAGATTTGTTTCACAACATGGTGGCCAAAGAAGAAGTTAAGATTAGTTACATGAAAGGCAGAGTGATTAAAAAAAAAAAAAAAAAAACACAAACCTGGGAAACTACAGAAAAAAATGTAAAAATAGACGTGTGTGAGGTAAATGTGGGACACACACAATATGTGTTCTTTTCACTGTATTATATTTAAATAAAAACTTTTTAAAATTATTCTTTTCTGGATGGTTTTACATATTCATTATTTCAGATATTCTTTGAGGTTATTTTATCTTTTTATAAGAAAATCCCACTGGCTTTTCACCTAATTGAATTAAGTCTATAAATTAATTCATAGAGGATGGTCATTTTTACAATTCCCATCTTGGCACTTGTTATATTATACACTTTATTCATTAAAATAATTCGTAGTTAACTTTTTATTATTCTGCTTCTGGAGAGAGTACTTACTAAGTTTAATTTTGAATGTATTTTAATAAGTCCTTTGACTATCTGAATATAATATCATATATTGTTTCTTTCAAAGGGTTTTCTTGATAGGGAAGATAATTGATGGCAATTTACTTACTTTTTTTCTTATTACTCTACCCTGGGTACAATTTTCAGGTAATATACACCTTAATAATCTACATCTTTTAGTTTTAATATTTATTTTTTATTTATTTTTGTTTCCAAATTTAGGTTTGGGGGTGCATGTGCAGGTTTGTTACATGGGTAAATTGCATGTCACAAGGGTTTGGCATACATATTATTTTATCGTCCCATTAATAAGCACAGTACCTGATAGTTAATTTTTTTATACTCACCCTCCTCCCACTCTCTGCCCTCAAGTAGGCCCTTATGTCTATTGCTTAATTTTTTGTGTTCATGTGTATTCAGTGTTTAGCTCCCACTTGTAAGTGAAAAAATGAGGTATTTAGGTTTTTGTTCCTGCATTAATTTGCTTATGATAATGGTCTCCAGCTGCATCCCTGTTGCTGTAACAGACATGATTTTGTTTTTTTGTATGTCTCTCAACAAACACAGTCAATAATTGGCATCTAATACACATTTAGTAAATAGTTTAATAGATAGACAAAATTGTTCCCTAATTGTATATATGTTTTGCTTTTACTAGTTTAAATCTCCTTTTGCTAAGCTTAAATATTTTTTCCAACATACTATATTTGTCCCAGATTCAATATCATAGTATGTAAATATCACACATCAGCATATATAGAATTTCACTGTCCAAGGCTTTGGAAACATTAACATTCTAAAGCTAATATATGATTACTTCCTCCTGTTTCATTTGATGAATGTGAAGTCATAAAATTCATTAAGTCAATTTATATTTTGTGTCTACATCTGCAAGTCTTCTGTATATAACTTCTCTACCCATGAAAGTTTTCACAACAATATTAATATGTTGTGAAACTGGAAAACTCTCACTCAGCTGTATGTGAATCTAAATACAGACAGACCATATGAATCACAATGATCATTTCACTCCAAGTTAATGTATTTTTTTGTTAGTTCTCATTTATAATTTCCACATAGAGACATCTGATTTCTGTGTCAAGTAACTCTATCACAATGATGTTTACATATGCTACAATAAGTAACATACTGTTAGATATTCTTTATTCTACAACAATCCTTAGGTGTTTTCTTATTCAGCGTACAGTAAAATGAATTAACCCAGTTTTTATTTTCAAATCAGAATAATGGATAAAGACCCAAAACTCAGCTCTGGCATGAGGTACTATGAGGTGAAACAAAATAAAACCAAGGATAAGTATGTACAGGTATGCTTACATTAATAGAAAAAAAAGTAATATTCATAGGAAACACTTACCTATTGCATTTGTCAGGCCCTCTTTTAAATGCATCCCCCCCTCCACAAACACAATTGATTTAATCTTGTGGTACAGGTGCTATTACTACTCATATGTTAGAAATGATGAAACTGAGCAAAGAAAAATTAAGGCACTTTATCAAAGTAACAGTATTTTGAATAATGTCATATGGTAGTAATAGAGGTAGAGCTATGATTTCAATCCAATAACGTCACTAGTAGTAGTAGAAGTACAGCTATGATTTAAACCCAAGAAGTCCGTTTCCATGATCCATAATTTTAAACAGCATGCTATATTTTTCTGTATTACCTCGTAAGTAGAAACAGAGAGTGCTTAGACATGATCTGTCTCTCTAATTCATGATGTTTATACAACATCAAACACAACATCTAGCATAAACAATCAACTAGTCCCCTTTTTACTGTTATCTTGTCCTGCTGTATGCAGAAATAGTATCTGCTTTCTGTTCAGAGGGACTCAAGTTTATAGTACCAGGTACTCTGGACAGTCAAACAGAAATCTAAGTAGAAATATCAAACTGAAAAATATGATCTTTGTTTGTATTAATCTGTTCTTACACTGCTGACACCCGAGACTAGGTAATTTATAAAGAAAAAAGATGTTTAACAGACTCACAGTTCCATGTGGCTGCGGAGGTCTTACAATCATGGGAGAAGGTGAAGGAGGAGCAAAGACACGTCTTACACGATGTCAGGCAAGAGAGCTTGTGAAGGGGAACTGCCTTTTTATAAAACCACCAGTTCTTGTGAGACTTATTTATTATCATGACAACAACACAGGAAAAACCACCCCCATGATTAAATTACTTCCCACCAGGACCTTTGCACAACTCTTGGGAATTATGGGAACTACAAAATATAACTGTTCTTAACTATAGTGCAATAACATATACAAGGATCATCACAGCTATTTGCCTGGAAATATTCAGGTTTGCAACTCTCCCTATTATGATTATTAAGAGCATGCACTTCTTGCTCAAAAAGTATTCTAACTTGGAGGATATATTTTATTGTAGTCTTACATATAAACTATATACACAGTGCTATAGACTGAACTGTTCCCCTCACCTCAATTCCTATGCTGAATCCCTAACTTCAAATATAATAATGTTTTGAGATGGGGTCTTTGGTAGGTAATCAGGTTTAGATGAGGGTGGGAAATTTAGGATGAGATTAGTGGTCCTATAAGAAGAGGCACCAGAGATAGTGCTCTTGCCCTCTCTCTGCCTTATGAGCACACAAGAAGAAAACAGCCATCTACAAGCCCTCATCTGAACTGGACCAAGCTGGCAACATGATCTTGAATAGTCTCTAGAACTGTGATAAAATAAATGTCTGTTACTTAAGCCACTCTGTGGTGTCTTGTTATGGCAGCCTGATCTGACTAATGCACACAGCATCAACATACTATTATATGAAGTATATTAACTGTTAACAAATTACATGCTAATTAAATTATGTGCACATAAGAGCTCACTTGCTTTATTTGACTAGCTAGAGAAAATTATGTTTGGCCTTAAGTTATTCTTACTAAACTTTGATTTAACTATAAATTCAAAATTTTAATTCTAATAGTGGCATAATAAAAATGTACATTACAGTATTTTTTAACAATGAATTTTGATCTATCAAAGCAAAATTATTTATTACATTAAAATTGGTAATTAAAGTCTAATTTCAAAACATTTTAAAGATAATTCCTGAATAATTTATCAGTGATTATTTAATGAACAAATTAAAAGATTAAACCACAGTTTTATGTTAGCATATATTTTATTTTTTATTATATATCATCCTCAACTTTTTCAATCTTGGAAAATATTTGTTCACAGTTGAAGAGGGTAGGAAATATCTGTCTATGGTGAAGTGAAAAACTAATTGACATCACTAAATCAATAAATACACTGAATTCTACACTAAATGTCATTCTGTACTCAAAATTCTTTGCAATCCCGATTTAGCAGGTGTTTGATTGTATTGTGACCATTTGGGTCTATTGACTATTCAGTGGGTTCCATTTCTATCACCATGGGTACAATTCCAGCTTCAGCTTCTTAAAGTTACTGTATTTTATTTAGTCACATATTCTTAACTTCATTCATCATTTATCTTAATGTACCCTAATATATTGAATGTCCAACCATACATACCTAGATATAGACTTTTTTCTTATACAGTATAATGATTAAGAAAATGTGTTGGCGGGACGCGGTGGCGCAAGCCTGTAATCCCAGCACTTTGGGAGGCCGAGACGGGCGGATCACGAGGTCAGGAGATCGAGACCATCCTGGCTAACACGGTGAAACCCCGTCTCTACTAAAAAAATACAAAAATCTAGCCGGGCGAGGTGGCGGGCGCCTGTAGTCCCAGCTACTCGGGAGGCTGAGGCAAGAGAATGGCATAGACCCGGGAGGCGGAGCTTGCAGTGAGCTGAGATCCGGCCACTGCACTCCAGCCTGGGCGACAGAGCGACAGAGCGAGACTCTGTCTCACAAAAAAAAAAAAAAAAAGAAAAGAAAAGAAAACGTGTTATAAATGAAAAACAAACAGAAGTTTACAGGTTATCAAATTCTGATAAAAATATTATTTCCTCCAAAACAGCAGGTTTTATAAATCATAGTTTAGATGGTTTGAATGTGACTGAATCTATGTATTTCAAATAAATGACTACTTTGCTTCCTGAACATTTCAAAAGTAGTTGTGAAGCAAGCTTATACTTTGATTAATAATGTCAATCACGTTTAAAGTATATGAGGGATTCATTTTCTTTTTCTTCATTAATAAATATGAGAGTAAAATTGTCTCATAAATCTTTTAGATGATATAATTAGTCATAATATGCCTGGATACAATTTCACCTTGGTATTTCTGCCACTTATGCCGTTACTTAATTAAGATATTTGAGATAATATAACATTTTTATATGTTACATATATCTTTATATGTATATATTATATAAATTCATATTTTTCCTCAAATGTCTTAAATTATGGCATAAGTGGCAGAACTTAAAAAACTATGTATTAGATATTAGCTATTATATATACACACACATGTGTGTGTGTCTGTAAACACACAATTGACCCTTGAACTGCATGGACCTACTAACACATAAATTTTTTTTTTCAATAAATAGTTGGAATATTTTTCAAAGATTTGCAATAATTTGAAAACCACTTTCAGAGAAAGCATGTAGCCTATAAATATTGAAAATAATGATTAAAAAGTTAGGTATGTTGTCTATGCATAAACTATTTTCGTATATGTAGACACTAGTCAATGTTATTCACTAATCCAAATGTATACTAACCTATTTTAAAAAGTTAAAATTTATCAAACGTATTCACACAAATATTTACAGGTCTTACATGGCCCAATCACAATTAAAACAAATATAAAGAAATTTAATGAGGATGGATTAAATCATAACAGCATAAAATGAATTGTAATACATACTATACTATGATATTAACTTCATAATCACCTCCTGTTGCTATTTCAATGAGCTCAAGTGTTGAGATTATTCACTTAAAATGCCAAGTCATGCTAATTATTACCACATAAGCAGTTCTTCTCTCCAGTAAATTGCATATTGCAGTAAAAAAAAAGGATTTTTCACCATTCTCATGTTTTCATCACATTTCATGCAATACTGTGGGTCTTGAATAACACCATCGGACCCATAGGAACTGTCACTAGTGATGCTAGAAGTGTGTCCAGGAAGCAAGAAAAGTCACAACATCACAATAAAAGTTGAATTGGTTGGTATGTACTGTAGATTGAGGTTTGTATCTGTGGTTGGGCAATATTTCATGATAAATGAATCCAGCACAAAGACCATTGTAAAAAAATGAAAGAAAATTTGTGAAACCATTGCTGCAGCTACAACTGCATGCGTGAAAACCTTGGACTTTTTGCTAGGAAACTTTTTAACTTGTATTAAATATGCACCTTTATGTGGGTGCATGATTCCTATAAGAAAGGCATACTTATAGACGATAATATGACTCAAAAAAAAGCAAAATTATTACATGACAACTTAAAGCAAGAGGAAGGTGAAGGATCTGATTGGTGAATTTAATGCCAGGAAAGAACGGTTTGATAATTTTGGAAAGAAGTTTGACCTAAAATGATAATAAGAGAAGCAGCTGGTGAGGAAAAAAAAAGTAGATGAGTTCCTAGTTGCCACCTGAAAAAGCATTGAGAAGAAAGGATAACTAATAACTGCCTAAATAAATTTTAATGCAGACAGAATTACATTGTTCTATAAAATAATGCCATCAAAGCACTTATTAGTAAGGAAGAAAAGCAAGCACTAAAATTTAAGGTAGCAAAGGACATGCTAACTAACTCTACTGTTTTCTGCAAATACAAACAGGTTTATGATCAGAACTGACTTTATCTATAAAATTGTTAGCCCTGGAGCCTTGAAGTAAAATGAAAAACACCAGTCACCAATCTTTTGATTGTACTACAAGATGTCCTGAACAATGAGAACTGTTTTTCTAGACTGTTTCAATTGATGCTTAGTCCCTGAAGTCAGAAATTACCTTATCAGTAAGGAATTGAATTTAAAATTATTTTTATATTAGACAATGCCCCTGGCATCCCAGTATCCCATGATTTTAACACCAAAACATCAAAGTGGTCTCCTCACATCCAAACACAATGTCTCAAAATCAGCCTCTAGATAAGGGGGTAATAAGAATGTTTAAGGCATATTATTCACAGTATTCTATGGAAAGGATTGTCAATAGTATGAAAGAAAACTCCAATAGAGAACATCATGAAAGTCTGGAGAGGTTACACTATTGACAATGCCATCATTGTTATAGAAAAGGCTGTGAAAGCCATCAAACCCATAACAATAAATTCCTACTGTGGGAAACTGTGTCTAGACATCATTAATAACTTCACAGGATTTATGACAAAGTCAAAAATAGCAACTATGGAAAACATTGCTGATATGTCAAAAAAGTTAAGGGATGAAAGATTTCAAGATATGAAATTGAGATCCATTTCAAGATGGCCGAATAGGAACAGCTCTGATCTGCAGCTCCCAGCATGATCGACACAGAAGACGCATGATTTCTGCATTTCCAACTGAACTCTGAAGAGAGCAGTGGTTCTCCCAACATGGCGTTTGAGCTCTGAGAATGGACAGACTGCCTCCTCAAGTTGGTCCCTGACCCCCAAGTAGCCTAACTGGGAGACACCTCCCAGTAGGGGCCAACAGACACCTCACATACGCAGGTGCCCATCTGCGAAGCTTCCAGAGGAAGGATCAGGCAGCAATATTGGCTGTTCTGTAATATTTGCTGTTCTGCAGCCTCCGCTGGTGATACCCAGGCAAACAGCGTCTGGAGTGGACCTCCAGCAAACTCCAACAGATCTGCAGCTGAAGTACCTGACTGTTAGATGGAAAACTAACAAACAGAAAGGAAAAGCATTAACATCAGCAAAAAGGGCATCCACACCAAAACTCCATCTGTAGATCACCAACATCAACGACCAAAGGTAGATAAAACCACAAAGATGGGGAGAAACCAGAGCAGAAAAGCTGAAAATTTTAAAAACCAGAAAGTGTCTTCTCCAAGGGATGGCAGCTCCATGACAGCAATGGAACAACGCTGGACGGGGAATGACTTAGAAGAGTTGACAGAAGGAGGCTTCAGAAGGTCAGTAATAACAAACTTCTCTGGGCTAAAGGAACATATTCAAACCCATCACAAGGAAGCTAAACGCTTTGAAAAAAGATTAGACAAATGGCTAACTAGAATAAACAGTGTAGAGAAGACCTTAAATGAACTGATGGAGCTGAAAACCATGTCATAAGAACTTCGTGATGTATGCACAAGTTTCAGTAGAAGATTTGATCAAGTGGAAGAAAGGGTATCAGTGAATGAAGATCAAATTAATGAAATAAAATGAGAGAGAAATTTAGAGAAAAGAGAATAAAAACAAACAAACAAAGTCCCCAGTAAATATAGGACTATATGAAAAGACCAAATCTATGTTTGACTGGTGTGCCTGAAAGTGATGAGGAGAATGGAATCAAGTTGGAAAGTACTCTTCAGAATATTACCCAGGAGAACTTCCCCAACCTAGCAAGGCAGGCCAACATTGAACTCCAGGAAATACAGCTAACACCACAATGATACTCCTTGAGAAGAGCAACCCCAAGACACATAATTGTCAGATTCACCAAGGTTAAAATGAAGGAAAAACTGTTAAGGGCAGCCAGAGAGAAAGGTCGGGTTACTCACAAAGGGAAGCCCATCAGACTAACAGCAGATCTCTCAGCAGAAACCCTACAAGCCAGAAGAGAGTGGGGGCCAATATTCAACATTCTTAAAGAAAAGAATTTTCAATCCAGATTTTCATATCCAGCCAAACTAAGCTTCATAAGTGAAGGAGAAATAAAATTCTTTACAGCCAAACAAATGCTGAGAGATTTTGTCACCACCAGGCCTGCCTTACAAGAGCTCCTGAAGGAAGCACAGACATGGAAAGGAACAACTGGTACCAGCCACTGCAAAAACATGCCAAATTGTAAAGACCATCAATGCTATGAAGAAACGGCATCAATTAACAGGGAAATAACCAGCTAACATCATAATGACAGGAACAAATTCATGCATAGCAATATTAACCTTAAGTGTAAATGGACTAAATGCACCAATTTAAAGACAAAACTGGAAAATTGGATAAAGAGTCAAAACCCATCAGTGTGCTGTACTCAGGACACCAATCTCACGTGCAGAGACACACATAGGCTCAAAATAAAGGGATGGAGGAAGATGTACCAAGCAAATGAAAAGCAAAAAAAAAAAAAAAAAAAAAAAAAGCAGGGTTTGCAATCTCTGCAATCTCAGTCTCTTGGTCTCTTTAAACCAACAAAGATCAAAAGAGACAAAGAAGGCCATTACATAATGGTAAAGAGATCAATTCAACAAGAAGAGCTAACTATCCTAAATATATATGCACCCAATACAGGAGCACTCAGACTCATAAAGCAAATCCCTTGAGATCTACAAAGAGACTTAGATTCCAACACAATAATAACGGGAAACTTTAACACCTCACTGCCAATATTAGATCAATAAGACGGAAGGTTAACAAGGATATCCAGGACTTGAACTCAGTTCTGCATCAAGCAGACCTAATAGACACCTACAGAGCTCTCCACCCCAAATCAACAGAACATACATTCTTCTCAGCACCACATACACTTATGCAAAAACTGACCACATAGTTGGAAGTAAAGCATGCCTCAGCAAATGTGAAAGAATGGAAATCACAACAAATTGTCTCTCAGACCACAGTGCAATCAAATGAGAACTCAAGATTAAGAAACCCACTCAAAATTGCACAAATACATGGAAACTGAACAACTTGCACCTGAATGACTACTGGGTAAATAACTAAATGAAAGCAGAAATAAAAATGTTCTTTGAAACCAATAAGACACAATGTACCAGAACCTCTGGGACACATTTAACGCAGTATGTAGAGGGAAATTTATAGCATTAAATGCCCACAGGAGAAAGCAGAAAGATCTAAAATTGACACTCTCAAATCTCAATTAAAAGAACTAGAGAAGCAAGAGCAAATAAATTCAAAAGCTAGCAGTATGCAAGAAATAATTTAGATGAAAACAGAATTGAAATAGAGAGAGATACAAAAAAACCCTTAAAAAAGTCAATGAATCCAGGGGCTGAATTTTTGAAAAGATCAACAAAATTGATAGACTGTCAGCAAGACTAATAAACAAGAAAAGAGAGAAGAATCAAAAAGATACAATAAAAAAATGATAAAGGGGATATCACCACTGATACCACAGAAATACAAACTACCATCAGAGAACACTATAAACACATCTATGCAAGTAAACTAGAAAATCTAGAAGAAATGGATAAATTCCAGGACACACACACCCTCCCAAACTAAACCAGGTAGAAGTTGAATCTCTGAATAGACCAACAACAGCCTCTGAAATTCAAGAAATAATTAATAGCCTACCAATCAAAGAAAGTACAGGACCAGACAGATTCACAGTCAAATTCTACCAGAACTACAAAGAGGAGCTGGTACCATTCCTTCTGAAACTATTTCAATCAATAGAAAAAGAGGGAATCCTACTTAAATCATTTTATGAGGCCAACATCATCCTGATACCAAATCCTGGCAGATACACAACAACAACAAAACAAGAGAATTTTAGACCAATATCCCTGATGAACATCGATGCAAAAATCCTCAATAAAATACTGGCAAATTGAATCCAGCAGACATCAAAAAGCTTATCCACCATGATCAGGTCAGATTCATCCCTGGGATGCAAGGCTGGTTCAACATACACAAATCAACAAACATAATACATCACATGAACAGAACCAAAGAAAAAAACCACAGGATTATCTCAATAGATGCAGAAAAGGCCTTCAACAGAATTCAACAGCTCTTCATGCTGAAAACTCTCAATAAACTAGGAGTTAATTGAACATATCTCAAAATAGTAACAGCTAATTATGACAAACCCACAGTGAATATCATACTAAATGAGCAAAAACTGGAGCATTCCCTTTGAAAACCAGCACAACACAGGGATGCCCTCTCTCACCACTTCTATTCAACATAGTGTTGGAAGTTCTAGCCAGGGCAATCAGGCAAGATAAAGAAATAAAGGGTACTCAACTAGGAAAGGAGGAAGTCAAATTGTCCCTGTTTGCAGATGACATGATTGTATATTTAGAAACCTCCATCGTCTCAGCCCAAAATCTCTTTAAGCTCATGAGCAAATTCAGCAAAGTCTCCTAAATGCCCACAAGAGAAAGCTGGAAAGATCTAAAATTGACACTCTAACATCATAATTAAAAGAAATAGAGAAGCAAGAGCAAACACATTCAAAAGCTAGCAGAAGGCAAGAAATAACTAAGATCAAAGCAGAACTGAAGGAGATAGAGACACAAAAAACCCTCCAAAAAATCAATGAATCCAGGAGCTGGGTTTTTTGAAAAGATCAACAAAATTGATAGATTTCTAGGAAAACTAATAAAGAAGAAAAGAGAGAAGAATCAAATAGATGCATTAAAAAATGATAAAGGGGATATCACCACTGACTCCACAGAAATACAAACTACCATCAGAGAATACTATAAACACCTCTACGCAAATAAACTAGAAAACCTAGAAGAAATGGAAAATTTCCTGGACACTTACACTCTCCCAAGACTAAACCAGGAAGAAGTTGAATCCCTGAATAGACCAATAGCAGGCCCTGAAATTAAGGCAATAATTAATAGCCTACCAACCAAAAAAAGTCCAGGATCAGATGGATTCACAGCCAAATTCTACCAGAGGTACAAGGAGGAGCTAGTACTGTTCCTTCTGAAATTATTCCAATGCATAGAAAAAGAGGGAATCCTCCCTAACTCATTTGATGAGGCCAACATCATCCTGATACCAAAACCTGGCAGAGACACAACCAAAAAAGATAATTTTAGACCAATCTCCTTGATGAACATCGATGCAAAAATCCTCAATAAAATACTGGCAAACAGAATCCAGCAGCACATCAAAAAGCTTATCCACCATGATCAAGTGGATTTCATCTCGGGGATGCAAGGCTGGTTCAACATATGCAAATCAATAAACGTAATCCAGCATATAAACAGAACCAGACAAAAACCACATGATTATCTCAATAGATGCAGAAAAGGTCTTTGACAAAATTCAATAGCCCTTCATGCTAAAAACTCTCAATAAATTCGATATTGATGGAACATTATCTCAAAATAATAAGAGCTATTTATGACAAACCCACAGCTAATATCATACTGAATGGGCAAAAACTGGAAGCATTCCCTTTCAAAACTGGCACAAGACAAGGATGCCTTCTCACCACTCCTATTCAACATAGCATTGGAAGTTCTGGTTAGGGCAATCAGGCAAGAGAAAGAAATCAAGGGTATTCAATTAGGAAAAGAAGAAGTCAAATTGTACCTGTTTGCAAATGATATGATTATATATGTAGAAAACCCCATCGTCTCAGCCCAAAATCTCCTTAAGCTGATAAACAACTTCAGCAAAATCTCAGGATACAAAATTAATGTGCAAAAATCACAAGCATTCTTATACACCAGTAACAGACAAACAGAAAGCCAAATCATGAATGAACTTCCATTCACAATTACTTCAAAGAGAATAAAATACCTAGGAATCCAACTTACAAGGGATGTAAAGGACCTCTTCAAGGAGAACTACAAACCACTGCTTAGTGAAATAAAAGAGGACACAAACAAATGGAAGAACATACCATGCTCATGGATAGGAAGAATCAATATTGTGAAAATGGCCATACTGGCCAAGGTAATTTATAGATTCAATGACATCCCCATCAAGTTGCCAATGAGTTTCTTCACAGAAATGGAAAAAAAAACTGCTTTAAAGTTCATATGAAACCAAAAAAGAGCCCGCATTGCCAAGACAATCCTAAGTCAAAAGAACAAAGCTTGAGGCATCATGCTACCTGACTTCAAACTATACTACAAGGCTACAGTAACCAAAACAGCATGGCACTGGTACCAAAACAGAGATATAGACCAATGGAACGGAACAGAGCCCTCAGAAATAACATCACACATCTACAGCCATCTGATCTTTGAAAAACCTGAGAAAAACAAGAAATGGGGAAAGGATTCCCTATTTAATAAATGGTGCTGGGAAAATTGGCTAGCCATAAGTAGAAAGCTAAAACTGGATCCTTTCCTTACTCCTTATATGAAAATTAATGCAAGATAGATTAGAGACTTAAATGTTAGACCTAATGTCATAAAAACCCTAGACCTAGGTAATACCATTCAGGACATAGGCATGGGCAAGGACTTCATGTCTAAAACACCAAAAGCAATGGCAACAAAAGCCAAAATTGACAAATGGGATCTGATTAAACTAAAGAACTTCTGCACAGCAAAAAAAAAACTACCATCAGAGTGAACAGGCAACCTACAGAATGGCAGAAAATTTTTGCAATCTACTCATCTGACAAAGGGCTAGTATCTAGAACCTACAAAGAACTCAAACAAATTTACAAGAAAAAAACAAACAACTCCATCAAAAAGTGGACAAAGGATATGAACAGACATTTCTCAAAAGAAGACATGTATACAGCCAACAGACACATGAAAAAATGCTCGTCATCACTGGCCATCAGAGAAATGCAAATCAAAACAATGAGATACCATCTCACACCAGTTAGAATGGCAATCATTAAAAAGTCAGGAAATAACAGGTGCTGGATAGGATGTGGAGAAATAGGAACACTTTTACGCTGTTGGTGGGATTGTAAACTAGTTCAACCACTGTGGAAAATAGTATGGCAATTCCTCAAGGACCTAGAATTAGAAATACCATATGACCCAGCCATCCCATTACTGGGTATGTACCCAAAGGATTATAAATCATGCTGCTATAAAGACACATGCACACGTATGTTCATTGTGGCACTACTCACAATAGCAAAGACTTGGAATCAAGTCCATCAGTGACAGACTGGATTAAGAAAATGTGGTACATATACACCATGGAATACTATGCAGCCATAAAAAAGGATGAGTTTGTGTCTTTTGTAGGGACACGGATGCAGCTGTAAACCATCATTCTCAGCAAACTATCGCAAGAACAGAAACCCAAACACCACCTGTTCTCACTCATAGGTGGGAATTGAACAATGAGATCACTTGGACTCAGGAAGGGGAACATCACACACCGGGGCCTATTATGGGGAGTGGGGAGTGGGGAGGGATTGCATTGGGAGTTATACCTGATGTAAATGACGAGTTGATGGGTGCAGCACACCAACATGGCACAAGTATACATATGTAATAAACCTGCACTTTGTGCACATGTACCCTAGAACTTAAAGTATAATAATAAAAAAAAAGAAAAACTCAATGTGCAAAAATCACAAGCATTCTTATATACCAGTAACAGACAAACAGAGAGCCAATTCATGAGTGAACTCCCATTCACAAATGCTGCAAATAGAATAAAAATACCCAGGAATCAAACTTACAAGGGATGTGAAGGATCTCTTCAAGGAGAACTACAAACCACTGATCAATGAAGTAAAAGAGAACACAAACGAATGGAAGAACATTCCATGCTCATGGATAGGAAGAATCAATATTGTTAAAATGGCCATAGTGCCCAAGGTACTGTATAGATTCAATGCCATCCCCATTAAGCTACCAATGACTTTCTTCACAGAATTGAGAAAAAAACATTTTAAAGTTCATACATACAGGAAAAAAAAAAAAAAAAAAAAAAAAAAAGCCTGCATTGCCAAGATAATCCTAAGCAAAAATAACAAAGCTGGAGGCATCACTCTACCTGACTTCAAACTATACTACAAGGCTATAGTAACCAAAACAACATGGTCCTGGTACCAAAACAGATATATAGACCAATGGAACAGAACAGAGACCTCAGAAATAACACTATACATCAACATCATCTGATCTTTGACAAACCTGACAAAAACAAGAAATGGGAAAAGGATTCCCTGTTTAATAAATGGTGCTGGGAAAACTGGCTAGCCATATGTAGAAAGCTGAAACTGGATCCCTTCTTTACACCTTATACAAAAATTAATTCAAGATGGATTGAAGACTTAAATGATAGACCTAAAACCACAAAAACCCTAGAAGAAACACTAGGCAATACCATTGAGGACATAGGCATGGGCAAGGACTTCATGACTAAAACACAAGCAATGGCAACAAAAACCAAAATAGACAAATGGGATCTTATTAAACTAAAGAGCTTCTGCACGACAAAATAAACTACCATCTGAGTAAATAGGTAACTTACAGGATGGGAGAAAATTTTTGCAATCTACCCATCTGACAAAGGACTAATATCCAGAATCTACAAATAACTCAAACAAATTTACAAGAAAAAAAACAAACTTCCATATCAAAAAGTCGGCAAAGGATATGAACAGACACTTCTCAAAAGAAGACATCTATGCAGCCAACAGACACATGAAAAAATGCTCATAACCACTCGTCATCAGATAAATGCAAATCAAAACCACAATGAGATACCATCTCAGGCCAGTTATAATGGCAGTCATTAAAAAGTCAGGAAACAACAGATGCTAGAGAGGATATGGAGAAATAGGAATGTTTTTACACTGTTGATGGCAGTGTAAATTAATTCAACCATTGTGGAAGACAGTGTGGCGATTCCTCAAGGATCTAGAACTAGAAATAACATTTGACCCAGCCATCCCATTACTGGGTATATTTCCAAAGGATTATAAATCATGCTACTATAAAGACAAATACACACATGTTTATTGCAGCACTATTCACAATAGCAAAGACTTGGAACCAACCCAAATGTCCATCAATGACAGACTGGATTAAGAAGATGTGGCACATATACACCACGGAATACTATACAGCCATAAAAAGATGAGTTCATGTCCTTTGCAGGGACATGGATGAAGCTGGAAACCATCATTCTCTGCAAACTATCACAAGGACAGACAATCAAACACCACATATTCCCACTCATAGGTGGGAATTGGACAATGAGATCACTTGGACACGGTGCAGGGAACATCACACACTGGGGGTCTGGGGGAGGGATAGCATTAGGAGAAATACCTAATGTAAATGGTGAGTTGATTGGTGCAGCAAACCAACATGGCACATGTATACCTATGTATCAAAACTGCACGCTGCACACATGTACCCTAGAACTTAAAGTATAATAATAATAATAATAATTCATAAAAAACAAACAAAAAAAATATGGAACTTGAAGAAATTCAACAGCTCATAGACACCATACCAGAGGAAGTAACATAAATGACTTCATGGAAATAAGTGCGTCTGAACCAGTGCCAGAGGATGAGGAAAGAAATTTAGAAGTAGTGTCAGAAAACAAATTGACATTAGACAATCTGTCAGGAGTCTGATTATTCAAGACTGATTTTGATTTCTTTTAAGACATAGATCCTTATATGATATGCGTGCTGAAACCAAAGCATAACAGCGGAAGGGGAATGGGCAGCATCTAGAAACAGTTTCAGAGAAAGGAAAGCAAAAGGTTCAGATGGAAATGATAGTGTATTTCCATATAGTTAAACTAAGTGTGCCTGCCTCTCTGGCCTCCCCTTCCACCTCCTCCACCTTTTGGTAGTCTCTGCCAGCCCTGAGACAGCAAGGCCACCACTTTCCTCTTCCTCTTTCTCCTCAGCCTACTCATTCCGGACACAATGAAGGTGAATACTTTTATGATAGTCTATATCCACTTAACGAATAGTAAATGCATTTCTTCTTCCTTATGATTATCTTAATAACATTTTCTTTTATCTAGCTTTCTTCATTGCAACAATAAATATACTATATGTAACATACAAAATATGTGTAAATTGACTATTTATGTTACAGATAAGACTACCCAGTCAATAATAAGCTATTAACAGTTAAGTCTGGGGGAAGTCAAAGGGTATAGGTAGATTTTCAGCAGAGTGGAGGGTGGGCACTCTAAACACCTGCGTTCAAGGGTCAACACTGTGTGTGCGAGCATGTATGTTTGTGGGTTTATAAAGTACACAACCTTCATTATTATATTCAAAACTAAATTAGTTTCACTAGCAATCCCAGAAATGAAGAACTATTTTATGATAAGAAGCAGCAGGATCCGAATTCCTAAAATGTTTCAAAAATACTACTGTTAATATTTGTGCTAGAACAATAATTTTATATCACTAATCCTGATGTTTCATTCATTTCATTGGCACACACATCTTTTGCTGGGCAACAAATAAGCTTAAGATAAAAGTTTTAAATATATATATATATATATATAGCGACAATCAGGTTCACATTAAAAATTCTGATGTTAAAACCAAGTAGAGTCAATAATAATTTCATCACAGAAATGTATGATGTCAGACATAGCTAATAACATTCATTGAATAGTTCATTTTTATATGTTATATTTAATTGCCATTCTAAAATAAACACAATATTTTATAAGAAGTTTCCTTTGAGTTAGTTGTATTTTTGTTGTTAAATTCAGGCAGCAGTAGATAATTAAAATGAAAATAATTATGATTAATTTTTAATAAATATTTTCTATGAAACAGTCATAATCTTAAGTGTTTTACTCATGGTCTTATGTTTACAAATGATTGTCTTACAAATATTTCATTTTAATGCACATTAAAAACACTACCCTAAGTTTTGGCAATGCGACTGTGTTTTAGAGAAAAAACAAAAACAACAACCTTAAAAGCTACAAACAAATTAGCAGTTCAAATTATTAAATTAGTATTTCTTTTGTAGCTATTTGCATTGCTATACACTGTTTGTTTTAATTGGTGTTTAAATAATAGCATTTTAGTGGATTTTATACAAATAATAATATTTACTATAGCTATATATGTAATTCAAAAGATTTAACCAAAACATATTACATTTCATTTAAGGAATGTGTGTGTGTGTGTGTGTGTGTGTGTGTGTGTGTGTATTTATAGCATTAGTTAAATGTTGAGAATTATTAATGTGAAAATTCTTTTGAGCTATATACTACAGAGCACTATTATTTGTCTCAGAGAAGATTAATTTTTATACAGATTTTAAGTGAACTCAAATTGGCAAAAGTTTTTAATCAATTCCCCTCCCCCTTTGCAAAAAATCAAAGATTACGGATAAAATTAGAGTTTGATGATGGAAATGTTCAAAAATATTTTAAATATTTTTTTCTTCTGCTTTTTAATACAATAACAGTGTTATTCCCCTCTTCCCTATCCCTCTAAGAGAAGCACAGATTCTCCGATATTTAATTTTTAGGTAGTTTGAAGTTATCAAAAGTAGCTCTTGAACTGGTAATGGTAAGTGAGTGAGAGTTTTGTATCATACAAAGTCAGACTAACCAGATTGGGGATATAATCCAGTATTATGATCACCCTCCACCTCTTTGTTATGTATCATTTTATGGCTGGTATTAGACTAATGTCTCCTTTTATGCTCATGTGTCTCAATTCAGAAAACAAATTGTATGGTGATTCTTTTTTATGTGGAATGTAATTAAAATGGGAATAGACACAATTCAGTGGAGCCTGGAGAAAGTATTTAATATTAGACCATTGGAAATCTTTCAAAATATACAGAGCTAGGTTTAAACAGGGCATACTTTGATCTCCTGTGCACAGCAAAGGATTCAAGTTAATATTAACTGTCAAGATCATATGAGTAAAAAAGGACTACAGTTCTTTATTATCCTCATGACTCTTGAGAGTAATTCTAGTAACCTGGCTCCTGAAATAGCTAAAGGGGATCTTGAAAGTCTATCTTTGTATGATCTAATAATATGCATATTTATATATTTCAATTTAATTGAATATTGCTACTCTACAAACACTTTAAGATATCCAATGTAGAGCAGTATTTCAGTAACTAGAAACACGTAAATTGGCATAACCATGTACACATCAGAATCAGTGAGTATGGGCTCTTACAAAAGTGAGGAGAGGGAGACAGGGGTGGAGCAAGATGGTGGAGTAAAAGACCCCATTGATGGTCCTCCCTGAAATAAATAATAAAGATTAGAGCAGAAATAAATGAAATCGAAATGAAAAAAAAAGCAAAGTATCATTAACACAAAAACTATTAAGCTAAACAAATCAACAGACCTTTGGCCAAACTTAAAAAAACAAAACAAAAAACAAAACAAAAAAAAAAAACAAAAAAAAAATAAGAGAGAAGATACAAATAAATAAAATCAGAGATGTAAAAGGAGACATTACAACTGATAATGCAGAAATTCAAAAGATTGTTAGTGGGTACTATAAACAACTAATAGATTGGAAAATAAATTGGAAACTCTAGAATAGACAAGTTCTTAGACACATACAATCTACCAAGATTGAACTATGAATAAATCAAAAACAAAACCTGAATAGAAGAATAACAAGTAATAATATTGAACACATAATAATAAAAGACTTCAAGCACAGAAAAGCCTGGGACCTAATGGCTTCACTGCTGAATTCTACCAAACATTTAGAGAACAAATATCAATCCTCCTCAAACTAGTGTGAAATATAGAGGAGGAGGAAATTTTTCCAATGCCATTCTACAAGCCCAGTGTATCCTGATACCAAAACCAGACAAATACACATCAAAAACAAAAACAAAAACAAAAAACTACAGGGCAATATCACTGATAAATATTGATGCAAAAATCTTCAACTAAATACTAGCAAACTATATTCAACAACAAGTTTACAAAATCATTAATCGTGACTAAGTGGGATTTATCCCAACGACACAAGGGTGATTCAACACACACAAATTCATCACTGTGATACATCATACCAGCAGAATGAAGAACAAGTACCATATTATTGTTTGAGTTGGTGCTGAAAAAGCATTTGATAATATTTAACATACCTTCATAATAAAGTCCATCCAAAAAAAGTATAGAAATAAGATATCTAAATATATTAATAGCCATGTACCACAGACTTGCAGCTAGTATCACATTGAAATGGAAAAACTGCAGCCTTTTTTCTAACATATAGGACATGACAAAAATGCCCACTGTCACCACTGTTCTTCAACATAGTCTTGTAATTCCTAGCTAGAGCAATCACACAAGAGAAAGAAATAAAGTGTATCCAAATTAGAAATAAATAAAATTATTCTTGCTTGCAGATAATAATATCTTAGATTTGGAAAAATCTAAAGATTCTACCAAAAACCTATTAGAACTGATAAACAAATTCAGTAAGCCTGAGGATAAAAACTCAACATACAAAAATAAGTGGAAGTTGTATATGCCAGCAGCAAAGAATCTGGAAAATAAATCAAAAAATAAAAATCACATTTGCAATAGCTACAAATAAAATACCTAGGAAATAATTTAACCAAAGAAGTGAAAAATCTCTACAATGAAAACTATAAAAATTTGATACATAGAATTGAAGAGGACACAAAAATATTTAACCAGACAAACTATGAAAAAAAGGGAAAGATATTTCATGTTCATGAGTTGGAAAAATCAATATTGTTAAAATGTCCATAGAACTCAAAGCAATCTACAGATTTAATGCAATCACTATCAAAATACCAATGATATTATTCACAGAAACAGAATAAACAGGGCTAAAATTTACATGGGACCACAAAAGATCCAGAATAGCCAAAGATATTCTAAGCATATAAAACAAAACTGGAGGAATCACATTACTCGAGTTAAATTACACTACAGAGCTATCATAATCAAAATGGCATACTGCTGGCATAAAAACAGATATCAGTGGAATTGAATAAAGAACTCATATAAATCCATACATCTACAGTGAAATCATTTTTGATGAGGTTCCAAGAACATTCACTGAAGGAAAGGACAGTCTCTTCAACAAATGGTGCTGGGAAAACTGCATATTTATATGCAAAATAATAAAGCTAGACTCCTATGTATCACCCTATACAAAAATCAAACCAAAATGGATTAAAGACTTAAGTATAAGACCTCAAGCCATAAAACTACTAATAAAAATAAATGAGGAAACTCTTCTTGACATCGGAATGGGCAAAGAATTTTTGAGCAATACTCCACCAGCGCAGGCAACCAAAGTAAAAATGAACGAGTGAGATTACATCAGGTTAAAAACCTTCTGCAAAGCAAAGGAAACAATGAACAAAGTGAAGAGACAACCCACAGATTGGGAGAAAATATTTGCAAATTGCCCATCTGACAAGGGATTAATAATCAGAATATATGGAGCTCATACAACTCCACAGGAAATATCTAATCATCCAATTTTTAAAATGAACAAAAGATCAGAATAGACATTTCTCAAAAGAAAACATACAGATGGAAAACATGTATATCAAAAGATGCTTAACATCATGGATTGCATTAGTCTGTTCTCACACTGCTAATAAAGACATAACTGAGACTGGGTAATTCATAAAGTAAAGAGGTTTAATTGATTCACAGTCCACATGGCTAGGAAGCCTCACAATAGTGGCGAAAGACAAAAGAAAAGCAAAGTCCCCTCTCACATGGTGGCAGGCAAGACAGTTTGTTCAGGGAAACTCTCATGTATAAAACCATCAGATTTTCTGAGACTTATTCACTACCACAAGAACAGTATGGGGGAAATCACCCACATGATTCAATTATCTCCACTTGACCCTGCCTTTGACATGTGGGGATTATTACAATTCAAGGTGAAATTTGGGTAGGGACACAGCCAAACCAAATCATTGATAATCACAGAAATGCAAATCAAAACTAAAATGAGCTATAATCTCACCTCAGTTTTAAGGGGAAAACATAGTAAATTTTCAGGAATAGATTGGAAATACATTCTTCTAACAATATATTGTAACCCATTCTTATTTCACTTAGAATGAAGGTTAAGAATACTTTTAGTTGTCCGTTGTTTGTATTTCATTTTTAGCAAAACAATAATTCCCTTCCCTTTTAATTTATGCAATTTCTTTCTTACTAGTTTGAACAATACATTAAAATGTTATAGAATTTAACCAACTGGAAAGTATCTTTTATCTTTTGCTTATTTCTTATTAGTTTGAAGTATGTATTAAAACATTACAGAATTTTACCAATTGGAAAGTAGCTTCTATCTTTTGCATTAACATTTATTATGATACTTTAAAATTTTCTTTTAATTTTGTTCTAGATACTTCCCCCCCCCCCCCCCGGGTCATTATTTGGATAAACCTGCATTTCCTTTCAATATTTCTGTATTTTCTGGTTTTATCCTTAAATCTTTATTTATACATAGCTTGTAAGAGTCTACATATGTTCTTTTCTACATTGTAACAAACAATTAAGTGAATAATTAATTTTCTCTCACTGACATTGAGTTCTGAAAAACATTATAAGTAATAATTGATTATAGCACAGAATTTACACAATTGTATTTGATTTCATTTATAATACTGTGAAAGAAAGATATCTTTGGCCTCCAAAATCTTTACTTAGGAAAACTCAAGCTGTAAACTGCTTGGAGCAAACCTGCCTCCCATTGTATTCAGAGTTATCCCCTTCTCCCCACCCAGGGACACAGAAGCATATCTGATTGCCTCCTTTGGAAAGGGAAATCAGAAATTCAAAAGAATGCAACCATTTTTGTCTCACTTATCCCCCTCTCTCCTCCTTTCGAGTCTTCCTGCCTTTAATTCAAGTTGTCCCACCTTTCCGGATGGAAATCAATTAGTTTCTTACCTATATTAACTGATGTCTCACGTCTCCCTAAAACGTATGAAACCAAGCCATGCTTCAACTATCTTGGGCACATGTCCTCAGGACTTCCTGAGGCTGTGTCACAGGCACGTCCTCCACCTTGGAAAAATAAAATTTCTGAGTTAATCTGAGACCTATCTCAGATTTTCTGAGTTCACAACACATATTTTAAGCTCTTTGAAAATAGAGAGGTATGTTTACATTCCTTGAGGTTTAAAATAATTCATAGAAGAGTAGCAAGGATATGTTAATACTCGGATGGAAAGCATTTACCCTGAAACTTTATATCACATGTTTAGTTTTTCAGATGAAATTTGGAATATTTTCTTTTGACTCACGTAGCACCAACACACACAAAAAATAGAATTACAGTTTTATTATATTTTATTAAATGTATAATTATAGGTTCTTAGAGTGAGATGTGTCCTCACACAAACGATGATATGTCACACAGTTTACTCTGGTTTTGTTATATTTTAGTACGTATGTTTAATTCAGTTCAAAATAGGTTATAATAATATAAATTCTATATCCTTCTTAAGTTAATGCTAGTTAATTCATACCCTTGATATTGTGAATGGAGTTTTCCACAGGATTACACAATGCTTCTTGCTAATAATGAGATGAGAATTCTTCTTCCGATTGAAGATTTTTCTTGATTGAAGAGTTCATGGTCTCACGGGCTTCAAGGAATGAAGCCATGAATCTCAGTGGCGAGTGTTACAGCTCCATTAGAGAAACGCACGGATGAAAAGAGATGACGAGTCTGCTTCCTGATAGAAGGATTTTCTCCATCAAAGGATTCGTGGTCTTACGGGCTTTAAGGAATGAAGCCATGGATAGCAGCGCCTAGTGTTACAGCTTGATCAGAGATACACCCGCACCCAAAGAGTGTGCAGCGACAAGACTTATCAAAGCAAAAGCAAATGTAAAGTGAAAGGGAAAGTAAAACTTCTGTGCGCTGTAAGGGTGCCTGAAGGTTTGCCGTTTCTGGCTTGGGTGTCTTATGCTTGTATCCCCTTATGACCCCTCCCCTTTTCCTTTTTCTGTCCTATAGAATTAACTTATTTTCTAGCCGCTTGTGAGCTGGCAGGCCTGATTGGTTAAAAACATCCGGCTGCAGGTAGAGTTTAAACTCCCTATATGATTGGTTGAAATTTCAATCCTTTAGCTTGCAGCTGTGACTCATTTTAGCCTAGGGGAAAGACCCCTTTTATTGGTTGAAGTTTCAATCCCTTAACTTGCAGCTATGACTCATTTTGGCATAGGGGAAAGTCCCCTTAGGGAAGTCCCTGTTGACTCAGGAAGTCTGGCCAACTTAGCCACTTAGTCCCTCAATAATATTAAAAGATTTTTAATTTTTAAGGAGAAATATTTGCAATAATTATGCCATTTACACAAACCTAACAGAATTGACCAGCACTACAATAATTTAAAAACTAACTAGTAATGTTATTCTTATTTCTGCTTTCAATAGAGGCCTTGTCAATATTTGTCCTGAAATATGATACTGACAATTAGTAAAAAAGATTCTGCTTTCCATTTGGCTAGTAAAATAATTAAATTATGTTACTAAACAATTTTGAAACTCGGAAATGCATGATTAATATTCTGCGTCTCTTCTTTAGAAAGTAGGCTTATTATATGAGTTCTTATCATTGGACTTTTTTTGTTTTTCTATAATATATCTTGTAGAGTAAATCCTAAATGGATGTGCTGTCTCTTCTTTCTTCTTTAAGGTAACAATGTTTATCATAAATCTATGCCAACAAACATTTAAGTATACAATACAGTGTTGTTAACTATAGGCACAATGTTGTACAGAAGATCTCTAGAACTTTTTCGTTTTATGAAACTAAAGCTTTATTTTTGTTGAATAGCAGTTCCCAATTTCCCCCTTCCCCAGGCACTGGCAACCAACATTCTACTCTCTTCTTCTATGAGTTTGACTATTTAGATATTTCATATAACTGGGATTACACTGTATTTGTCTTTCTGTGACTGGCTCTTTTTGTTTAGCATAACTTCCTCCCGGTTCATTCTTCTTGTTGATAAAGCCAGACAGTATTTTTTGTTTGTTTGTTTGTTTGTTTGTTTGTTTTGAGACAGGGTCTTACTCTATGAAGTGCAATGGCATAAACATGGCTCATGGCAGTCTCCACCTCTTAGTCTCAAGCAGATCCTCCCGTCAGCCTCCCGAGTGGCTGGACTACAGGTGTGAGCCACCATGCCCAGCTAAATATATATATATATTTATATATATATATTTAAATATAAATATATATTTAATATATATATATATATATATATATATATATATATTTTTTTTTTTTTGTAGAAACAAGGTCTCCCTTTGTTGTCCAGGATGGTCTCAATCTCTTGGGCTCAAACAATCCTCCTGCCTTGGCCCCCCAAGGGGAGGGATTATAGGCATGAGCCACCACAACTGGCCAGGCTGAATAATATTTTTTTTGTATGTTTACATGATATTATCTTTATCTGCTACTGAACATTGAGGTTGCCTCTAAATATTGGCTACTATGAATAATGGGGCAATGAACGTGGGCTTATAAATATCTTTCACAACCCTGATTTTAATTCTTTTGGATAAATACCCAGAGTGGGAATGTTGTTAGTTTTATTTTTAATTTTTTGAGGAACCTCCATACTGTTTTTCATAACAACTGCTCCAGATTACATTCCAGTAATATTGTACAAACATTCTAGTTTTTGCATGTCATCATCAAAATTTATATTTTGCCTTGTTTTTCTTTGCTTTATAAGTCATTCTAACAGATGTAAGATGATATTACAATTTTGATTTGTATTAACCTGAGGATTAGTGATGTTTAGTATCTTTTCATATATGTTGATTATTTGCCTATCTTCTTAGGAGAAATATTTACTAAAGACTTTTGCTGATTTTTTAATTGGATTGTTTCTTCTGCTATTCAGCTGTGTACGTTTCTTATGTATTTTTACTATTAGCCTCTTATCAGATGTGTGTTTTGCAAATATTTCCTCCCATTTCTTAGATTGCCTTTTCACCATGTTGATTTTTTGTCTTTGCTGCAAAGAGCTTTTTCTTTTACATAGCTTCACTTTTTTTGTTTTCATTACTTGGGCTTTTGGTGTATATCCAAGAAATGATTGCCAATAACAAAGTCAAGAAGCTTCTCCCCTGTTTCTTGTAGGAGGTTTACAGTTTCAGATCTTGTGTTTAAGTCTTTAGTCTATTTTGAGTTGATTTTTGTGTATAGTATAGGATAAACTTTCAATTTCATTTATTTGCATGTTATACGTGGTTTACCAAATACCGTTTGTTGAAGATATATCATTTTCCCATTATGTATGTTTGGCATCCATGTAAAAGGTAAATTGACTGAGTATGTATGTGTTTACTTCTTGGCTCTCTATTCTGTTGAATTGCTAGAAATGTCTATTTTTACGCCAGTACCTTACTGTTTTAATTTTGTGGCGTTGTAACATGTTTTGAAATCAGGAAGCTCTATTCTTCCTTTTCAAGATTGTTTAGATTATTCAATCTAAAGTCTTTTGTGGTTCCATACAAATTTTAGAATTGCTTCTTAATATATAAACGAAATGTGGCATAATCAGCGGAATTTCAATCAGTTATGAAAAAGATTTGTTACAATATACTACAAACAGTATGCTCTGTAAAAGAAAGCAGTCTCAAGAGAACACATATTGATCATATTTATAGAAATATGAGAAAAAGACTATCTTCAGAGACAAAAAGTAGGATTAATGGTTGCCTCCAATATTTTTATTTGGTAGGTTTTTTATCTCTTTGTTAAAAGTTTCACTTTGCTCACACATTGCTCTCCTGACCTTTATGATGCTCATAAAGATATTGAGCATCTTTATGAGTGTTATTTCAAATTCTTTGTTCATAACTTTGATTAGGATTGATCTGAAGTTTTATCTGGTCACTTTGTTTGGGATGTCACTCCCTATTTCTTCATTTTCTTTGATTCTTTCTGTTGGTATCTATGCACTAGTAAAACCAGCCACCTTTCCCAGTTTTCACTCATGTAGGACCTTCACCAATCAGCCTAGCCAGAGATTCTTGGAGTCTGGTAGACCTTCGTGTTAGCCTAAACCACTGTCTTTATTTTTAGGGACCCTCAAGCATCTATCCAGAGCAGGCTGATCAGTCAGTGCTTCAAGACAGGTGAGACAATAGCCAATCCCTCAGGTAGTCACTGGAAAAGTTGGAGAGTTTGATGCTTAGTCTAACTCTTTCCTTTTCCAGGGAAAAGGTGGAATCTAAGGTTGAGGTGAGGGGCAGGGATTATGGCTACTGCTTGCATGCTGCTTTCAACCATCTTCTTTCTTCTTACTAGCCCCATGTCAGGATCCATCAGTGTTCTGAGACCAGAGATAGAAATCAGTACCTTGGGCAGATCCTTGAAAGATCTGAGCATTGGTCATGTGGTCAAATGTCCTTCTCTAGGGAGAATCTGAAAGCTTTCCTTCTGATCTTATAGCATTGTGATGGGGTTAGGGATTAGGGCTAAAGGAATTCTGAAGTTTTTCTACCTACTATGATGAATCTGATTTCACACTCACCCAAAGTGCACAAATCTCTCAACTAGTATCTGAATTTACCATGGGAATTTGCCCATGTAGTATCGCTCAATCTTTGTGTTCTTAATGAGAAGGAAGTTCCAGGGCTTTCTATTCTGCCACCTTGATGATATTTATCAATATCATTTTTACCAAGTGTTCCAAGTTTTAATTTTTTAAATTCCTATTTTAAATTTTTGCATATTTTTCAGTAATACTAGTATGCAGAGTTTTAAAAATTGTTCTCATAGCTGAGTTTTGGCATAAATTTATATTACCATTCAAAAATTAATTGAAGGGATTTTCTCTCTTTCCTTGAATTGAAACAACTAGAATACAGATCTAGTAATTTTTGAGTGTTCAAATAAACTTACTTATGTAGATGATGAGGTGGTTATGCTTAATGAGGTTAAATTTGAAATATTTTTATGTTACCACATCATTATTCATTTAATTGGGTTTCTTATTACTTCTTGCAGTGTAGGCTTCCCTTCAAAACTCTGTACTAATTTCCAAATTTGTTGCCACATGTTTATAAAAATAATCTTCTAAATATTTCAAGTTTTTATCTGTGGTTATATCTACTTTTCATGCATAAATTGCAATGTGACCCCTTTTTCTTTATTACTTTTTAGGAATTTCATTTTTCCCAAAAAATCCGTTTTTTAAAACATTATATATTTTTAAAACACTAATAACATCCCTTTTTTAGTGTAATTATTCCACATTTCTTTTTATAGCTGACTTGCGTGGATTCTGTTTCTTGTAAATACATTATTTCTAAGATAAACTGTTTTCTGTTTTATTATTTGTTTCATAGATATTGGACCATCCTTTAAATTTAGTGATTTTACTTTTTGAAAACTTCATAGTATATTTCAGTTGTAGAACAATTGAGTTTTAACTCATTATGTCATTTTAAAAATAGGCAGTTGTCTCATTTGCATTCTTGATTTATTTCTCTACATTCATAGTTTAATAACCTTTTCTGTTTTAAGCTTTTCTTTCTCTTGCTTTTGTGAGTTACAATTTAAAAAGAAATTCTGTCATCACTTCAGTTGAAATAGAAATTACTTTCAAGCATTTATAAAGGATGCATGAACATTAATTAAAACATTTTATGTATAAAATAATTTGGGGATTGATAGCCCAACTACAAAGATCTTAATCTTAACTTCATTATGAACTACCATAATATCAATGATTTTCTAGGCCATGGTAGAGTTACATGACTTTTCCAGTTGGCTGTATGACAGAGCCATGATCCTCTTAGAAATTTCAAATGTCACTAATGATGGTTCACATTAATATCTGTGACTCTCTATGTGTAAGATATATTTTGCCTTTGTTTTTGTTACTATACATTATTACTAATCCTATTTTAGGCTCTGTTCTCCACTTGTTCAATGGATCCATTAATTTGAAACACAGAAGAATTTCATTGCTGGATCAATCCCTGCTCTCTCCTACATCACCATTTTTAACACTCATGGTTGGCTTACCTTCATCAGCTAAAAGCATGCTTCAATGTCACTCATGCTGAGAAATTAAAAACAGGCAACAAAACATCTTGTAACTAGAGTCCCCTCCACGCACTGGATTTTCTGGGGTTTTTTGTTTGTTTGTTTTGAGACAGAGTTTCGCTCTTCTTGCCCAGGCAGGAGTGCAATGGCCCAATCTCGGCTCACTGCAACCTCCACCTCCCGGGTTCAAGTGATTCTCCTGCCCTAGCCTTCTGAATAGCTGGGATTACAGGCATGTGCCCCCATGTCTGGCTAATTTTTTTGTATTTTTAGTAGAGACAGGGTTTCACCATGTTGTCCAAGCTAGTCTCAAACTCCTGGCCTCAGGTTATCTACCCACCTCGGCCTCCCAAAACAAGATAATCCCAAACTGGGATTACAGGCATGAGCCACCACAACCGGCCTGATTTTCTGTTCATCTTAAAGGAAACTTTAATCTTTGTAATTAGATGCTTGTATCCACTAGCTTTACGTCTTTTCTCTTTCTCTCTTGAACTTACTTCAATAAGTCTTTTATGTCTTTTCCTGTCCTCCACATTCTGATGAAATATACATCCCTAGCTTCCCCAGCATTCTCTCTCCCTTTCTTCTTCTCTCTCCCCCTCTCTCTCATCCATACCCCCAGACTCCTTAACTTCATATGCTTCTCCTTTCAATCACTTTGAGCTGAATTTGTTTTGCTGTTTTTCATACCTTAAATGTCAGAACCAAGAGCATGACACTTGGATTTGAACCTCAGCTCTCATCTCGCATACTCACCCATTCTCCAGTTGATCTCTAGAAATCTTGTATTCTTAAACACAATAATGATCTATGCATATATACAAATATATACATATACTACTCTTGAAGAATGTAAAATATGCATGTTATGCATATATAAAAATACATACACATATATAACACGTATATTATACACACACACACACACACACACACACATTTTGTTTATCATTGTACCTCCAGAACATAGAGGATTTCTGGCACATAGTAAGGACTTAAACTATTTTTCTTTGTTAGATAAATAAATAAAAATATGTGGTTCTTGTCAAATGCTAAGAATACTTAGATATGTATTGTTTTAATTATCTTTTACATTTCCTAGTTAGAATCACTTCTGCATCTCAGCTCTGTCAATCAAGAAGGTCTCCAACTTATCACCTTTTTCCACCTCTCACATTTCTAGTTTCTAATTTGTGCCAGCAGTTTGCTATTTTTAGTAATTTTGAATACTCTAATATATGTGTATGTTTTCAAGTGTTTAACATATGTATATAAACTTATAACCACCCATAACTAGTTTCTTAGATTTAAATTTATATAAAAACTACTGTCCTGATCGTCCATAACACATACTTATAGATGTATGCTTGCAATTTCTGCTTTTAATTAATTTTTGTATGTCTCAGTTTTCATAAACAGATCTATACAGAAACGTTATTTTTGTAATATCATTTAAAATCTTTCTCTATTATTTGTTTTATTTTTGGTCTTCAGCTATATTATCCACATAATATTTCCATTGTGTGGACTCTATAACTATCATCTTTGTCTTTATTTCTAAATTTTTTATATAATTTTTTTCACAGCTTCTAAGATTTTCTTGAGATTACACTTCACAACACTGATTTAATATTTGATAGGATTGTTTCTCTTTGTTTAATTTTACTTATGACACAATTTCTGTTATGCTTTTTTCTTTAAAAAACATTTTTATCTAATTTTGTAATGATCTATACAAGAAATTTCCTGATCTTTTAATTTTTTACTCTCTTCACTATACCCCAGGTAACCCACTCAACATTTTCGAACTGTTCACTTTCATAAAGATATATTTTATACAAATTACTTTAAAAAACTATGATTTTCTTTGACTATCTTTTTTTCTAACTCTTAGTAGAGATATAACTTAGAAAAATATTTATCATGTATGAAAAACATAATAGGGAAAGAGCTGTAGTAAATGGGCAATGATAATTACTCTTCGTGTCATATAGACAATAGTTTATAGACCACAGAATGAATATTTAATAAAAGACACCCAAAACTAATCTTCCTTCTTCCTTCTCAAGAGAAGGAATACATTTACATATTTCTGTTAGTTTTCTAATTCTTTTACTCTTGGCTTAATTTCTTTAAAAAATTATCTTAATATTTGTCCATTGGGCCATGAATTTATAAGCTGTTCATTAAGAAATAAGTTAAAATAAATTCCATAAACTTAAGGGTTTCTGTAAAAGAGGATCAAGAGATACTGTATTTAAGAGATTATAACTCAAGATCTTTATTTTTCTCACATTTTATAAAAATGAGTATATCTATTTTAAAAATACATACACCTTTTTATTTTTTATTTTTTCCAAGTATAGTTGAACTTTCTCATATTCAGAACTATATGTTATCAATTATGTCCAAAATTCTAGCTTTAAAACTCTATTAAAAATAACTCACTTGTATATAATTTTGTCACAATCCTTGTGACTAAAGATCAAATATATCTTTATGAAAGTGAAGAGTTCAACTATATGTTTCTGAAAATGTTGAATTAGGATACTTCTTAGAAAACAAACTCTATAAATATATGAAATTTATTCTAATAGGAAATCAGCTGCCATGGTAGTTTTTTCGAGATACAATATTTGTCTTCAAAGCATGTTACTCACTGGGGTGCTCTTCAAATGTAGGTCATGTGAAATTGGTGATGTAAAATCTCATCATATTCACTTGCTTTTATACGAGATTTATTTGAGGTATAGGATTTACCCTGCTATGGTGACTACTTTTGTACATTGAATCTATTAAAGATTCCATATGTGTCTTTTACTGTTAAAACATATGCTGAAAAATGTAGACATGACACATAATTCTAGCAGGCAGATTTATAATCAAGGTGTTAAATAACGCTTTTCAACAGCTTTTAAGATGGCATAGGCAAGAAACTAACCATTAGGTACGAATTAGATACGCTATGCTTTTTTCAACATTTTGATCTAATTTGAATATGTATGAGTGCACACTAAAAATACATTAAAGACCTTGAGGTTTTCAAATGGTAGTTATTTTACAATTAATAATGTAGTATTCTTACTTTGCATTTATTTTCTGTAATTAAGGGTAGAAAACAAGTGACATACTATTATGTAAAAATTTTAAAGCCACAAAAGGGGTGCCTCTTGGGTATTTACTCATTCAAAGAAATCAGAAAGTTGTTCAGTGCCTAGGTGACAGGCACCATGGGATCTGATGTAATCACAGGATGCATTAGGAACACACATAGATCGAATAAAAAGAAATTTTCAAGACGGAACAAAAGTGTAACTTTGATATGAATACCGAGTACTTTACAAGTAGCACAGGAAAATCACATATTTAAATATTGAATAAAAATGTTTTTGAGGAATGCTGGATATAAGCTGCAACTGACATAACAGGTGTGAGAGGTATTAAGCTAAATTGGGAGTGGGGAAAGCAGAGAGATATTCAAGTTGTAGGATGGAAAAAGGAGAAGTCCCTAAGAAAAAAAATGTGCAAATGCTAAGAGGTAAAGAAAGTGGGAAAAAGTAGCATATAGAATGGAATGTTTACGGTTCAGTTTAGCTGGTCCAGGAATGTTCCTTTAGGGAAAGGAGGTCTGAGGCCAAACCTTTGTTTTTGAACTTTTACCAAAGTCTTGATTTGAAACACGTTTATCAGTTCCATGAATCTTTTATTTTGTAGTTTCTGAATTATGTATTTTGATCATACATGTGGTTCATTTGTTTCTGTGTATTCAGCTGAATTCCAACCATTTTTTCACATATGGCAATTATGTTCTTAGGTCTGAAACATAATAGTGCCTTTATTATTCTAACTATTTTTGTGTATATGAATAGGTATTTAAAAAAAAAATCTAAACAGGGCCTTTGTCCTACTTTGGGGTACTAGGGATGACATTCCATGTTTTATTTCTTATTTTGTGTGTGCGTCTGCATATTTGTGTGTGTGTGAGTGCGTATGCACACGTATTTTCATCCCCTATTTAGGAGAAATTCCCAATTGGACCATCATATAAAATAATAAGATTGAAAGCAGTGTTGTCAGAAAGCAATGTCAAAGCCATTAGGGGTATTCTATTCCACTCTACAAACTGAGTTAATAGAGACATATATAGGGAGTTGAAAGATATTAGTGGTAATCTATAAAAATGTAGAAATCTAATACAGCCACAATAAAATGCCAGAACTAAAAGAGCTAACTGTAACTTGCATCTACTTCAGGATCATGCATTTAATAGCTGTTTAATAATTAGACACTGTAATATAGGTACTTATATAAGCTTTACATTCAAGATATTCTGAAGACGGAACAGCATTGCTGAAAAAAGATATTTACAGAATATGAGAAGGTTAAGTGTTAATTTTAAAGATATAAAAAAAAATACAGTCCAAGTGTTCACCAACACATAAATGGATGAGAAAAATGTGGTATATATACACAATGGAATACTATCACGCCATTAAGAAATGAAATTTTGTCATTTGCAGACATGAAATTTCTTAAGTGAAATAAGCCAGGCATAGAAAGATACCACATGTACTCACTCATATGTGGGCGCTAAAAATTTTGGTGACATGTAGGTAGAGAGTGGAAAGATTATTATAGAGTTAATAGAGACTTGGAAGAGTAAGTGGAGCTAAGGGAAGAGAATGAAGAGAACGGTTTATTTGTTACAAACATACAGTAAGATAGAAGAAATAAATTCAATGCTTGATGGCAGATTAGAGAGACTAGATGTAACAAAAATGAATTGTATTTGAGTGATGGACACTAAGCCCTGACTTAATCACTATGCATTATATACATGTAACAAAATTTCTCATGTATCCTATAACTCTGCAAAACTAAAATATGTATATATACTCTATTCCATTCCTTCCCTTCAGACATTGTGATGACTAATATACATTTTAAATGTTATCTTTTAATTCTATTATTAACTTTTTTGAAAGTGAAATGTGATCAGAATAAGCCTGTATTTTGCCACTAAACGTGCCATTGTTAATATGAGTAATTTTTTTTGGTCTAAGTTTTAGTAATTTAGCATTTTTAATTCTTAATGATTTTTGTGTCATTCCACTAATATTATTGAAAGGCAACTATTGCTAAATAAAGGTAGTTTATAAATACGTTAAAAAATATTTAAAATGAGTCTTTTTTATAAGATTTTTAAATACCAAAAAAGTGCACATGCTTACAAAACATACATGAAAATTAATATTAGACAATATTTACTATATTTATGAAATAAATAATACTTTAATCACAAAATCAACATTTTTCTAACTGTAAAATATTGCCAGATAACCAACAAGGATTAAGCACCATATTGGAACAAAAGTAGTTGAGAACTATACTTTCAAAACTGAGCACCTGTTGTAAAATAACCATCTGCAAGTAACTGTAATTTAATTATAAATTCATTTCTTTTGTGTATACTGGAAAGATTTCACAGGTCTTCCCAAGCTGGTCGACAATCAACTTCTGGCATTTTGTAAAGCGAACTTGCATATTCTCTTAATAGCACCTGCTAACTCTATTTCACTGCAAATTTTGTAAAGAGCTTCTGGGACTTTATGGTGGCATTAATAGGCAAATGAATTATTAAACCTGTAATCAAAGCTGCATTAATTAATCATCTGCAGTAGAAAGCTGATGCTGACAGCTTTAGGATAAGCTTATGTTTACCTGTAAAAAGTCATATGAAAAGATTAGATATTTAATAGAATAATTGAAGTAGTCAAACATTTGTGACCATCTTATTCTTTAGAAGGGGTTTTCATTATTTTAGCACCAATTATTTATCTAATTGCTGTCTTCCTTTGCAATAATTAAATTCTGATAAAATTAAAGGTATTATAGTTTTCCATTTGCATTGATGATTATTGATTAATTTTTTATTAGATATTTCAAAAATGTTATACTCTTATTTTACAAAAATATTTCCATGACTTATTACTGACTCAAAATTCAAAACAGACATAAAGCAGAAGCAAATTCTGCCAGCCCAGATGGACTTACAGAATAGCGGAGTGAAAATGTCAGTAAACTCTCTGTGAAATGATAAAAATATGGTAAATCAACTAAAATCACTATTTCAAAAATCTAGCAATTAGCCAAAGCCACAGAACAAAATATAAATAATCTCTCCAAGAGGAACTACTGCACCTTATTAAAACAGCAGAGTCTATGACTCTTTAACTTAGGGCTATTCAAATTCCTTCTCTTTTCCCTGCTCAGTTGTATAGTAGCCAAAAGCCAGCCACATTGCAGTCAATGGAAATATCTCACTGTTTAAGGAGCTCGTTTAAAAGCATCATCCCCAGAGCATCGTCAATATTTTATCCAATTTGTAGTTTCCTCCCTGGGAAATTTGTATGTTCAGAGGGTTATGACTTTGATTTGACAAAGAACTAAGCTCATCCCAGAGGGGTAGTAGTGTAGAGTTGGGTACCATACACTCAGGAAGCAAATACAAAAATTAAGAATGAAAGCAAGGATATCACTGCTGGCCTTACAGAATAAAAAATGATAGTATGAAAACAATATAGAAAGGTGTAATATGGAGAAATGCCATCAAATTAAGTAATTTAGGTGAAATGGACAATTTTCTAGAAAAACACAAACTACCAAAACTGACTTCAAAAATAACTAACTAATCTGAGTAGATTTATATAGCAAGCAAAGTGATTAAATTACTACTTTAAAAGAAAAAGAGAGACAGAGAAAAGTCCATACCCAGATGACTTTACTGATGAATTCTTAGTAACATTTAAAGATGATTTAATATGTGTCCTCACAAACTCTTCCAAAGAATAGAAAACACTTCCCAACTGATTCCTTGAGGCCGATACCAGAAAACACCATAATAAAACTGTAGATCAATAGCCCTATGAGTACACATTTAAAATATCTGCAGTGAAATACTAGCAAACTGAATCCAGCAACATGTAAAAAAGATTATATACTATGATCAAGTGGGATGTACTCCCAAAGTGAAAGGTTGGTTTAACATACTAAAACCCAACAATATAATACAGCATATCAAATAAAATGCATGATTAAAAACTACGTGGTTATCTCAACAGACACAACAAAATCATTTAAAAATATTTTATAGTAAGATTACTCAGCAACTAGAAATATAAGGTAACTCCTTTACCCTAACAAAGTGTCAAAGTGTATCAAAAAAAAAAAAAAAAAAAAAAAACCTACAACTGACATGATATATAATAAAGAAACACTGAATACAATCTCCTAAAATCAGAAACCAGAAAAGAATGCCCACTCTTACCACTTCCATTTAACACTGAACTGAAGGTTCTAACTATGGTAATTGGTTAAGAAAAATCAAATAAAATGCTTCCAGATTATAAAGAAATAAGTAAAACTGTTTATATTTGCAGATGATATAATCTTGGATATAGAAAATCCAAAGGAACACACACACACATGCATATACACATAAATACCATATACACGCATTATTGAAATAATAAGGGGTTTCAGTAATGTGGCAAGATGTAAGGTCAATTTACAAAAATTGTCTGTTTCTATACACTAGAAATCAAAAATGTAAAAATAAAATTAAAGGCACAGATTCATTTATAATAGCAACAAAAATAAAACAGGAATACATTTAAGAAAAAAATGTGAATTGTGTGCACCAAGAAATTTTAAAACATATTGAGAGAAATTAAAGAATATAAACAAATGGAAAGACATCCCACACTTTACGAATTGGAAGACTTAATACTGCAAAGATAGAAATACTCCCCAAATTAATGGATAGATTCAAAGCAATCCCTGTATAACTCGAGCTGGTATTTTGCAGAAATTGGAAAACACATTCAAAAATTTGTATTCAAGTCTAAGGGACCTTGAAGATCCAAAATAATTGTGAACAAAAAAGAACAAAGTTAGTGGACTCCCTTTCTGATTGATACTACAAAGCTGTTGTGACCAAGACAGTCTTGGACAGACATAAAGATAGACATATAGATCGTGGAGTAGAATTAGGAGTTAAGAAATACATTCTTACACTTATGATGAATTCATTTTTAACATGAATGCCCAGAAAACTTAGTGGAGAATTTTTTTTTTAATTCAATAAATGGTGCTGGACGCATGCAAAATAATAACTTTCTATGGATATCATGTCTAAAATGAACTCAAAATGAATCATAAACGTAAGAGTTAAACTTACAAAATTCTACAATAATAGGAGTCAATGTCTGTGATTTCGAGTTGGATAATAGTTTCTTATATATATCAACAACTGAAAAAGTGACACATGAAAATAAATTTGACTTAATCAAAAATTAAAACTTGCAGCTTCAAAAGACACTGTTTAAAAAAAGGAGAAAAACACAAATGGGAGGAAATATTTCCAAGTTATATACCTGAAGAGGGACTTATAATTCTAGACTATAAAAACAATGCTTACCTGCCGGGCACTGTGGCTCACGCCTGTAATCCCAGTATTTCGGGAGGCTGAGGTGGGCGGATCACGAGGTCAGGAGATCGAGACCATCCTGGCTAACATGGTGAAACCCCATCTCTACTAAAAATACAAAAAATTAGCCGGGCGTGGTGGTGGGTGCCTGTAATCCCAGCTACTCAGGAGGCTGAGGCAGGAGAATGGCGTGAACCCGAGAGGCGGAGCTTGCAGTGAGGTGAGATCGCGCCACTGCACTCCAGCCTGGGCAACAGAGCGAGACTCCATCTCAGAATAAATAAATACATAAATAATAATAATAATAATAATAATAATAATAATAATAATACTTACCACTGAATAATAAAAAGACAAATTATCTAATTAAAAATGGCTTTGAATAAACATTTCTCCAAGCAAGATATATAAATGACCAATAAACACATTAAAATATGCTCACTCTAATTTGTCATTAGGAAACTGTAAATTAAACTGGAACAGTAAAAACCTACTTCCCACTTACAATAACAAGGATTGGCAAAAATGTGGAAAAATTAAAATCCTCCATTTGTTGCTGTTGGAAATGTAAAATGATGCCATCACTTAGGAGAATAGTTTGGCAGTTTCTACGATTACTAAATATAGAGTTAGTGTATGACTCAGGGATTCCAATTGTTAAGTATATATGCAAGAGAAATGAAAACAGATATTCATACAGTGTTCATAGCTGCGTTATTCGTAACAGCACAGAAGTGGAAGCAAACCAAATGTCCATTAACTGATGAGTAAATAAAACAGTGTATTCACACAATGGATTATTGTATGGTGATAAAATGAATGAAGTTTTGATACATAATACAACACGGGTGAAACTTGCAAACATTATGCTAAATAGAAGGAAGCAGTTACAAAAGACTACATATTATTGAATTCCGTATGTGAAATTTCCAAAAGAGGCAAGTCTTTAAAAGCGAGGAAGTGGACTTGGATTAGTGGTTGCTGAGGTTTGGGGTAGGGGTAGGAAGTGGCAATTGGGAATGTCGGCTAATGTAGTTTATAGGCTATCTGTCTTTTGAGGGTGTTGAAAATGTTTTAAAATTAGATTGTAGTAATAGTTGCACAGATCTGTAAATATGCAAGAAACCACTAAACCGTAAACTTTCAACTGATAAAATTTATGGTTTGTGATTTATTTCTCAACAAACCTATAATGTTAAAATATTACCTTCAAAGTGCTGATGTAGATTCAGTAATAATAGAATATGTAATTACAGCAAATGTTTATTGAACACTGTTTTACCGTCAGTTTGAAAAGTATTTTAGATGCTTTACTCCATTAAATTATGTTATTACTTCTATAAGAGGGATATAGTGAGAATTTCCATTTTATAGCTGAGAAAACCAAGCAAAGTAAGGTAAATACACTTGCACAACATCACACTGGTAACTATGATTCTAATCTAGGCAACCCGGCCTCAGAGAATATGCTTTTAGAAATTAAACTTTATTTCAGAAATGTTTTACACTTGACATTTCAGCATTTGTAGCTTTATTTTCTACATTCTGTTTATTTCTATTGTTTTTCTTTGTCATCAGTAAATCTTAACTGAGGTTTTATCATGTGCATACTCCTTGAATTGAACAAATCTACAAATGAAAGAAGCATGGAAAATTGTGTCACTGAGCTTATGTATTATAATCTCATTTATACATAGCGATAAAAATTTGTTTCTCCCAAACACTTAAGCTAGAATTAAACTGGTGAAATGCTTACTCACATCACATATTCCCATAAATCCAATGAAATAAAAATAAATCCAATGAAATAAAAGTCTCATTTCTTTCTTTTATTTCTCCAATTATACTGTCCTCCTTAAAAGCAGCAGCATCACAGCCATTTTCCATCCTTCAATAATGTGCACTTTCTCATTGTCTTGCTAATACTGTGTCCGAGTTTGTTTCTTCTGGTGGGTTCCTGTTCTCACTGACTTCAAGAACCAAGCCGCGGACCTTTGTGGTTAGTGTTACAGCTGCTAAAGGTGGCAGGGACCCAAAGAGTGAGCAGCAGCAAGTTTCATTGCGAAGAGCAAAAGAGCAAAGCTTCCAAAGAGTGAAAGGGGACCCCAGGGAGTTGCCACTGCTGGCTGGGGGTGGTCAGTTTTTATTCCCTTATTTGTCCCCCGCCCATGTCCTGCTGATAGGTCCATTTTACAGAGGGCTGATTGGTCCATTTTACAAACCTCTAACTAGCCACAGAGCACCCATTGGTGCGTTTTTACAGAGCACCAATGCATTTTTACAAACCTGTTGTAAGAGAAGTTATTCAAGTCCCCACCCAACCCAGAAATCCTGTTGGCTTCATCTCTCAATACTAATTGAAGACTCATTGTCAGGACCTGTGCAAAGAAAAAAAAAATCAACAGTTTTCACAAATAGAAAGAGCCCAGAAAGGGAGTTCACCAGATAATTGGAAGCAACATAGTAGAGAGAGAGAGAGAGAGAGAGAGAGAAAGGAATATTACATAGAAATGATCACTGGTAAGATCCACATACCTAAGACTGTTGAAGATGGCCAGGAGCAAAGAAGAAAGATGGAGGATGTCAGTATCAGCAATTTGGCAGAAACCACTGCAACCCCAGTGGCCTGATCAGCAAGAAGACCCTGGTATATCCTGACACTGAGGTAATCAGAGAGGAAAACTTCAGAGAGGAGATTTCCAAAAAGAAAGATGAAGAATAATCTTATATAATGATTAAAGGAAAAAGTCATAAAAAGGATATAACAATTGTAAATACATATGCACCTAATATCAGTACATATAAATATGTAAAACAAATACGAATGGATCTGAAGAAAAAGATAGACTGCAACACAATAGAGGAATTCAATATCCCACTTTAACTAATGGAGAGATCATCCAAAAAGCAAATCAGTCAGGAACTATTGGACCTGAACTGCACTTAGACAAAATGGACCTAACTGATATATACAGAACATTCCATCCAACAGCAGCAGAATGTACATTCTTCTTAAGCATACGTAGAACATCATCAACGATGAATCATGTTAGTTCACAAAACAAGTCTTAATAAATTTAGGAAAATTAAAAATAATATCAAATATCTTTTCTAAACATAAATGGTATAATAAAAATCAATAATAGAAATTTTGAAAAATTATATATGTAGAAATTAAAAGACATTGTTCAAGTAATGGGTCATAAATTAAAAAGAAAATTCTAAAAATACCTTGAAACAGACAAAAAAGGAAATACAACATATGAGAATTTATGAGATACAACAAAAGCCATTCTAAGAGAAGTTCACAACAATAAATGCCTAGGTCAAAAAGGAAAAAAATAAAAAGATTAAAAAAAAAACAACTTAACATTACACCTCCAGGAACTAGAATAAAATAAAAGTAAACTAAGCCCAAATTAGTAGAAGAAGGAAGTCATAGAGATCAGAGCTGAGACAAATAAAATAGAGACTAGGAAAACAGTAGTAAATATAAATGAAAGTGTTTTTTTTTTTTTTTTTTTTTTTTTTTTTTTTTTAAGATATATACAAAACTGACAACTCTTGTGCAGGAGTAAGAGAAAAGAGAGGAAATTCACATAAAAATCAGAAATGAAAGAGGAGATACTAATGAAATACAAAGGTGCATAAGAGACTACTATGAACAAATTACACACCAATAATTTGGATAATCCAGAAGTAATGAACAAATTCTGAGACAAATACAGCCTAACAAAACTGAAAAATTAAAGCAAAAGAATAGAAAATCTGAACAGGAAAATAACGAGAAAGTGAGTGAACCGTTAATTTTAAAAATTTCTCCCCTCAAAGGAAAACCCAGGACCTAATTGCTTCACAGCTGAATTTTACCAAACATGTAAAGAAACACTAATACTAATTATTCTTAAACTCTTCCAAGACGTTGAAGATGAGGAAAAAACACCCAAACCCATTTTACTATGCCTGCGTTATGCTAATACCAAAGCCAGGAAAGGACACTACAGGATGAGAAAAGTATGCGCCATTATTCCTGATGAACTTACATGCAAAAATTCTCAACAAAATATTATTGAACTGAATTCATCAGCATATTAAAAACATCATTCACCATGCTCAAGTAAGATTCATCCCATTAATTCAAGATTAATTCAACATATACAAACAAATAAATGTGGCATACTACATTCATAGAATGAAGGACAAAAACTAACATACTTTCATGATAAAAATTCTCAACAACTTAGATATAGAAAGAATGTACCTCAACACAATAAAGGCCTTACATTATAAGCCCATGGCTAACTGCTAAAAGTTCAAAGCTTTTTAATTTAAAATCAGAAACAAGTCAATAGTCATTTTTATTCAATATAGTACTAGAAGCCTAGCCAGAGCAAGTAGACAAGAGAAAGAAATAAAAGGCATCCCATTAAAAAGGAAGATGTAAAATTGTCTTTGTTTGCAGATTACATGATATTATATGTAAAAAAACTCTAAAATCCCTACCATAAACTGGTTAGAAATAAAAATTCAGTAAAGTTGAGAGGTAATGAATGAGTTTTGAAAATCACTAGAGTTTCTGTCAAGTAACAATAAACTATCTGAAAAGGGAATTAAGAAAATTATCTGATTTACAATAGTGTTAAAAAAAAAATACGTGCACTAAATTTAACCAAGGAGGTGAAAGGGCTGTATACTGAAAACTATAAATTATTGATGAAAGAGGGTGAAGAAGATACAATTAGGTGAAATGACAACCCATGTTAATGTATTGAAATAATTAATACTGTTAAAATGTACATATGACTCAAAACAGTATAAAAAATGCAATGTTGGCTGGGTGTAGGAGCTAACACCTGTAATCCCAACACACTGGGGGGCCTAAGGCAGTTGGATCGCTTGAGGTAAGGAGTTCTAGACCAGCCTGGCCAACATGGTGAAACCCTGTTTCTACTGAAAATACAAAAATGAGTCGGGTGTGATGGTTCACACCTATAATCCCAGATACTTAGGAGACTGAGGCAGGGAATCGTTTGAACCTGGGTGGCAGAGGTTGCAGTGAGCCAAAATCATGTCACTGTACTCCAGCCTGGGCAACAGAGAAAGACTTTGTCTTAAAAAAATGTGTATATATATAAATGTGTATATATATAAAATGTGCCATATGTATATGTGTATGTGTGTGTGTGTGTGTATATATGTGTATGTGTGTGTGTGTATATATGTGTGTGTGTATGTTTGTGTGTGTGTGTATGTATATATGGCAGGAACACACAAGGAAAGGAGAGAGCCTTCAATAAATGGTCCTGGAAAAACTGGATATCCATAATGCAGAAGAAGGAAATTAAACTGTCATTGGATATCATTAAAAGAAAAAAACTGAAAATGAGCCAGGCACATTGGCTCATGCTTGTAATACTAGCACTTTGGGAGGCCTAGGTAGGAGGGTTGCTTGTGCCCAGGAGCTAGAGACCAGCCTGGGCAACATAGCAAAACACAATCTCAACTTAAAAATATAGAAATAAATCTAAAAATTAAATGAAAATTGATTAAAGTTTTAAATATAAGATGCAAAACTATAAAACTGCTGGAAGAGATCTTAAAAATCTCCATGTCATTGGTCTTGGCAAAGGTATTTCAGATACGATCCAAAAAGCACATTCAACAAAAGCAAAAATAGACAAATAGGATTACATCAAACTATAAAGCTTCTTCATAACAAAGAAAAAAATCAATAGAAAAGAAACGCAACCTATAGAATAGGAGAAAATATCTGCAAACCATATGTCTGATAAGTGATTAATATCCAAGCTGCATAAGGAGCTCACACAACCCCATAGTGAGAAATGGACACAATTATAAAATGAACAAAGACATACCAAAAGTAGACATACAAATGGACAATTGATATATGAAAAAAATGTTTATACATTCTTCAGGGAAATTCGTATTAAAACCACAATGAGATATCACCTCATTTAGATTAGGATGGCTTTTTTTTTTTTTTTTTGAGATGGAGTTTCACTCTTGTCACCCAGGTTGGAGTGCAATGGTGTGATCTTGGCTCACTGCAATCTCTGCCTCCTGGGTTCAAGCGATTCTCCTGCCTCAACCTCCTGAGTAGTGGGATTACAAGTGCCCGCCATCATCCCCGGCTAATTTTCGTGTTTTTAGAAGAGACGGGGTTTCACCATGTTGGCCAGGCTGGTCTCGAACACCTGACCTCAGGTGATCCACCCGCCTTGGCCTTCCAGAGTTCTGGGATTGCAGGCTTGAGTCACTGCACTCTGCCCAGGATGGCTGTTATCACAAAAACATAAAAGATTAAAAATATTGGCAAGGATGTGGAGAAACAAGGTACACTTTTACATTGTTGGTGGGGATGTGAATTAGTATAGCCATTATGGAAGATAGTATGGAGGTTCCTCAAAAAATTAAAAATAGAACTACCATGTGATCCAGCAATCCTGCTCTTGAGTATATATGTAAAGGATATAAAAATCGGTAGTTGAAGAGATATCTTCATTCCCATGTTGACTGCACCATTACTCACAACAACCAAGATATGGATTCAACCTGTGTCCATCAAAAGAAGAATGGATAAAGAAAATGTGGGTGTATGCACAATGTAATACTATTCAATATTTAAATAGAAAGAAATCTCGTCGTTTGCAACACTGTGGATGAACCCGGAGAACATTATGTTAAATGAAACAAGCCAAGCACAGAAACAAGTAAATATGACATGATATCATTTATATTTGGAGTGTAAAAACATTCAGACTCATATAACAGAAAGTTAAATGGTGATTACCAGAGACTGGGGGTTGAGTGCATTGTGGAGAGGTTAGTCAAAGGACACAAAGTATCAATGAGACAGAAAGAATAAGTTCCAGAGATCTGTTGTACATCACAGCAGTGACTACAGTTAATGACAATATATTCTATATATAAAAATCGCTGAGAGTAGTAGATTTTTGTGTTCTCACCTTCAAAAATGATAAATATATGAGGTAACACATATGTTAAATAGCTTGATTTAGCCCTTCCACAATGTATGCATATATAAAAACATCATGGTGAGTACCATAAATATAGGGAAAAATTCCCGTCATTTGTCAATCAAAAAATTACAACTACAATCACCAAAATCAAGCAAACAAACAAACAAAAAACAGAAGGAAAGTGGGAAAGCAATTAAGATGGCACTCAAAACTCTGCAATTAGTAGGAATGTGCAGCCTTCAGAATAACCAGAAATTAATCAGAGAGAACAAGGTAAAGAGCCAAGAATACCACTCCCGGTATCACAGTCAACCCTGTGGGTAGGAAGGCTGCATATAAATGCCAGGTTACACCTGTTTTGGAGCAGAGTAAGCCAGATGTGGAGAAGATTTGACAATATTCTCAAAGCTATGCTCAGAATCATCAATAAAAAACAGAACCTCACTGGCACAATGGACATAAAAAAACCTTTTATCCAAAAACAGATGAAAAATAAACTATAAAACACCTCACTCAGCAACAGTAGAATGCACCTTTTTTCATGTGCACATAACATTCTCCAGACTAGATCATATATTAAGACATAAAACAAGCCCCCCCAAATTAAAAATATCAAAATTATGCAAAGTATGTTTTCTGATTAAAATACAATTAAATTAGACATCAATAGTGAAAGAAAGTGAAAATTCAAATTATTAACTATGTGAAAATTAAACAATGGAATCCTAATAACCAATGAAACGGGAGAAACTCACAAGGAAAATATAAAATATTCAGAGACAAATAAAAATAGAAACATAGCATGCAAAAAATAATGGGATGCAGTTAAATAAGTCTTCAGAGGAAAATGTATGGCTGCAAACGTGTATGTTAAAAAATATTTCAAACAATAATCTAATATTCTCCCTGTGGAAATGAGAAAAAAAAAACAGAGCAAGATAAATAAAACAGAGAATCAATATAAAAACTCAATGAAACCAAAAGTTTATTGTTTGAAAAGATTAATAACATTAGCAAACTCATTCTATGAGGCTGAAATTATCCTAATAGCCAAACCAAAGGTTTCACAGAAAACTATTGGCCAATATCCCTTAAAAATATAGATTCAGAAATCCTTAATAAAATACTAGCAATCTGAATCCAGCAATATATAAAAAGGTCATACACTATGAAAAAGTAGGATTTATGGAAGGATTACAAATTTGACTTAATATATAAAAATCAATCAGTGTAAGACATTACATAAATTTAAGAAAAAGAAAAACTTGAAAGTCTTAATAGATGCAGAAAAAGTATTTGGAAATATCATGTACCCATTAATGTTAAAAGTTTTCAGCAAAGTTTAATAGTAGTTCAAAATATTATAAAATAATAGAAATTAAAAAATTAGTATAACTGTCACTTACATTACATCAGATTTTATAAGTAATCTAGAGATGGCTTAAACTAAGTGAGAAAATGTGCATAGCTTATATGCAAATGATATGGAATTTTATTTTTATTTGTACAAACGTATAGGTTACATATACATTTTTTTCCTATGTATATAATGCATACTGATCAAATCAGGGTATTTAGGGTGTCTGTCACCAAAGTACAGTAAATATTTAAGTACAATTACCCTATTCTATCAAACACTGAATTTGGTCATATTTTGCTGTATGCTTATACCTTTGAACCCACTTCTCTTCATCCTTCCCCCCACACTCTTCCTCTTTCCTTTGTTTGTTATAGATGTTTCCACTCTTTACCTCCATGTGATCAAATTGCTTAACTTCTGCTTATGAGTTAGAACATGTGTTATCTTTTTATGTCTGGCTTATTTCACTTTATTCATATTGCTGCAAATGACATAATTTCATTATTTTTATGGCTGAATAGTATTCCATTATGTATATAAACCACCTTTTCTTTATCCATTCATCCATTGATGGACACCTAAGTTGACTCGATATCTTGGCTATTGTCAATAGTGCTGCAATAAACATGTGACTGCAGGCATTCCATATGTGTGTGTGTGTGTGTGTGTGTGTGTGTGTATTCCCCACACTTTTGATACATTTTCAGTAACAGGATTGCTGGATAGAATGGTAATTCTATTTTAAGTTTTTTGAGAAATTTCAATACTCTTTTCCACAGTGGCTGTTCCAGGCACATTCTCACCTACAGTGTATGAGTTTCCTTTTCTTTGCATCCTCACCAACATCTGTTAATTTTTGTATTTTTAATAATTGCCATTCGTAGTTTTGATTTGCATGTATCTGATGTTTAGTGATGTTGGGTATTTTATATATATATATGTGTGTGTGTGTGTGTGTGTGTGTATACATATATATATATGTTTTTCATGTGTATGTCTTCTTTTAAGAAATGTTTATTTATGCCCTTGGTCCACTTTGTAATGAGATTTTTTGTTTTCTCCCTGTTGAGTTCTTTGAGTTACTTTTATAGTCTTTATATTACTCCCCTGTTCAGATGAATAGTTTGCAAATATTTTCTGCCATTCTGAAGACTGTCTTTTCATTCTGTTCATTATTTCATTTGATGTACAGAAGCTTTCTAGTTTAATTATGTCTCATGTGTCTATTATTTTTGTTGCCTGTGCTTTTTGAAGTTTTAGTCATAAATTCTTTGCCCAGACCAAAATCCAGAAGAGATTTCCCTGTTTGTTTGTTGGTTGTTGTTGTTTGGGTTTAGCTTTTTATAGTTTCAGGTCTCCAATTTAAGTCCTTAGTCCATTTTGAGTTGAGTTTTGTATATGGTAAGAGATACAAATACGGTTTTATTCTTTTGTGTGTGAGTATCTCATTTTCCTGGAATCATGTATTGAACAGAGTATTCTATCCCCAATGTAAGTTCTTACCAGCATTGTCAAAGATCAGTTGGCCACAAGTCTGTGGCTTTCCATTGGTTTATATGTGTATTTTTATACCAATACTAAACTATTTTGGTTACTATAGGCTAGTTATGTATTTTTATGTCAGGTAACATGATGCTTCAAGCTTTGTTCTTTCTGTTTAGAATTGGGTTGGTTATTTGGGCTTCTTTATTGTTTCATATAAATTTAGGGTTTTTTTTTTCCCCATGTTCTATGTAAAATAGCATTGGTGTTTTGATAGAGATGTTATGAAATCTGTAAATTGCTTTTGGCAATATGATCATTAAAAAAAAAAAAAAAAAAAAAGAACAGAAACAGGATCTCATTCTTTCACCCAGGTGGAAGTACAGTTGGGACAATCATAGTTTACTACAGCCTCAAACTCAGGCTCAAGCAATTCTCCCACCTAAACCTCCCAAATAACTAGGACTACAGGTTTGTGCCACTACACAAGATAATTTTTTTAAAAAACATTTTTTGTAGAGATGATATCTCTCTCTGTTTCCCAGGCTGTTCTCAAATCCTGGCCAAAACCAATCCCCTTGCCTTGGCCTCCCAAAATTCAATAGTTTATTTTAATGGTATTGATTTTTAAAATCAATGAACATGGGATGTTTTTCCATTTGCTAGCATCATCTTCAATTTCTTTCATCAGTGTTTTGCAGTTTTCCTTATAGACATCTGTCACTTCCTTGGTTAAATATATTTTTAGGTAGTTCTTTTTGTAGTTACTGTAAATGTTATTACTTTCCTAGCTAGATCATTATTAGTATACAGAAACACTACTGATTTTGTATCCCATAACATTGCTGAACTTATTTATTAAATTTAAGATTTACTTTGGTTGGAGACCAGGTTTTTCAGATATAAAACTATATAATCAGCCAAGAAGGTGTAATTTGATTTTCTCTCTTTCAACGTGGATATCTTTTCTTTCTTTCTCTTGAATAATTACTGTGAGAAGGATTTATAATACTCTGTTGAATTAGAATGGTGATAGTGAACATCCTTGTCTTGCTCCAGTTCTTACTGGAAAGGCTTTCTTTATTTACCTATTCAGTATAATATTAGTTGTGGTTTTGTCATATATGACTTTTATTATTTTGAAGTCTGTTTCTTCTGTGCCTAGTTTGTTGACAATTTTTATCATGTATGGGTGTTAAGTTTTATCAAATGTTTTTTCTATGTCTATTGAGATAATCATGTCTTTTATCTTCCATTCCATTTATGTTAGGTATCACATTTTTTGATTTGCATATGTTGATCTATACTTGCATTCCTGGTGTAAATCCCACTTAATTTTGGTTTATCATAGTTTTGATATGGTGCTGGATTCAGCTTGATAGTACTTTGCTTAGGATTTTTGTGACTGTTTAGGATATTGTCTTCCAGTTTTTTTTTTTTTTTTTTTTTTTTTTTTTTTTTTTTTTGTATGTTGTCTAGTTTGGATATCAGGGTGATGCTGGTCTTGTAGAATGAGTTAGGTAGAATTTTCTTCTTCTGTGATTATTTGAAATAAATTCAGTAGGATTAGTATCTTCATATGTTTGGTGTATTTTGGCTGTGAATCCATCAGGTCTTGGAATTTTCATTGTTGACTTTTTATTAGTGATTCAATGTCACTACTGATTATTGGTCTATTTATGTTTTCTATTTCTTCCTCATTGAATCTTGGTACGTTGTATATTTTCAGGAATTTATCCAGATCCTCTAGGTTTTCCAGTTTGTTCCCATATGGTTTTTCATAATGGTCCCAGACGATCTTTTGTGTATCTGTGGTATCAGTTGTAATGTCTCGTTTTTCATTTCTGATTTTATTTCATTCCTTTCTCTTCTAAGTCTAGCTAGTGGTTTACGAGTTTTGCTTATCTTTTCCAATAATCCGTTTTTGTTGTGTTGATCCTTTGTATTGCTTCTTAGATCTCTATTTCATTTAATTCTGCTCTGATCTTTTTTGCTGATTTTCTTTTGCTAATTTGAGGTTTTGTTCTTTTTTCTTTAGCTCTTTAAGGCACATTGTAAGATTTTTAGTTTGCAATCCTTTCATTTTTTCTAATGCAGACATTTATTGCTATACACTTAACTCTTAGCACTGCTTTTGCTGTATGCCATAGGTTTATTCTTTTATGTTGTGTTTCTGTTTCCATTTGTTTCAAAATATTTTTATTGCCATCTTAATTTCCCTCACTGACTCCACTATCATTGTATTGCAGTGTATCTCTTTAGAGGCAGTGTTGGAGGCCACACAAGTGTTTCTTACAATTAAGCATAATTGAAGCCTGTTCATCCCTGTGATCAATTAAGCAGCTGAATCCAATCCTTACCTCCTCCTCCTTGTTCTTGTTAATAAATAGGAAGAGCTGTAGAAGTTTGGGCGGCTGCCTTTGCTCACTAGAAACAGGGAGCTCTCTTCTTCTTCCCCATCCTAGCCTTTCCTTAAAGTGGTTACTTTTGTTTTCTGTCATTATTTCTGTGTTTGTCCCTTCATTGAGACTTGTAATGACGGTCTCAAGTAGTAACAGTAGTAACTGCCATAATGACAGTCTCAAGTACTAATAGTGGCAGTCAGCCACAAGTGGCACCCGAACAGGGACTAACAGGGACAAACAGAGACCTGAAGGGCCCTGCTATGGACTTGAATGAAGAAGGTCTGCTTGAACCAAAACCAACTAAAACCAACTAGATGAATGAGACACCCTACTACATGTCTGCCAGCAGCAACATGAGGTGAGTGCTCTAAAAACGTACTGGTCAATGCCCTAGAGGTACAAAGAAAAGGAAGTTTTTGAATCAGAATAACATGGGAAGAATTTGGTTATTTCTTCTCTCTTTTGTTTGGAGTTTGGTACCTAACATATTTTTATTATTTCAGGGTTTGAGATAATTGTTTGCCCCACCTACAGCACCTATTGAATGTGGTCAACAGGAGAGGGAGAATGGAAGTTGGATGTACTGTCTTTTGTGGCTACAGGAAGACTAACTTTAGTTTTGGCTTTTGTGGATTGTAAACATGCACTGGCACATGTGAGATGTGCAGAGGACTTGGAGATTTTCTTGGAGCTTTTTAAGATGTGGGAACTGAACTTCATGACTCAGGCAATGGCTAATTTGGTAATTGACAGATCTAAGAGAAGCCAAAGTTTAAGCCCTAAAGTGGAAAAGTGTTGAAAGTGTAGAAAAGCGACGTTTCAAAAAAGAACACCGCCAGACCTCTGGGCAAAAGGGTTCTTATTAAGCAGTTCCCCTCCCAATAGAAACACCAGGACTTTGCCCTCATTCCATATTCATTCTCTTTCCCCAGGAACACCTGGAAATGCAGGATTAGATCTGGAGAACATATTATGTTAATTGAAAGAAACAAACTCACCAAGAATCATACCGATATTTAGAGACCTTTGCCAAAAAGATACATGGGATTGATTTTGGTAAAAGCTGTCTTAACTTACAGGTCCAGGAGTTGTTGATTTTGATGGTGAAGGAGAAATTCAGATAGTGGTAATGTCACAAGATCTTTGGGTGTTTGAACCAGGATAATAAGTTGCTCAACTGATGCTTAGTCCCTGTAAATGTTACCCTTCTCTGCATAACAAGAGCAAGGAGGAGAAGGTAACAAGTGGTCAGCTACTTAATTGATCACAGGTTCACATTGTTAACAGGTTTCAATTATGCCTAATCGTAAACACTTGTGCAGCCTCCAACACTCTAGTAATGTTTGCTTTTTGCTTTATGAATCTGGAGTGCTCCAGTATTTGGAGTGTGTATTTTATAATTTCTACATGCTTTTGCTGGATTGATCCTTGTATCATGTAACAAGCTTCTTTGATCTGTTTTACTGTTCTTAAAGTCTGTTCTATCTAAGTGTAGCTATTCATGCTCACTTAGTTTTCTATTAGCATGGATTATCTTTTTGCATCTCTTTACTTTTAGTCTATATGTGTCTTTACTAATAAGTTGAGTTTCTTTTTAACAACATATAGTGGGATCATGTGTTTTGTATTCTACCATTCTCTATCATATAGATAATTTAATTCTTTTATGTTCAAGGTTATTATTGATGTGAGATGTTTTTCCTGTCATATTATTTATTTTCTGTTTGTTTTATATATTGTTTGTTCCTTTCTTTTTCTTATACTGATTGTCATTTTTGTTTGGTGGATTTCTGTAGTGGTACCAGTTGACTCTTTCCTTCATTTGTGTGATTTCTTTTCCTATGAGTTTTACAATTTCATGTGTTTCTGTAATAAAAACTGTCATCCTTTTGCTTCCAAGTTTAAGACTCCCTTGAACATTTCATGTAAGTCTGGTCTAATGAAAATAAATTGCCTCAAAATTTGCTTATGTGTGAGAGACTTTAATGTATTCTTGACTAGTGTTTTTTTGTTCTTTTCTTTTAGAAGTTTAAATATAAAATGACATACTCTTCTGGCCCTTAAAGTTTCTATTGAGAAGCTTTTAATCTGATAATCCTTTATAGGTGAATAGGCACTTTTCTCTTGTTTTTAGAATCTGCTCTTTGACTTTATATTATCTGACTATAATGTGCTATAAAGAGATTTTTTCAATGTGTCTTACTAGAGATCACTGATTCTCCTGTATCTAAACATCTAAATCATTTGCTAGTTTTGGAAAAATTTTATCTCCTATATCATTAAATAGTTTTACCACTTTTTTTTTTTTTTTTTGTCTCTACATGCTTTGGGATGCTGATAATTTGAATATTTAACTGTTCTATGTTGTCTCAAATGTCATGAAATCTTTTCATTTCTCCTTTTTACTTTTTTTTTCTTGATTATTGTCTAAATAGATGATTTCAAATAACCTGTCTATAAGTTCTGAGATTCTTTCTTCTGCCAGATCTACTTTTGAGGCTTTGAAATGTATTTTGTTTATCAGTTAATTAGTGATAGAATATCTATTTGTTTCCTTTTCATTAATATATTCTATTTGGTAAATTTATCACTCATGTCCTGAATTGTTTTGGATTAATTTGTTCTTTGTTTTTTTTTTTTTTTTTTTTTAGAATCCTCTTTTCTCTGAGAGTCTTCTAAAATTAATATTTTAAATGTTTTGTCTGTAATTTTGAAAACTGTTTTTTTTTTATTAAGACTTTGGTTAATTATTGGTTTTCTTTGGAAGTGTCATATCTTTTTGTGTTTTTATGTTTTCTGTGTCTTACATTGACATCTGCACCTCTGGTGTAACAGCCACTTTTTCCTATGGTTCAATTTACTTTTGTAGAGTAGCACTTTTCTTTATAAATGTATTTTGGTTTTGGACTGGGTAGGGCCCTGTGACTTTGATCCTGAGTTTGTGCAGTAGTGTAGTCTCCTCACTTCTTTGGCTGTAAACATTGTTAGTACTTTCTGTGGTTTCCCAAGTATTAGGATGTAGTTATTAGTAGAAGCTATAAGGAACTTATGCTGGGAACTGGGAGGAAATGTGAGCCAATCTTTATGCCCCATAGTTGCAGTGGGGGCTCGAGCCTTGCCTATGTTTGTGCCCCTATTTTTATTCACCAATTGCACCTGTATTTGAAGTTACCAGTATGCTGATTCTCAGATCTCCTGGTGGCTTCCCCAGATATCAGTAGTGGCAGAAGTGGCCTAGACAGGTGAATGGGTTCTCAAGTCCCTGGGAAGCTGGTGTAGTGTTGGTGATGGCAGTAGCAGTTGTGGGACAACCCTCTGTGCCTTGAGAATTGCAGGCCAGTGTTGGTGGTAGCTGTGATGCAGTGTCTCCACCCACAGCCTAGACATACTACCCTCAGGTTCTCCTGCTCTCTGTAGCAACAGTGCTATAGCACCACACACAGTGGGGAGGGATCCCACCCTGCAAGACTGAGCTTCATCACAGAGGCCACACCACCAGTAGTGTAACAGTTGTCACTCACAGACTCAGAGAGGGAGCCCTCAGGCTCACCCACCCCCAACTTCAGTGGTAGCAGGAGCAAGTATGCAGAAGGAGAGAGAAGGTATCCTGTTCTCTGTGTGTGTCTTATCATAGAGGATGTTTTGCTGGTGGGAGAGAATTTCACTGTTTGCTTACAAAGATAAACACGGAGTTTGTGTGACTGCTAGGGATGAGATGGAAAATAATTTTACACAGACACAAATAGCTTTCAGACCTGATAAAAGTGCCTTTTGGTTTATTTTATCCTGAGGCCTGTTGTTTTTGTTGCACTTCATAATCCTTTCCCTGGAGAATAACACTCCCTATGGGCTACATTACCGAGGAGCCTACAGCACCTCTGGGTCCAGCCAGTGCTGTGTTGCTGCAGCTCTCTAAGTGGACATTTGGCAATATCAGCAGGAGTTCCTGGGAAGTGGAGGTACGGGGTCTGTGATTATCAGTGCTGATTGTAATCTTGTGACTGATGTGCTTCCAAAATGGTGCTCTGCCGCAGCTGCTCAAGTCTGGAGGGAGGGTGAATGACCCAATGCAAGTTCCTAGTTTAGTTAACGCTTTCACCGGTTTTCAAATCGGCAGCCTTGCTAGCATCAGGGTTTGTAAGAGTAAATGAGTTTTCTCATGGTTCGGATTGCAGCAGCCAGTGGCATATATGTGGACCACCGAAACACTCTCATTTACTCTTTCCCCACAGTACCACAAGCTCCTCATGGCTCCAACCTGATCTAGGCCAAGCTGGCTGCTTGCTTCCTTCTTCTTCTGTGCCTTAGGTGTTTCCCATGAGTTTCTCTTGAACTCTGGTGTTGTCTTAGACGTTCTATTCAAGAAATCATTACTGATTTATAATTTTTGTTCTTATTTCTAGAGAGGGTGGATTTTTGATCTCTAGTCAGCCCTCTTGAGGTGGAATCTGGAATTCAATGCTATGATTTTTTTTTAAAGGAAACTGAGTATTTTTATATTTTGACATCTGCAGGGAAGAGAGGATTGTCCTGGAACCAATCCACCATGGATACCAAGGGATGACTGTACACACAAATGCTAGGTAATCAGCTAAAACAAAATTGGAACTTAGAAGAAATTCAGTGAGTTTTAAGATAAAGAATATGTAGAATAGAATTTTATAATTTTATGGTTAAAATAGACGTTGTAATAATGGCATTTAGAAAACATTTCCAGCTGGGCCTGGGCATGGTGGTGCGTGGCTGTGCTCCCAGCAATTTGGAAGACTGTGGCAGGAGGATTGCTTGACCTCAAGAGTTGAAGTCCTGCTTGGGCAACATGGTGATAACTTGTCTTTAGAAAAAAAATACAGAAATTAGCCAGGTGTGGTGGCATGTGACTGTAGTACCAGCTACTTAGGAGGCTGAGGTGGGACGATCACTTAAACCTGGGAGTTTGAGGCTGCAGTGAGCCAAGATTACAACACTGCACTCCAGCCTGGGCAACAGAGAAAGGAGACCCCTGTCTCGGGGGCGGGTGGGGAGAACAATTCACAAGGGCCTTATATTTAGAATTCCAATTATATTAAATTCCAGAATAGGAAAATAGAGCTTGGAGAGAAGGAGATGAGTGAGAAGTGACTGTGAATTCATATGGGATTTCTTTGGGAGCAAAGAAAATGTTTTAAAACTAGATTGTGATGGCAATGGTTGTGCAACTCTATATGGGAAGAGCTGAGACATACATTGAATAATCATATGTTCATGAATTGCATCTCAATAGAGCTTTTAAAGACAACATTCTCAGGGAGATTTTATATTAAGAAGAAAGAAGTTTAATGTTACTGGGATACTACCACATATCAGAGTTAAGTAGATGAAGAAAATTGAGCAGAAAAGGAGAATGAGCAACTACAAGTTAGGAGGAATATCAGAAAGTCTTATGCTCAGAAAGATGAAGAAAGTGATTCTGTGAGAAGAGAGAAATCAAATATGTTGTTATGACAAATAATAAGAAGAGAGATGAATTTTCACTGATAATAGAGATTATTAATCACATTAAGAAAAACAGTTTTGGTGGGACAGTGATTGTCAACAAGACTCTAGTTGATTTGAGAGAAAATGCAAGAAAAATATCTAATATAGTATAGAAAATGGTTTCAAAGATACACTATAAAGCAAAGAGCAAAACTAGGCAATGACTGAACAGTGAAGTGTAGGCTATTGAGAAAAATTTAGTGGAGAGAAAGCATAATGCAGGCAAAGCTGAGAATATTTGTGTGATCTGGTACATAGAAGGACATAGATGGAAATTCTCTGATTTGCTGGAAGCACATTCAGTTCACCCATTTTAAAAGAGTATAGGATGTTTTAGGACATACATAGTTAGGAAAGAAGATGAAGAGGTTTTCATATTTATAAGGTATTGACAAAGATACCCTATTCTAATTCTGGGATCCCATACTTTACCTCGAAAGACCTTCAGTTGGGCCACATTTGAACATGACCGCTTCAATCATTGTGTGAACTTGGAAGCAATATGTTCAGTTAAGAGTGGAGATGGTGTAAGAGGTGTTTGATATTTGAATAAAGAAGTGAAAATATGATAGTCATCTAGGAATTTGAAAGATAGAGAGCAAACATACATAAAGGCAATGTAATATATTAGATCCAAATCTTTATTTTTATTTGTATGGACTTTACAGTATTAGATATTCAAAAAAAACCATGTAATATCTATAACCCCTGTTTCCCTTGTGAAGATAGCAAAGAGGATAATATCCTTGAAACACATTATTACTATTTTCCATTGTCTCTTATATATACATTTTTCCTGTAGAAAACACACTCAAAATTATTTTCTCCTAGGGGCTTATGTGATAGTATCACACTGCTTGGGTTACTTCATTTGATATTTCAGGTAGTCTTTTTCATAATCTATGTCCACAAAATTATAATTGTGGTCCTTCCACCAACTGTTTCCCCTTTCCAAAGGAGATGCATAGGTTCTTCTGTCTTCCTTGTCTCTTCTCCTCCTGTGGTTCTTAATACTAATTCTACTGCCTGAAGTAATTTTTTTCTAATTCTTTGACACCTTGACTTAGGATATCAGTGGATACTCCTGTGAACCACCCATTTCTTTAATTTCTAATATCAGTTGTAGTCTCTGTCTTTCAAATGACACAAATAATGTATCACTCTTTCACTCACACAGATGGAGAATGTTTTAAACTCAGTTCACATACTTCTTTTGATGTGAGGATATAAATCTATAATGTTATAAATGAAATAGAATCAGAGAATGTAGAATATTTATGTTAGAAAACAAATATAAAATTGTCTTTCAAATTGCCTCATTTTGTAGATAAAGTTATTTACAGCACATAAAATAACGTCTTCCCCTAAGTTAGAGAGCTAACAGTGACTGTGTTGTATATCCAAGCATTCTTTTGTAATGAAGTTTAGTACAAAACAATGACAAAACCTCAGTGGCTTACTACAACAATAGTTTATGTTATACTCATGTGTCTGCAGAACTGCAGTTTGATAATCTTGGTTACATTTCTCCAGCCTTGACTGGGCTAGGCAGGACTCCAAGTTTTGGTTGGGTCCACATCTGTTCTCCAGAACCAAGGCTGACAGAGCAATGACTTCTTGAAATATGCTCATAACATTTCATAAATTGGAAACCCTGAGTGCTGATAAAAATTCATATATTTTAAGGCCTCAGATGGAAACTGGTATATTGCAAAGTTTTTCCACACTCTTTTACAAAACAAGGCAGTTCACAGATCCAAGACCAAAGACACAGGTGCCAAGAGGTATGAATTGCCCACAGGGAAGTCATAATCAATATAGAGAGAAAAGAAAGAAAAAGAATAAAGGACAATTTTATCTACTACAAGTGGCATGCTAGTGATATTTTAAAATTTGGCATCCTTAGTTGTTAATGCTGACACTGACTCAATACAATCTCTCCGCACTTTGTCATCCCACTCCATTCTGGAGTTTAACAATCACAAATATCTCCAGGTATTACCAAATGTCCCATAAGGGGAAAAATCATCCTTGTTTGACAATCACTGATCTCTGTCAATTATTTAAAAGCAGGGTGTATTTAACACCCTCCTTTATTGTTTTTTTAATTGATATCAATGATAATAGTTTCATGCTTGCTATGTGATCTAGTACATTATCTCTTCTAAAGAGTTATTACATTCAATATTGAGACAGTAGACCTGAGTTTCAACTTACATCTAAAGAGTCAGTGTCAGCATTAATCAAATTGCCTTAATTAAATTTCCACTCTTTTAGGTACTTAGATTGGTTTTTATATTTCTGATTACACTGAAACACTTCTGGTATTTGTATAACATTTCTGCTATCAAACAAGGTATTTGAATTGTAGATAGATAGATGTTGCTACAATTGACTTGAGTGTTTAGTGTCTGTAGCTTAATTTATATTAAGAATCAGTTGAACTAGCTAAGCTCAGAATTCCGGGGTATAGTCATTATTTTGTTGATGCTGAGCTACAGATCTGGCAGCAGATTTTTGGTTCTGGTTTTCAGATATATACATGGCATCTAAGGGTATATGTCCTCAAACTTAGCATTTCCAGTGGTAACCTCTGATTTTGTAAGCACTTTCTCTTTGTGGAAAAAACAAACAAATGAAATAAATAAAAAACCTAAAGTAGACTCTCTTCCCACATTGTACCCTACTTGATGTAATCTGAGTGTTTAAAAATAAATTAACCTTAGGTTCATATATTATATTTTATATTACATTCTAAAACATTTTGTATTTTTAACCTGATCCATTTTGACCTGTAACTTAGAACCATTGTTTAAATTTAGCAGAATTTATGATAAACAATTTTCTCAGGATATTTAATATTTTCTTAAGTTTCTAGCTATTTATATACCTTCAAGTGTTTCATAAAGCTTGGATTGATTAAACAGATAAAAACTAAATCTTTACTTGAAAGGTAATTTCAAGCAGTTATGTTGTCATGAATTTAAAATAATATAATTTTTAAGAATAACTTTTCTCAAGGGTATCCAATAACCTCTAACATCTAACATAAAAGGTTTAAAGGAAAAAAATCCAATTTCCCTTAGAAAGTGTTTTTCTCTGTTATATGGGATCCCAGAATTAAAATGTTATCACGTATTATTATTTTTCATTTGTATTTTAATCCAGCAAGCATTTCTTTTAATCACAGCGGTGTTACCAGTAGTACTATGTGATCTGGAAAGCTAAACTGTCATGTTGATTTGAAATAATACATTTTCTTAATGCTAATTATAACTCTATTCCAGCAGATTGCAATCATCACACAGTATGTATTACTAATCAGAAAATGTTCAGACACAATGTTATGTGAAGAAAATAGAAATGATACATGACAGCTGTGTAAGAGATTGTTTCTAAGATTTCTTTATCTGATTACATATGCATGCGTAAATAGGGTCAGATTACATTTTATTAAAATGTATATTTCATGTCAACTTAATAGTACAAAACATATTCATTCCAAATATTCAAGTCAGTTGGCATATTCACAAATATTGGTACATTTTAATTACTATGGCAATTAAGAAGATCTTAGAAAATGTTTATAATGAGCTAAAGTCATATGTTTTTGTTGTCACCCTAGAGCTTTAAGACACCTGCCATATGTTGTCTTTAGTAATTGCTACAGCTGCCTCCTCTATACAATGTAAGTACTTATTAAGTAATAGTGGTTTATGTGATACATTCAATTGTAGCTAAGATATTTTTGAAAAATAATGCCTCAGGGTTTTCTTTCTCATTTCATATGAAGATACACACCCCAAACACACACACACACCAAAAAAAGAAAAAGAAAAAAGATCAATGGAATTGCCACAGAAAATCGTACAGGAAATAATGTGAGCAAATAAAAACAACCATCCTGAAGTGGGGGTCTGAAAACTTAAATGTTAAGAAGCTTTTACCTCTGTGATTTGTGATTTAGGAAATAGCATTTAACCTGTTCTATACTGTTTCATCCTTTAGTTCAAGTAGATTAATAAAAATGAATTATTCTTATGTACATCATAATCACACATTGTAGTAAAAAGATGAAATGGAAATATACATATAAAAAATCTTATAAAGTATAAATTGAAATGCAAGTTTAAAGCATTTTATTGCTCTTCTTTCAAGACGGCTTTAAAAGCAAAAGGCATTAACATATTACCTCTGATAGTCAGAAGAAATCCTATGAACTTTTTTTTTAAGTAGTGTTCCAGAAGCTTTTGAGACAAAAAAAAACTCTAATTTTTTTTTTGTCCTCAAATTCTTCTGCCAAGGACATACAGAGAGTATCTCTCCTCTCTTTCTCCTTCACTTATCCCAGAGCCCATCTCTTTCTCCTCCTTGCTCCCTCATTTATCACAGGATCTATATACTAACAGACGATGATCGGAAAATAGAGATGGTGAATTTCATTGGTACCAGCCTTGATAGAAATGAGCTAAAGGGTAACTTTTAATTTTCTTTATTAGTGATCCTTGTATATGTGAACTGACCTTGCTCAAGATTCTATTTTCTAATATTCCTTGAATTATACAGAAGCAGAAGCCCCCTTCTGGTACCATATTGAATGGGATTGCAGCTTAGAAAGATTCATATGGGATTACATTTAAATAATTTCAGTCTTGTCCTCTATCCAATTCTTTCTCCATCCTACCACCAACAAGCATGAGTAAACCAGATTTTTTTTTCCTGAAAATTTTATTCAGCTTTGTAGAATCTTTCTGTTTTTGAAATTTCTGAGTATGAATTCCTCTTGATATATTTCGTTTTTCTTTTCCTTAAATCTCTTATATGTTAAAAACCTCTCTACTATTTAGGTTGGATTTTGATTACCTAAATTTTTACTTTTCTGATACATTACAGATTAAAAGAGAACGCATATACTCTAAAGTTGAATTACACATCTAATTATTATGTCAATCAATTATTTTATTTTATTTTATTTTTTTACACAAAAGCAGATGCTGAAACACCTTTAGATACTTTTATACACCATATTGTGTTATGGGAGTCATGCATCTATCAGTGATACTGTACACATAAGATAAGGGTGCAGCATAGGTGACAAATGCTTATCTAGGTATGCCATTGCCCTTCTTAGCGTTTACAACATGTATTTCTGGATGTCAGACTTCTCAGATTCTGAATTGGGATTAACATTAGTAAGATCTGATTCTCATCTGAGGTGGCGCGAGGGAGTAGAATCTGTACCTAGAAAGTTGTTCATCAGTCCCTAGTATTTTAATATATAAGAGAGTCTCTTTTTTCAGTCTGTGAGGCAAAATCCTTCCATTTCATTGTTTCGAATGTCGTTTGGCTTGATGATAACAATCACTAAATTATTTCCCTAGAATTTAATCTCTGACCAGTGGGTAGTCTTTTATCTCAGCAATATTAGGTAAATAATAATTTACAACTAGAGTCAATATTTTACTTAGAATAAACAACTTTGGCAAGTTTTACAATATTGGGCCTTTTTGAAAATCATCATGGAAGTATACTTTCAAAAACAACTGTTTTTTTAGTAGTATAAAATTATATTTTCTTAGATTATATAATTACCAAATTACCATAGGTTAATTTGTGGAGCCATTTGTAAATATATATGCATTTGGATTTGTGTAAATATACACATAATTGTATGAGTATGTGAACATTTGTATCTATCTAATCTAGCTAATTTTTTTTTGTTGTTGTTGTTCTTACAACCTACCAGGTTGTGTAAGGTCCTCTAGACCTACCACAAACCTAGAACTAGTTACTATCGGAAGGGAATTGATGTCTTTTAGTGACTAAACCAATATCCAGATATCAGAAGTACGCCTTGTATATATGAGTACTAAAAGGCAGTGCAGCAGACTACAAGGCTACTAGACACTTACATAAATCAAGGAACAATGCTTAATTTTGCAGTAATTTATCTTAATAATTAAAATTACCTCATTTCATGCCATTCTCAAATGAGAATCTGTTTTTTTTTGCTTTGTCTACAACTCATTGTATAATGCTGTATGCTTTGTTATTCCAAATGTGATCAAATCAGTTTATCCTCAAATGTGAAAGCCTGCCTTTGCCTTTTACCCATTTTTAACTCATTTCTAAAGCCTTTTTACCCATTTCTAAAGCCTTCTAACCCATTTACTTTGCCTATCTAACCCATCTAAAGCCTTTTACCCATTTACTTTGCCTTTTACCCATTTCTAAAACCTTCTAAAATTGGATCCATGAGGTTCAGTTTTTAAGATCATTTTTATGATTCTGACCAGAGTCATGTATCAAAAATAAAAAGTAAGCCAAAGACTTATGCAGAAATGCACTCAAGAAAGGAAAACACAAGCAATAGTAAACAAAATAGACATTTTAGGGCTTGTTTAGGATTTGTCTAAATTAGGTCTAAAATTTTCCCATACTAATTATTATAGCCAATTTTTGAGCTTGAATTGTGAAAAGGTGTTATAAATATCCAGATATTACCTCAGTCATTAGACAAACTTTCCAACGTCAATAATGTCAGAAAATAAATGACGTTTATGTCAAGATTTATCATATTCTTTAATCTTCACATAAAGTTTAAAAGAAAAATCAAAATAATTCACATGGTTTTTCTGGAGTTCACAAATTTAATAAAATACACCAAAACATTTGGTTAGTGATCTATTGCACTTTAAATTTTACGGTCATATTCTATAATACTTTTCACCCTCCTCCCCTTCATGCCAATAGACAAAGTGGTTTGTTTTAGAAGCTCCGTCCTTTACTTTTTTCTTTTTCACAAAAGAGAGCACAGCACAGATATATGGCTTTGTAGCCATTTCAAATTTACTGTAAAACTCCAAATTTTCCATAAACTAAAGGCATCTTGTCTATCCTTCCAAGTTTGCTTTCTATGGCAGCTGTATTTATCCCAAAGAAGAGACTGCAGAATCACTCTTTGTTTTGGTAGCTTAGTTTGTAGGTTTCAAAAAAAAAAGACCCCCATATTTGATATATAGTTTCAGGAATATCTAAACTACCCTAGTGGTTTTTTGACTTCCCTCTTGTACATGATTTGGTTCACAGGTAGTAATTTATTCTTCATTGACAAACAAAAATTCCCGGTGATTCCACAGCCACTCACACTTTGTTCAATAATTAACTGTTTCAGATTATTGGCTTAAGGGGCTGATAATTGTAAAGGGTTCTTTAAAAAATAAAGAAAAACAAAAACTTACAAGTTATAACTCTATTGACATAGAAGAACTGACTCCCCCGATCCTTATAGAAAAATTCCTGCTTTCTTGTGCCCTGGTCATTCAGCAGATGTGAGTTTAAAATGTGCAGGATCTGTCACTGGTAAAGAGGAAAAATGTCAACAATTTTTTTTCTCGATGTAAGGAAATGGGTACAACTCCTGACTTTCAGCCATTAGAGGCAGATATAATCAATGATTTATCATTTGGGGGTATGATGTTCTTTCCGATCCTTATGTAAGCCTAGGTTTCCATCTCCATTCTGTGGATTTTCTTGTCTGGAAAGTGAAGAGGACAAATTGTTATTTTTCTGGGTATTTTACTTCAGTCCTACTCTCCCTGATAGTCCCCTTTAGTTCTGCTGGGTCCTATTTTCTTTGTGAATTTACAATGATACATTTTTCTCTCTCAATACCATGTATTACTTTTCTGTACATTTTGAGATTCTCCATTGTCTTCATTCTGGATTTTCAAAAAATCATCTACAGATTCCTCTCCTCCCCCCAACTTAATTATACTAAAGATGGAAGAATCCAAGAACTCTGTCATAAGAAACACGTAATCTCAAAATGAAATTTTAAAGCTAATCAAAAATTGATGGTGGGTGGGGGAAGGAAAAAGGAGTCAGGCCTTGTGAACTTTGAGAAGGCCAGTAGCTTGGCAGCCTGTTGTTCAGTTTCAAGTTCATTACCTCTTCTAAAACTATCTTTTTTTGAAACTTAGAAATTAGTAACTTAACTTTTTAATAGAATCACCACATACTACTTAAATATCTGAGGACTATGACTTATCCAGGAAATAAAATGCAACCCACTCTAATTTCTCATATCTTCAGATGAATCATTTAGCTGTTTCAAGCAGAAATTTCGTAAAGTACATTGCCACTTGCTATGACCTGAATATGTCCCTCAGAAATTCGTGTTTTAGACCTAGTCATCATTCGGATGCTATTACAAGGTAAGGTGTTTGATAAATGATTAAGTCATGAGGGTACATAAATGGGATTAGTGTCCTTATAAAAGTGGTTGAAGTGTGCTGCCTTGTATTTTGCGCCATGTAAGATGCTGCAGCAAGTCACCATTTTTAAGCAGACAGCATGCTTTTCGCAAACCATGAGTTTACTGGTGCCTTGGACTCCCCAGTCTCCAGAGCTACGAACAATAGATTTCTATTGTTTATAAATTATTTGGTCTAAGGTAACTTATTGGCAGCCCAAATGGACTAAGATCATTGTAATAGCAGAACTACCTGATTTCCATTTAAGTAATATTTGTCAGCGCTTTTCATTTAATTTATTGCTATTTGTTCACAATGTGTTTGCCTAGCTGCAAGACCACAGATGTTTGCAAGGGAAAAACAATGAACATATATATGTTAAAAGATAATTATTCAGTTAAAATCTTTAAATTGCAATAGTTCTTCTCTGGAGGTAGATTTTTCAAGAAAAGGAGAATGACTGAAAAAATGTATATTTTATAAAATGACACCTTCCTGCATTTGAAAAGGGAAAATAATGACATTTAAAAATTTTCATATTCAGCCTAGCAAGTAAATGAGATTATAAAGAATTAAACTGTTTCTTAATTCCATTTCTCGCTTCCACAGTTAAAATCTTGGTTGTTGACTAGTTTTATGCCAGAGCATTGCTTCTAACATCTAGCAAAGCCACCTAAATATCTGCAATCCTCTGGACTTCTCTTCTGCCTTGGGAAACCTGAGAAAGGAAAGGATTGAGCCTTGGGCGCCTCTAATCTGGAGTCTTCCTTTAAGAGTAGAGTAATGTACATGAATCTCTCATATAATCCCCTATAGAAACTACCCTAAATTGCTAGGGAATCAATTCTCAGTTGAGTGTCAGAACTTTTAGTATTTAATTATGTTGACAGGGCTATAAAGCTAAATTCTAATGACACCAGTAGTGTTTCTCATCTCATTTCTGATGCCAGCTATAGCATTTCTGGTACTCTAGATATTTACATAAGAGGAAAACCTATAGGTACAGTGGTAAATTTAGAGTAAGCGTAACTAATTAGCCGAGGATAGAAAATCATCTTGGAAATAATATACACCTAAACATAAAAACAAAAAAAAAAACAAAAACAGGACTTTTTAGTATAACTTTCTTGGTTTCAAAGATTTGTCATACAGAATGAGGGGATAGCAGTGGGAAGGGATTCTAATTTGCCAGTGACACTGTACAAATGAAGTCGTGTCTTTTTGGATTTCTGAAGCTCTACTTGTAAATACCAATGCCCTTTTATACCTAAAGTTTACATCATTCTATAAGAATTAAGTGAATTATATAATATGTATATAATATCAACTTCTATTTTCTGTATATAAGATTTTCCTGTTTTTGCACATAACGTGGACTTAACAAGGGCGCATCTTTAGCCAGTGGGAGAAAGCAGGATCAAAATGCATGTGTCTGCTTCCTGATTTTCAAAATTCTGGAGAGCTGTTTCTATTAATTTCTTATTCTTTTTGTAATTTCCCAGTAAAAGAGATCGAGAGAGAGATCCCCACACATTTTCAATTAGTATTATACTTTTCTGGAAAAATATCTTTCAAGTTTAGCACATTTTTTTTTTTTGTTTCTTGATAACATCAAACAGTCTAGTTTTTTCCTATGCACATTCTTATACAAAAGCTACATATTCATATGTCTAGTGAGGTATTCTGATTAAACGGTATTTATACTTCTCAAAACTGTTTTATATACGGTACTACTCTTTCCTACCACCAAAATAAAAAAATTACACTGACATGCATCAGAATGTATCTTTAGAAATATAATTTTATAAAATTAAATATAATATAAAAAATCTTCAATCTTTCTAGATGGTACAATTTTATTTGAAAATGTTTATTGTAAAAAGAGATGAGCCTGGCAGAAATAAGTTAACAGTGAATATTTCAAGGTCAGTGGCACATTTTTGAGAAAGAAGTATTATTGATTTTTACTTTCAGCACTCTTCAAATGTGGTAAAAGCCGTCTGCCAATTATACCCATAAGAGGCATTTAATCTAAAACCAATTTAGGAAACTACTGATTAAAAAAAAAAAAAAAAAAAAAAAACTAAAAACAATTATAAAAGTGTGAAACTGGCATACAATATACAATTCAGATAAAAAACCATACTTATTTCTGAAATATTAAAGATGGATTGTTCAGTTGGTAAGGAAATTAGCTGACATTCTAGTCAAAAAATAAATGTTTATGCCTGATGAAAATAACACACCAATATTCATTCTGTGTTCATTAAAAGTTTTAATATAAACACTAAAAGAATTTTATGGGAATATTTACACAAATTAATTACTATTAGAGTAACTTTCTAAGAAGGATAAATAAAATTTTAAAGCAGGTTAAGATATCTTATATAGAAATTTAAAAAAAATTCCAAAATCATCTTTTCCATAACTGAAAACGATAAGTTAATCAAACTACAAAAACACGTTCATCATGTATTGGAGAAAATCTTGTACTTTAATATATAATAATGCTATTATAAGATAAAATATTGACACAATATAACAGTATATTTTTAGGCAAGTTACAAAATAAAAAGGATGGAATGTACATTAGGGAAATACTCAACTTTGCCAGTAATAAAACAACTGAAAATCAAAACAAGTGTAAATCGGTTTTCATTTTGCAGAGTTTTATAATAAAGAGCAATACTAAAGACCGATGCTGATGAATGTACATGGAAATGGACACCTTTGTACACTCATGTAGGAAACAATCTTTATAAAGAAAAAATATATTGATATTCTCAAAATCTTTTTTATACATAAAACATTCTCTTGTGGGAAAATATGCTACGACAGTATTAAATAATTAAAGTGTATGAAGTCACCAGCATTATCAAAACAACCGAAAGAACTTAAAAGTTTTTCTCCCCAATTGATGGCTTTATTGCAAAGCATCTATTAGGTATGTTTTATAAGCTAGGTCCTATTTTAAATTCTATGCATACAAAGGTAAGTAATATTTTGCTTGTGATTCAAGGAGCCTTTAAATTTAGTATATGTGAGGAAAGGAGTGAATAATACGATATTCAATTAAGTTTATTAAATGTCTGCAATGAAGATGAGTTTGTCTCCTAAAAGCATTGAGAGTATTAATATTATAAAAATAAAATTAACTTTCGATCTAACCCAATGGAATCATAGTTTTTGCTTATTTTTTGGTCTTTTCAATTTTTCTTTTGTGTGTGTATGTGTGTTTTATTGACTATATTTTAATACTCTAATTTCTTTTTTTTTGTTTGTTTGTTTTCTGTTGTTTCTTTTTTTAATACTTTAAGTTCTAGGTTACATGTGCACCACGTGCAGGTTTGTTACATATGTATACATGTGCCATGGTGGTGTGCTGCACCCACTAACTTGTCATTCACATTAGGTATATCTCCTAATGCTATCCATGCCCCCTCCCCCGACCCCACGACAGGCCCCAGTGTGTGATATTCCCCTTCCTATGTCCAAGTGTTCTCATTATTCAATTCCCACCTATGAGTGAGAACATGTAGTGTTTGGTTTTCTGTTCTTGCAATAGTTTGCTGAGAATGATGGCTTCCAACTGCATCAGTGTCCCTACAAAGGACACGAACTAATCCTTTTTTATGACTGCATAGTATTCCATGGTGTATATGTGCCAAATGTTCTTAATCCAGTCTGTCACTGATGGACATTTGGGTTGATTCCAAGTCTTTGCTATTGTAAATAGTCCTGCAAAAAACATACGTGTGCATGTGTCTTTATAGTAATGGGATGGTTGGGTCAAATGGTATTTCTCATTCTAGATCTTTGAAGAATCGCCACACTATTTTCCACAGTGGTTGAACCAGTTTACAGTCCCACCAACAGTGTAAAAGTGTTCCTGTTTCTCCACATCCTCTCCAGCACCTGTTGTTTCCTGACTTTTTAATGATTGCCATTCTAACTGGTGTGAGATACCATCTCACACCAGTTAGAATGGCAATCAT